>NC_088794.1:90920008-91220008 GCF_011386835.1 Chrysemys picta bellii | reverse complement strand
TCTCTTAAATAGAAACCATGAGTTCCATAATAATGAAAAGCTGCAAGAATATTAACTGCATATTAACTGAATATAATTTGCAGTCAAGACAGATTATTTCTAGCGGGGCTTTCACTCTGAGGGAGTGGAGAACCATTTGTTGCCCTGTCTGTGCAAAAAAGTGTGTTTAAAAAGCTCCATCTGAAAGCAGGGACAGTTCTCTATGAAGTATCAGAGGGGTAGCCGTGTTAGTCTGGATCTGTAAAAAGCGGCAAAGAGTCCTTTGCATGCATCCGACGAAGTGGGTATTCACCCACAAAAGCTTACGCGCCAATACATCTGTTAGTCTATACGGTGCCACAGGACTCTCTGCCGCTTTTCTCTATGAAGATGTTCTATAATAAGATAACATGCAAAAGAAATCCTTACCTTGTTTATCATAAGTGGAGCTTTTCGAAGCTTTCCGTTGGGCTTCCGGGTCTTCCTCAGCCATGTTCACTAGCCATATCATCGTTGCTGTTGAAGAAAAGACGTTGGTCAACATGTGTCAGAGGACAAACTGTGGTGTCAGCATTGGGCTATCGTTTCTCTACTATTTTTTCTGCTGCAACTATCTTCTGTCACAGGCAGTTTTACTTCCTTTTAAAATACTTAAAGGCATACTAATAGTTGGGATGAAGTCAGTTTCAGCTACAACACATCTTCCAGATCTGACTGGATACAGACTGGTCATAATAAATGTTATAAAAATGAAAACAGTCAAGTTGCAGCTGCCTTAGAGATACAGTTTCCCATTAAGAGTACACACTGAAAAACTGAACTGATGATTCTCCTCCTACTCTCCTGTGCAGAAGCAACCAGATTTTCATTTGGAAGTATAATGACTGGTATTGAAGTAGCATCAGTTTACACAGGCAGCGCTGGTAACTATATCTATAGAAGCTATTTTTCTTTTTTAAAAGGCTGGTCACTTCTATTTTTACAATTCAATTTTATTCAATTTAAGTTGTTTATTTTTAGTTCAAGTTTGCTGTTTCCCAGCCCTAACTTCCACTTCTTGGGCATACAGAAGGGCTAAGACAGCTATGGGCAGATGTTACCAGTACAATAGAACTAAGGTTGTGACCAGTAAGTCAACCCTCACTCCATCCTACTCTTACCCCCACACCACCACACCCCCCCACCACCACACACCCCCATCACCACACCCTTCTCTCCTAAGCAGCCAGCTGGAGTCTACAACATAAGACATTTCTACTGTGCTTGACATTTTAATACAGACGCCACCTGGGTTACGGAAACCCGACTTACGCAAATCCGCACTTACAGAAAAAGTTCCATAAGCTAGAAATAGGAGGGGGGGTTTTTTTGGTGTAATTGTCGGGTATATGTTTCTGACTTATGCAAAATTCGAGTTACGCAAGGCATTCCGGAACAGAATGCTTGCGTAAGTTGGGGAGCGTCTGTACAATGATTTCTGAATTAACATGATATTTGCTAGGTTTTCAGGACATAATAGTATCCCAAAGCTAGTATGTATGGAAAATGTCAGTGGTGGATACCTGGAGATCTGACTTGTTAGGGTAACAATCTGTCTCATGAGTTGGACAGCATCACATATGCCCCACCCTTCTATATCTGAGATGGCAATATCCAGGTAATAAACTGCATTTATCATGAACTTCTGGCCAGCTTTTAAAACACTGATCTTTAATGTTAAATTTTTTTATTTTGGATGAAAACACTGCAGTTCCCCTTAAACAACTAGAGTCTTCCATTCAATTGTCAAAGTATTTTGGATTCTTTATAACTTGCCTTCTGTAGAGCCTTTCAGATGATCTCAAACAGTTTTTTCCCCCCAAAACAAGCCTCACAACACCCCTGCGAGATAGGTATTGGCCCCATTTTATACAAGACAACTGAGGTGGGGAAGATCAGATAGCGAGTTAATGTCAGAGCTAGGAAAAAGACAACTCCTGACTCCCTGTCACCCACAAGACCAGAGTCCCTCCCCCAATTGTAAAGGGTCTTATGTATTTCAACGCTACAAGAGAGCCGACTGGGTAAGCAGTTTAACCAGATGTTCTGAACTTATCCAATCTGAATAAACAATGTTTAAAAAGCTCTATACACTCCCACTAGCCAGAAATCAAGATGCAAGATGAGCAGGAATCCCCAGTAGTGAGCTCCATGGGTGATGCCCTGGTGAGAAGTCCAGCCCCAGCTGCTAGTAACGGAGAGGAAGTTGGCATTACCATAGTGGACCTCACTAGGGGGCTCAGTTTTTTTTTTTTTAAATCAGCTTCTGTCTGCTGGGTACCTGATTAGTCTAAAATATGGCTGCTGGAAGGGAGAAATAACTCTCTTCCCTCTATCCCAGAGACTCTTAGCTGCTGGAGGTGAAAGTGTGTGTCTGGTACTTTATCTTCACCTGGCATTTTAGTTTCAGTCCTCCTCTTTCAACACAGAGTTTTCCTGAGCAGCAGCAAAGTAAAATTTGTTGTTTCTTGACAATTTCATTGCTGCTCCCAGGATTATGAACAGCAGCAGTGAAAATGATCAGATTTGAGCTAGTTTTACATTGCTGCTGCTTACTGGAGCTGGGCAAATAACTGATTTTTTTGGTTCTACTTGAGCCAAATCTAAAAATTTGGAAAAAATGTTGGTGAATTTCAACCCAAAAAGGTCTTGTTTCCAGGTATTTTTAAAGGCCAGATTCACAAAACTGCCAGAGGTAGTTGTGGTTCTTACCTTATAACTGTTAGCTCAATGGTTAGGGCATTCACCCAACATGGGGGAGACATTGGCTCAATTCCCCCATTTGCCCGATATGGAGCTGGGACTTGAACTTGAACTTGTGTCTTCCCCCACACTCAGGAGAGTGCCCGGACTATAGAACATCCTGGGACAGGTGTCTCTCCTGTTGAAGCTGTCCCACTTTGTATAAAATACTTGAATAGAGAGGAAGTAAGAATCACTCTATAACTCAGTGGTTAGGGCACTCACCTCGGACGTGGGAAACCGCAGTTCAAATCTTTGCTCCAATGCGTAATTATTTATACAAGGTAGAACAGTTTCAACAGGAGAGACTGAGAAAGATCATAACACTATATCCCAGAATACACCAAAATATAGCCCCATGGTTAGATGGGGGAGGAGAAGAGACCCAAGTTCAAATCCCTGCTCCATATCGGGGGGGGGGGGGGGGGGGGGAGAAGAGAAAGGAAGGAAGGATTGAACTAGGTCTTCCCCTTACTGGGTGAGTGCTTGAAGCACTGAACTAAAAGTTACAAGGTGGGCACGCCCCCTGCCCCCCCCCTTTGTGAATAAAGCCTAAACATGTTTTGGGGTTAAAGCTAGTCCACAGATTTGTGTCAAAATTGCAAATAATTTCTGGTCGACAAACGACGAGCAAAACCAGAAGCAGACACACACAGAGAACACAGAAGCAGTTCACATTTAATGGGTTATTCCTTGCAACCATAAGCTAGAAACGTAATTTTTAAAAGCCTGAAGAAAATCTATTTCTTGCAGGAATACATGGGATAGGATCCCCTCGCTCACCAACATGAACTTCCCCCTTCTCTGTGGCGAGTAGATTGTTTAAGCCCTGCAAATGGACAAATATTTCTAAATAGAAACAAAGCCTATCCTAAGTGTGCTAGATTCACGTTCTACTGATGCTGTTTTGGCCGGACCAAGATCCTTTATCATTTTTTCCATTTTAATTTAAAAAGAACAATATGTGCTGTTTTTATCTTGGAATATCTTATAAAGAACATATTCCAGGTTTCTGAGCAAATAGCAAATGAAAAATTGAGGCCCAAGGAAATGAAATGTGATCTCCAGCTGTGCATGCAACAGAACATATTAAAGCAAGGGAAGCCAATGGGATGATTACATCTCCTTTCCTCAAGGTCAGGCAAGAGATTACAAATCTAAAAGCCTTAATGAAATATACTTACAGGAGTAAATAAGTGCTGGGAAGAGTGTTTCATTTCTCTCTTGAGCTGTTTCAACCAACATACGAAGAGGACCTTTAGGACACAGGACAGCAACCAGATCTGCAGGGGAGAGCACACAGAAAAGATCCTGTACTACAGTATTACAGACTTGGTTTTTAAAAAGTTTTTATGTGAGAGCGGCTGCAGGGATTGGTAATGGGATACCCTCTAGGACGCTGCCTGGAATATAGACCAGGTTCATGAGTTTGTCCCAGTCCAGTTCTCAGTGATAAGATACAAGTCCAGTGGATGTAGATATTGGAGATAAATAGAGGTGATAGTTTATTATATCTAAATTATGTGGCAGGGACCCATCGCCCTTCAAGCCCTTTCCCCCCCACTCACTATATCCCTCAATTCTACTGCCACTTTTAGTGTCTGGCATACAGAGGTGTCAGCAGGGCTGATGAGGGGGGGGAGAAGCCGTTACAAATTACCGGGGCCCGGCTTCCCCCCCTCTCGTCGGCCTGTTTAGCCGGTCTGCCCTTGCTGGGGGGCCTGAAAATTTTTTTTCACCGGGGCCCGAACCCGCTCTCAGCGGCCCTGGGTGTCAGTGCATGCCCCACTCTTGCGCACTGTAGGAGGTGCAAGAGTGGGAGACTGACTGGTCAAAAGTCTGGGCCTTTGGCATAAGCACATTCGTTTTCCAGGTTTAACTTCTATGGTGTGCAAGCGCATGCTTCTCTTTGGTCCCTCCATGTTCCCCGGGGTCTGTTGCCCTCCATCCATTTTAGGTACTTACATGACCCCATCACTACAGTAATTGAGTGCTTCTTTAATGTATTTATCCCCACAACACCCTTATGAAACAGGGCAGTATTATTATCCCTGCTTCACAGACTGAGAACTTAGGCACACATGCTGAGTGACATGCCCATCCCCACACAAACTCTGTGTAATTGAATCCAGGTATCCTGAGTCCCACAACAGCGCCATAACCACTGAACCATCCCTGCTGGCTCCAGTCATCAGGGCACACCCTGAGCTCCACAGGGAGAAGAGCCCTACTCCCAAGAACTTTAGGAATAAAGACGCTTATAACTCTGTGGCCAGCTGGACTTAAACCCTGCAGCAAGGCTCCCTGGAAATTGTGGCAAATTCAGATAAATACAAATATTGGGAATTTTAATAAATAAGAAAGCAAATACACTAACATATCTCTGGAGCTATTCTGACATTACTTTTAATGAGATATTACTTTTAATGTTTTTCATGCAGTCCCCAAACTGTTGTTTTTCAGCATGCTGTATATTTTTAAACTCAGACCATGTAGTTTCATCACAGAAGCTGGCAGAGGCAAGCTTGAGGTTTTGATGACTGGGCAGTAAACAATGCAGCATCTGACAGTTTTGGCAACCAGGAGGCAGCTGAAACTTTGTGTACTGGGGAGGGTGTGAATTCCTCTCCCTCCCTTGTAGGCAGTGATGGGTGTAACTTCAAATCTGAAGCAGGATTTAATTCCAAATTCCTCATTCCACACCCTTGCTGCCCCACTGCCCTCCATCACAATACCTATGGAATATCCAAGCTCAGCACTGGGGGATAAGCACTCAATCTTGAGGTTTCTGTTAAAATTATAATAAACTGACAACTCAAACCTAATGATGACATTGTTGACGTTTAGATTGTTAACAGTCCGTTGCACACACATGTAAACATCTGGTAGATCAATAAAGGAAGGTTAATTACTTTATGATAATGGAAGTCCTTTGAGATGCATGGTCCCTATGGCTATCCACTGCTCCCGCAACCAGAAATTCTTCAACAACAGTGTCTGTTGGTCCATACCAATGCACTGTCTCTCCTCGTGCTGCAAACAGACGGTGTGAGGGGTGGGGCAAACCAACTGCCTCTCCAATTCCAACTCTGTTGTGAATCACGTGAGAATCCGAAGCAGAAGAGAAGGAAGGTGGATTGTGAATACCCATAGGAACCACACATTTCAAAGAACTGCTGTTACTATAATGTAAGTAAGGCTGTGACTACACTGCCACTTTCAGCGCTAAAACTTTTGTCATTCAGGGGTGTGAAAAATCACCCCGAGTGACAAAAGTTTTAGCGCTAAAAGCTGCGCTCCCAACGATAAAGGTACCACCACCCGTTAGGGGTGGGTTTTTTGTTTTTGTTTTTTTAAATCACCAGGAGAACTCTCCCGCGGCTATAAAGCATGTCTACACTGCCCACGTCACAACACTGCTGCGGCCGCGCTGTAACGTGGGTAGTGTAGACATACCCTTACTTCCCTTTCTTTGAGTGCTAGTCTCTATGGGTATTCACTATGAGCGACTGCCATGCAGTGCCTATTGAGAAGGCAAGTGCGAGGAAGAGCTTTGCACCACAGGCGGCGCGCAATAGAGGCTGGGGGAGGCTAAGCCTCCCCAAACCTCATGCCACCGGGGGGCGGAGAGGGGGGGAGATGGCGGATTTGGGGCCCCCAGAACAATCACCCCACTCCGCCACAGCCCTGGGGCCACGGCAGGGGCATAGAGCTTTTCTGGTCTCAGTGCTGCAGGGGCGGGGCCGGGGGGAGAGAAGAGGTGGAGTAGGGACAGAACGGGGGCAGGGCTGCAAGTGGAAGGGGGCACAATGGGGGGAAGGGCTCCAGGCTCAGAGCCCCAGGCAGAGCCAAGAGCTGCGTGCGGTCCCAGCCGAGGCTGAGAGTTTGACTCCGGCTGGGGACGAGCTCTCAGCCCCCGCCCCCACCCCTGTCCTCATAGCTCTGACTGAGCCCCAAACCCGCCCCCCTGCCAGGGCCATGGGGGGGGGGGGGGGCTGAGAGCACAAGCGGGGGTGTGGCCTCAGAGGGAAGAGGCAGGGTAGGGGGCTAGCCTCCCCAAGGAGAAGCTTCAACCGCCGCCCATGCTTTGCACCACAGTTAGCAGGATTACAGAAACGAAGGAAGCATCCTCAGCTGAGGCTTGAATCAGGGAATAGTGCCCGGTAAAATGCCAATAGAGCCAATCTGCCAGTCTATAGATTTCCAAGAGTGGGACTCCTTGAAAGGATGCCACTGAGGCAGCTTGCACTCTGGTAGAGTGAGCCCTGACAAATTGTGAAGAAGGGGCTCCTGCCTTCTCATAGCAGAGAAAGATACAGCTGGAAATCCATTCTGAGAGTCCCTGGGAAGACATTGCCTCTCCCTTCATCCTCTCAGATATAGAGACAAATAGTCATGGAGATCTTCTAAAGTGCTTTGTCCTATCCAGACTGGATGTCCGCAGGGCTCCAGCATTCCGTTTCCTGCCTCTATATTCCTGAGGTCTTGGGTAAAAAACAACAACAACAGGTAGGTGGAGTGCCCAGTTCAAGTGAAAGTCAGATGGAACCTCAAGGATGAATTTGCAATCCAGTCTCAGGGATACTCTGTCCCTGTGAAAGACAATATAAGGCAAGTCCACCCTGAGGGCCCTAAACTCAACTACTCTCTTGGCTGAGTAATGGCTGTGAGGATGGCTACCTTCACTGATAAAAGTAAGAGGCAGCAGGAGGCCAAGAGTTCAAAGGGCAGTTTCATGAATTGGGAAAGCAGTAGGTTCAGGTCCCAAAACAGAGTAGGTCTTGATACGGGTAGGAACATTCTGATGGTGCCTTTTAAAAACTTGACTGTTGTGGAATGGGTGAAAACCCTCTACCAGAGAATAAAAGACATTGATAGCTGCTAAACAAACCCTTAATTTACTAATGGATAGGCCTGTGACTATAAATGAGAGGAGACAGTCCAGGATAAGAGGAATGCCAGATTCCCCTAGAGGCAAATTGTGCCTCTGACACCACAGGGAGACCCACTCCCACTTGGCAGTGTAACACTTTCCTATAGAAGGTTTTTTGTTTTTGAAAAGGATGAACAGAACTTTCTCCAAGCAGGATCTCCCTAAGTCTGTCATCCATCCCAAAACCAGGCTGTCAGATAAAGGGGTGCCGGTTTGGGATACCTGGTGCCACCCCTGTTCTGTGACCGTAGGTCTGGAAACGGTACAGGTGAATGCATGGGTGGGAGACCACCTGTAGGGCCCTGGTGAAGCAGAATTGCCGTGGCTGGTCTTTTGGAGGACTCATGGTGGGAGCAGAATGGGAGGAAAGGTGTGACCAGTGCACTAGGAATGCATCCTCTCTGAGCAGCTCCCCGAGCGTGCAGAAAGCAATAAGTTGAGCACCTTCTGTTGTCCTGGGTTGCAAAAAGGTTGGAAGATGGGGATCCCCACTGGCAAAAGATTCATTGGGTGACAGACGGGTAGAGCTCCCACTCGTGAAAATGCCTGCTGAGGCTATCTGCTAGGGAATTCATTACCCCAGGCAGATGCACTGCAGAGGATGATCTGGTGCTGGATGCACCAGTTCCAGAGGTGCACCACCTCCCTGCAGAGTGATGCAAACCTTGATCCCCTCTGTGTGTTTATATACTAAGCAGTGGTCACATTGTCTTATTTTACCTGGACCCGAGTGGATTGAATGAAGGGGAGGAATTTTTTGCATGCTTCATGGACTGCTTGAAGCTCAAGTTGGTTGACCTGGTGTGTTCCACTTTTAAGAAGTCCAGGAGCCCTGAGCTATATGGTCACCCAGGTGTGCCACCCCAGCCTCGGAGGGATAGGTCTGTCATGAGTGTCTGTGGGTGGGGCAGAAGCAAGGGACCCCCCCACCACACACAAACTCTCTCTCTCTCTATTTCCATCGGGTGAGAGATGTCCAGACACTGGGAGGAAGTGCGACTCTCTTATCCAAGGAGTCTCTTTGGGACAGACCTTACTCTGCCAAACTTGGAGCCTGCGTAGGTGAAACCTGGCGAAAGGGGTCACATGAACGCATGAAGCCATGTGGCCTAGAAGTACCAAGCGAGACCAGACTGCCATCTGAGGACTGAGACAGAGTTGGCTACCAGAATCTCATTGCGAAGAATCTGTACTGTGGCTACATGAATCTACGACTGCTTCAATAATATCTATAGTCATTATGGGTGTTAAAGTGGACACTCCTGGATTTACTTAAAAGTTCCAAGGAGTGGCATATGTAGAGCAGGACAGCAATTGCTATTCGTACTCCTGATATGACTGTCCCTTGAGGAGCCAGTGTCATAGACTCACAGGATTGGTGCTATAGCCCCAGCTTTGGAACAGTCTCTAGGAGACCCCTTCAGTGTGCCAGACCCTCTCAGGGTCTCTCTCTTGCTCCAGGGTAAGCCAGGTGGCTCCACTGCCTCCTTACACAGGATTTCTGGGCCTGCAGCACTCCTGCTTCACACCTTGAGCTCTGAGCATTTCCAGTGACACTCACATAGCACTGGCAAAACAGTAGCGTTTATTTCTTAACTGGAACACAGCATAGGAAATCCTGAGGGTAATCTAGAAAAATGAAGGTTAAATCATAGTCCATTCTGATTAGTCCAGCCAAGCTGTAGTGAACCCCTTGTTTCAAGTTCTGTCTGTCTTCCTTCCTCCGTCTGACCTTCTGGGTCAAACTTTAGGTAAGAGCCCCAACTCCTTCCAGCTGCTAACTCTTCTCTCCCACCTCATAGCGCTCCAGACCCTTGATCTCCACCTGGGCAATCTGTTGTTCAGCTTCCCTAAGAAAAGGCAGGGAAGTCGCTGGTTGCTAGATGTCAATATTCTAGCAATTGGATCCCCACTGTCTTCTCAGATGCTCCACTGATATGGGGATTAAGGACCAGATAGCTAGGCAACAGTTACACCTATGTCTCCTAGCCTGCCCCAAGAGCAAAGAGTTCCCTTCCACTCACTGGGTAATAATGCCACGCAGGGGAAACTGAGGCACAAACAAGCCTCAAAAATATTACAAAATATTCTCACTGTGTCATAGTCAGTCATCCAGTCAGGGAAATATATAGTGGAGCTAGTAGCATATATGCACTGCCACTATCATCATGACCTTTGTAAAAACTCTTGGAGCTGCTGAAAGTTCAAAACTATTTTGCACTGGAGGTGCTTTGAGTCCACTCTGAAATGCAGGTATTTCTGTGTGCCGAGTGGAAAACAGGTGACCTTAGAACTGAGAGCCACAAAACAGATGCCTTCATTCAAGGAGGGGATTACAGCAGCCAGGGTAATCATCCTGAATTCTGAGTGGCGGATGAACACATTCAATTTTCTGAGGTCCAGGATGGGTCTCCAGTCCCCCTTCTATTGGGGATGAGGAAGTATTTGGAGGAAAAGCGCTTCCCCTTGTGTTGAGGTGGTACCGGTTCTATTGCTTCCAGTTGGATTAGGGAGTCCACTTCCGGTTTGAGGAATGGCTTGTGACAGGGATCCCTGAAGGAGGCTGGGAGGTCGGCAGGTTGGAGATGGGGTAGACAAGAATTCAATGGTATACCCTGTTCAGATGATGTCTAAGATCCACCTGTTTGAAGTTAAAAGTTGACACATTGGAAGGAAACAGGCTAGATGGTCTCCAAAGGAGTCTGGGGAGATTGATTGTGCAAGGACTGGCTGACGGTTCTCGATCGTCCCCATCAAAATGATTTCTTGATAGACGGCTGAGTCTGGAGAGGGAACTGTAGGGTGGAGCAGCATCTGCCTCGCTGTACCATCTGGTGCTTTCTTGGTGGCTCATAGGCCTTTTGGTGCTAGAATAGTGTAGAGTTGGCGAGTATCTATGTTATGGCAGTTTAGAATATTTTCTGCAAGGGGCTCAGTCCACTCCGCCCCTTGTACCCTCGGTTTGCAGCACGAGAAGACAGTGTGCAGAAGCAGATTAACGGACATTTCTATTGATGAGTTTCAGTGCATGGAGATTGTGCACCCATGGTGAATACCCATATGGGCCAGCACTCAAAGAACTGCACATAACAAACCACGTAACCATTATAACTTGTCATCTTGTTCCCTATTCCTTATTGTTTGTTGCCATCACCTGCCATGTCTACAGTTACAAGTTCTTTGAGGCAGGGGAGATGCATATATTACTGTTTTTAAAAACTATACTTCTCTATAAAACCGCTCTTGGCTATCTACAAAATTAGGTAGAAGTCTGCCTTGGTTATGTTTGGTTCACGTTTTTGAAGATTCTCTTTGCAACCACCAATATTTTTCTTGAGTTTTAAAAATAAGTCATTAGATGTCATAATTACAATGCTGCTGCATAACTGCAATATATATGGAGACCTGTCTACATCAAAAGATCGAACTGCCACTGTTGTGCTATAGCATTAAACAATCTAGTTCCAGGTACTAATAAGAGACAAGCTAGTGTAAAAATATATTGTTGCTAAATAAGAGGCTCCCCACAAGAAATGTCACTCAGCTGCAAATCGTGTTTCTATCTGTCTTTGCACTTTGACTTGTAAGTCAACAGTATTCTCAAATACAGCACTATGAAACTGCCAGATTTAATGCCTTGAAATCCCTCTGCTCAGTGTATACTACCAGTGGCTTTTCTTTGCAGAAGTCCAAAGCTAAACCAAGAGAGTTCCACAAAGGGAGTGCCAAATCAGCATAATCACTAACTAGATAAGAAAAATCCGCAAAGGCTGTGTCTTTGCATAGGTTAGAAATGCAGATGAACAAGCACATTTTATGAGGTAATTTGGATTCTCTAAACTAACATTACAATTTAAGAGACTAGATAAGTGGAGCATACAGAGGTATTTTATAGAATGTGCAAGTCTCACACAGGCTGCCAACCTGCCTGTTCCCACTTGAACAAGAGGAAGTGTGAATATTTATATATGGAGAGTTTGCAAAAACTAGGATTATTAAACTTAGAAAAAAGGAGTATTAGCAAGGATTTGACTGAGGTATTCAAAGTGATGAGCAGCATAATGAAATATGAGCAGCCCCCTTTTTCATCAAGTCCTCTGGTTCTTGTACACGGGACAACGAATGAAACTAAGAGAAGTAAATATAAAATCAAAGGAAGTCATTGAACCATACATATCAATAAAGGTGACCATAAGAGTATAGCTGTAGGAATACACCACTGGCCACTTGACCAGGATGGGCATTGTGAAATGCTCAGGGAGATCAGAAAGGCTACATAAAAAGAAAAGCCAATAATAATGGGGGATTTCAGCTATCTCCATATTGACTGGGAACACGTCACCTCAGGATGGATGCAGAGATAAAATCTCTAGACACCATTAATGATTGCATCTTGGAGCAGCTAGTCCTAGAACCCTCAAGGGGAGAGGCAATTCTTGATTTAGTCCTAAGTAGAGCACAGGATCTGGTCCAAGAGGTGAATATACTTGAACTCCTCATAGGGTGATCAGATAGCAAGTCTGAAAAATCGGGACAGGGGCTGGGGTGTAATAGGAGCCCATATTTAAAAAAAGCCCCAAATATCAGGACTGTCCCTAGAAAATCAGGACATCTGGTCACCCTAACTGCTCAGTAACAGCCATCATAATGTAATTGAAGTTAACATCCTCAAAGGGGGGTAGGGGGAGGGAAGCTACTGTGATAGGTTTCTTTGAACTTCAAAAAAGGAGAATTACACAAAAAAGAGGAAGCTAGTTAAAGAGAAATTAAAAGTAACGGTCACAAGAGTGAAATGCCTCCAGACAGCATGGAAATTTAAAACACCAGAATAGAGACAAACTAAATGTATACCCCAAATAAAAAACTAAAAACAGAAAGAGGACCAAAAAAAAGTCACCATGGCTAAACAGCAGAATAAAAGAGGTGGTTAGAGGCATCCTTTAAAAACTGGAAGACAAATCTTACTGAAAACAGAAAGGAACAAACTCTGGCAAGTCAAGTGTAAAAATATAATTATGCAGGCCAAAAAAGAATTTGAAGAGCAACTAATAACTCTGGTATAAAGAGACAAAGAGTCCCGTGGCACCTTATAGACTAACAATCTATAAGGTGCCACAGGACTCTGTCGCTTTTTACAGATCCAGACAGACGGATACCTCTCTGATACCTGTGGTATCTAACCTATTGCTTAAATCAGCTTCTATATCAAATGACTGGAAGATAGCTAATGTAATGCCAATTTTTTTAAAAAAGCTCCAGAGGTGATCCTGGCAATTACATGCCATTAAGCCTAACTTCAGCACAAGGCCAATTGTTTGAAACTAAAATAAAGAACAGAATTATCAGACACATAGATGAACATGATTTGTTGGGGAAGAGTCAACACAGCTTCTGTAAAGGGAAATCATGCTAACCAAAATATTAGAATCATTTGAGGGAGCTCAAAGCATGCGGACAAGGGTGATTCAGTTGATTAGTGTACATGGACTTTCAGAAAGCCTTTAACAAGTTCCCTCACCAAAGGTTCTTAAGCAAACTCAGGCCTAGATTACAATGGGCGGGGGGAGGGGAGGAAAGAAAATTGATCTAAGTTACGCAACTTCAGCTACATGAATAACGTAGCTGAAGTCGACGTACTTAGAACTACTTACTGCAGTGTCTTCACTGCAGTAAGTTGACGGCTGACGCTCTCCAGTTGACTTCGCCTGCACCTCTCACCCTGGTGGAGTACCGTAGTTGACGGGAGAGTGCTTGGTGGTCGATTTATTGCGTCTAGACTAGACGCGATAATTTGACCCCCGCTGGATCAATTGCTGTCAATCGATCCAGCGGATGATGTAGACAAGCCTTAAGAAGTCATGGGATAAGAGGAAAGGTCCCCTCATGTATCAGTAATTGGTTAAAAGATGGGAAACAAAGGGTAGGAATAAATTATTAATTTTCACAATGGAGAGAAGTAAACACTGGATCACCCAAGGATCTATGCTGGGAACTGTGCTATCCAACGTATTCATATATCATCAGGAAAAGAGGGTATGTGATATGGCAAAATTTGCAGATGATATAAAATTACTGAAGATAGTTAAATCCAAAGCTGACTGAAAAGAGTTACAAAGGAATCTATCTAAACTGGATGACTGAGCAACAAAATGGCAGATAAAATTCAATGTTGCTAAGAGCAAAGTAATGCACAATGGAAAAAAATAATCCCAAATACACACAAAGTGATGGGGTCTAAATTAGCTGTTACCACTCAAGAAAGATCTTGGCTTCATCGTGGATAGTTCTTTGAAAACATCTACTCAATGTGCAGCAGCAGCAGTAAAAAAAAAAAAAAAGAAGTTAACAGAACATTAGGAACCATTAGCAAAGAGACCAATAAAAAACATAAAATATCATAATGCCACTATCTAAATCCATGGTATGCCCACACCTTGAATACTGCGTGCATTTCTGGTCACCCCATCTCAAAAAAGATATATTAGAATTGAAAAAGGTATGGAGAAGGGCAACAACAATGAGGAGGGGTATGGAACAGCTTCCATGTGAGGAGAGATTAAAAAGACTGGGACTGTTCAGTTTACAGAAGGGGGGGGGGGTATGACAGAGCTCTATAATATCATGACTGGTGTGGAAAAAGTGAATAGGGAAGTGTTATTTACCCATTCACATAACAAGAACCAGGGGCACCCAATGAAATTAACAGGCAGCAGTTTTAAAACAAACATAAGGACGTACTTCTTCACACAATGCAGTCATCCTTTGGAACTCATTGTTAAGGGATGTTGTGAAGGTCAAAAGTACAACTGGGTCCAAAAAAGAATGAGATAAGAATCTGATAACCGTGGAATTCACCCCTACCAGGTTGAAAATAGCCCAAATGTGGTGACTTTCAAGTTACATTGTGAAGCCTGTCTTCCTTGGGCTAGCACCCAGGGAAGGCTAAGGTGCTCTGAGTGTGGGGTTTCTTTGGGGAATCTGAGGGGTGGAGATTATTATTATTGGATAACTGCCTATTTTCTATTGGACAGGAATTGCTGCTGTTTGTTATTGTTATGGAGTGTATTTCACATGGATGGGAAAGTCTTGTCTAAACATGTTATGTTGTTTAAAGTGAAAAATAAAATCTTATGACTACTAACACTTGGATTCATGCCAGCTGTGAAACAAGGGCTTAATAAGCAGTTGACCTATGAAGGCCAAGGAAGACTCTCCCTACCTCATTCAGAACCTTGGTCAAACAGCTAGCACTACGTGCGTAAGGAACATTTTCACCCTCTTCCGAGGCATCAGGTACCTAAGGACAATACTGGCCCAAGATGGACAAAGGGCTAATCAAGTCTGATTAATCTTGTATTTCTACAAATATGGATGGGAAAAAAAAAACAGACCCTCACCTTTCCCATCATCAGGGAATTTCAGATTTCGTGTCTATCTGCAGATAAAATTCACTTCTGCGTTTCCAAATTAATTCAAATTCTTTACGAGTAACTTTGCATTGATCCTCCTCTTCGCTATAAGAAATTTAAATTATACACTAGGAGCTAGGGGTGTGATCACAAACACATGCTTGCGCTAGCTCTTGTCTTGGTCGCATGAGTATCAATAGCAGTGTAGCACGGCTAGCGGAGGTATGGCTGAGGGGTTATACCAGGGGTTATGTACTCAGCACAGCTCAGCCTCTGCTGCCACTACCCGTGCTACCACAGCTTCACTGCTACTTATACTCGCCCTAGCTCGAACGTGTACACAAGTAGGGGAAATCACATTCCTAGCTTGTCGCATAGCCGTAACCTTAGATATTCTGGACTATTATGTAAACTAAATCAGTCTTTGAGACACATCTCCCCTTACAGCAAGATCATGAAAACCATAAAATACAGAGTACCACTCCTACGGAAGGGCTTCAGTGCCCTTTACAAGTGAATGATAACTGTCTGAGACGGGCTATGTGATCTCTAGGTATAGCTTATTGCAGCCTACTCTGGGATGAAACATAACGTATGATAGTCTAGAAAAGGAAATGACTACTATACCGATTTGAACTGTGGGAGAGTTTTTAACTGTGCCATGACTAGATCCTCCTGTGTGAAGGAACTTTTTCCTAAGGAAAACTCCTAGAGGAATTTCTGAGATTACCCTGTTCTTGTCAGGGGATGGATTGGCCCCCTTGGTATCTGGAGGACCCTACGGAGGCCACAGCTATCCACCTGAAGCCCTTGTACCCAGGATGTGGCTCCAGCCTCCCGAGGAACTGCTTCACTCTGTAAATACAATAGCTCCCAAAGGCCCTTCAGGGAGTGGGAGACACAAGAGTTATCGTCAATGAGACCAGAGGAGGACTACAATATGGGTTTCAAGCCTATCCTCTCCCCCCTTGTACTACCCCAATTCCTCTCCCATCTGCACTTCCTGCAGACCCCAGGGAGGGCCCCTCATAGGGTCCAGGGTATGTGGACAGAGACGGTATTGCAGAGGCACTCAGAGGTAACAGCCATTTGAGGGGGACTTCCCTTACAGCTAACTCATGGGTAACACTATCTGGTCCCTGGAATTTGAGTAAGACATTAAAGCAAAACCCTTGCCCTGCCTGTGTTTGGATCCTGGGTTTTATGCCTGGTCAAACAGATGGAAGAAGTGAAAGTAGGAAGAGGGCATGCCATCATCATTGCTGGTATTATGCTTTTTTCAGGATCTTACCATATACTGAAATCACAGCTAGGATAAGCCACGCAGTCCATTCAGGAAGGTATTTAATGAATACCAGGGCCATGAGAGCACTGATCATAATGAGATATGCTTGCTGGAGCCGGAGCGGGCCTTTCCAGTGAATGCAGATCATTCCCACCACACCGAAGTTCCAGATCATGAGCGCGAGGGTAATGTAGTCCATGGCAACGTTATAGGTTTTAAAAACCTCACTAAAACATTTCAGAAAAGGAGATTAGATAAAGAAAACAGGCATCTGTTTCCCTAAAGCAATGGCAAAAAACAAAGAAGGCAAACTTGAGAATTAGATTTTAAAACTCTACACTCCATGTATTTTGACAAAGTTGTTCTTTTATTAGATCTTAATTAGATCTGACAATGACTCAAAGAAACAGTTTGCTTTTTGAGGAAGAGGTAGTTTTACAGGGCATGTTTCATTTAAACTATTTTAGGTTTACTAATTCAGTTTTCTGCAGTACAACCTTCTATTGACCCTCTTGTTTCCTTCTCAGTCACAGATCAAAAAGCTGCCAGCACAGGAGATCAATGCAAAGTAGTTACCTTGATTAACCTATAGATGGTCTTCCATTTTGTAAGTAAAATTTCAAAAAAATAATTTCCTTGCATACAAATGGCTCTATTAGCTACCTGGAATATCAACTAGACACGTAGTACCACTATGTCAACCATGCAAGGGAAAGAGGATGTAGTGTGAATGCTTCAGCTGATCAGACATTGGCCTGGGCCCTAATGAACTGATTTTTTTTTAATTAAGAGAACAAAATATTCTCTGAAATAAATATATCTAAGAAATTTAAAGTTACGATGGCTCTCCAGGAATATAAGCCTGGGGTTCGTCATTCATCTTTGTCCTATTGGATGAAATCCTAGTGCTAACTCAGGGCTAAGAAAAGCATGCTGACTGTAAGAGTGTGTTTGGGGTTTGCACCACCATTATAGCTGCCCACTATTACCAGAAAGTAAAAATCTCCCTTTGAAGATGGAGCTATCTTCCTCAATCAGATATGAGAGATTACTGAATACAATGAATGGAAAAACTACCTTGCAGGGAACAAGTATATTTTCTCCAAGTCATAGGCAACTTCCACTGGCCTGCGAAAAAATCAGTGCTCGAGCATGCTGCTGGCACAGAATGCTGCTAAATGGCCGTGCCTGATGAGGTGGTGAAGTGCTGCTTCAGGATCTGACTTACAGGACAAGTACAAAACCTTGAAACATGGGTCTATTCTGCTGTAGATGCAAGTGCATAACTTCCATTAGATAGAATAGAAGTGTGTATCGGTGGCAGAGCAGATTCCTTTCAGTAGATTAAGTCTTTTAGACTGTTCCCAAATAAACGCTCTTTGCATGGCTGACCCTTACCAATTACCATGGTGACATGAGGGCAACTGTTTACATATGCTTATGGTGAAGAGACAGACTGTCTGGAAGACAAATTCTGAAGTTGAAACTCTTGTAGACTTACCCCAAGTAGATGAATGAGAAAAAGAAAAGCAGCAATAGAGAAGAAATTATAAGCCAGCCATGGATCACCTGAAAGAGGAAGACACATCAACAAACATCTCCATTTCAAACTTGACATTTTAAAGTTAAATTACCGGTACATCTTTATCAAAAATGCCTTTTTTAAAAAAAAGGTTCAATTTCATAAGCAGAAGATACAGCAATATCTGAGCCCATTTTCAGAGTACCACTTACAGCCTACAGCCTCTCCAAGAGGAAAATATTAATACCTGGTGGTTAGTGCAAGGGACTGAGATTCAGAAGTCTTTGGCTCCATACCTTACTGTCTACTGATACATTGATTTTTGGCTAGTCCCTTTACTTCTGTGCCTGAGTTTACCCATCGATAAAATGGGGCACTACTTAACCAACCATTGTAAATTGCTTTAGGATCCTTGAATAAAAGGTGCCGTACAAGTGCAAAGTATTTTTGGCATATTAACTTACAGCACTTTGATAATGTTGGATTGATGTCAAAGTAGAATATACTGCATTGTAAAATACATGAAAAAAATCTATTAATTTTTCTATTTAAAGAAATGAACAGCCCAGTTTCCAAATCATTAGCAGAATCTGTGTGTAACCTTACGGATAAAGTACAATGTCAAAGTGCTTTATTTATGAATTCTAGCATATTAAAATCAACTAGAATTAACATAAGGCATCACGTAAGGAATGAATGAATAACGAAGGTAAGCAGCTTTAGTATTTGCCCTTCATATGCAATAAAAAACACCTAATAGTGTGGCCTATACACATTACACAATTTGATACGTCACCATGTATAACAAGAAGACAACAGTGTTCTGAGATTAAAGTCTAGCAAGACATACATTAATTTTACAAAAAAAAAGTTACATTAGAAAAAAATAATCAAACCTTGTTTTAAGGCGTGAGAATACTTTGGGACAAGTCCTTCATACTAATGTCCCAGACTAAAAACAAAGATTGAAGAGAATTTGGAAAGTCCTATAACTATGATCATGTCTGAACTGACAGGCTGCAAAAAGACAAAATGCTAGATTTCCTAAGTACCAGATTACAAAAAACAAAGCTCTGAAATGCCACATCGAACTGGTAGAAAATCATCCAAAACCTAGGGAAAAAAGTAATAGAAGAGATCTTTCAAAAATGAATGAAGGAGGGGAATGGACAGTCTCTTCAGAAAAACAGATTCCTAGAATTGTAAAAGTCAAAAACTCCAACCTGTTAAAGACTTTGGGCAAGTTCTGGCCTTAAGAAGAGTACCTTTGAGGTGCAATGGGGTATGAAATACATTAAAATATAAAGAAATATTTTTTCCTCTAGACAAGAAACCTCACACACAAGCTAACACACGGACCCCACAACTAGATTAAAGTTCTTTGTAGAGAAACAATTCAGAAGCAGTAATTTAGTACTTGTTTGAACTGGGTAAAATGGTACAAAAATCCTTCCTGTGTTGAAGTCAGATTCAGAACAGAATTTACTGCTCAACACAATATACATCCAAGAGAACTCAATCGTTCTGATCTGGAGCTTTGTTTTTCTCCCTATTTCCCTCCCTATGAAGGGTTTATATTGGATTTTAAACATTTTTTAAAATAAAAACTTCTTATGAAATTTAATGTTTTACCTTGTAGAGATTATTTCTGTTTCACTAGTATTTATTTTACTTTCATGTAACAGCAACAACCTTCTAACAAACAAGAGTCAAGTTTCATATATGTTTTAGATTTTTTTTTTTTTTTTTTTAAGTGTGTTCAGAGGCCACTGCAGCATCTCTTCCACTTCCCTTCTCTTCCTCTGGGCCATCCTTCACGATGTATCCCAGATTACAAAAAAACCTCAATGTAACAAGACTTGTTGGCAAGCCTGGGTAACCTCACAGGTTGGCCTCTATATCCGATAGAGCCTCCTCAAAAAATAAAGGCTGTGCAGCTCTCTCCTTTGCGTTAAGCATTCTGTTTTTAAATGCTGTTGGCAGGGAAGACGTCACATTTCTGTCACCACCAACTGTTACAAGGGGAAGAACGCTGAAGTTGGGGGATCAGCTTTACAAATACCGTGTAAGGCTACACATACATTCTGATAGAGTGGAAGAGTGGATTTTGTTTTTAAAAACAAAATCTTTTCAGGTCACTTTGATGGCTAAGATGTCATAACTTTATTGTTAAAAGAAAGACACATTAGCAATAAGAAAACTCCAAAGAAAACTGTCCCACTCGCTAGGAAGAGAAGAGACCTGGAGGTACAGTGTGCCTGAATACTAATGTCCCATTCTAGCAAAGAGCAGGTCTGCTCTACTGAACAAATGCCAAAAAGTGCATAACTCTAAGGCAGTGGTTCTCCACCATGGGCACACAGAGGTCTTCTGTGGGATACATCAACTAACCTAGATATTTGCCTAGTTTTACAACATGCTACATAAAAAGCACTAGCGAAGTCAGTACAAGCTAAAATTTCATACAGATGACTTGTTTATGCTGCTCTAAATACAATACTTATATTCCAATTGATTTATTTTATAATTATATGGTAAAAATGAGAAAGTGAGCAATTTTTCAGTAATAGTGTGCTGTGACACTTGTATTTTTAATGTCTAATTTTGTAAGCAAGTAGTTTTTAAGTGAGGTGAAACTTGGGGGGGGGGGTACGCAAGACAAATCAGACTCCTGAAGGGGATATAGTAGTCTGGAAAGGTTGAGAGCCACTGCTTTAAGGCCCCAATCCTGCAACACTTACATGTGCTTAACTACCATGAGTAGCCTCACTGATGCACCTAATTGTTTCAGTTAGGTATCACAACACTTTCCACCCCAGTAATGTGTGTTCTTCACATTACATGGCTTTTCAAACACTAAATGGTTTTCAAAACCACCTGTCCTTTTCTCATAGAAGTTTCTCAACACACTTCATGTGAAAGACAAGTGTTATCCAACATATTTCATAACATGTCATGGCAAGTTTCTAGACTTCTGATTAAAACATTCCCATGTCTCACCTGACAATGGCTCCTATACTAACTGATTTGTTGGTACAGAGTCAGCTTGCCTGCTAAAACCTGAATAAAAGTGAGTTGCCAAGGTTTGCAAAATACAGGGAATTAAGTCTGGAGCTCTGGCAGTAAAAGAATTTGCTTAGACAGACTGAAAACATGGGGGAATTAAGGCAAAAATAAAAATACATGAAAGAATAAAAGAAGCTACTCAGACAAGCTTAGAAGGCGTGATTTCTGATGGTTAGAGTCAGAATCTGAAATCAGGACCAGCTCTACTATTGATTTGTTCTGTAACCTCATGCAAGACACTTCACATTTGGGCCTCAATTTCTCCAGTTGGAAAATTGGGACAATACTTTCCCTACCTCAAAGGCGTTTTCCCTGACATAATGCCTGAATGAAAGGCACTACAAATGAGCAAAGTAGACACCATACTGCCACCATTTGGGATGTCAAATATTCTTTAGCTAGAAGTTTGTTTCTGTTCACTGAAATGTAAACTAACCGTGATTCTCTACATACCCAGCAGAAAATTAGATTTATGTTCAGCAACTGGGTGCCTGGATTTTTTCAGTGCAGCGGCCTGGAGATACTGTGTTAGCCTCATTTAAATTCAAAAATTCAACATTTTTCATGAAGCAAAAATCACTACCAAAGCTCCAATATTTATTTTGTCATTAAATTTAGTTTTATGCAATCTACATATTCACTTTCTGATGTGCCAAAGATTTTTGTAATGACAGTGCACAACTGCACTGTAGAAATGGCCAAGGGGAAGCTAGAGGTTTTGGCAGCTTGGTAAGCACAGGTGAGACTTCTGGCATCTGGGGAGGCCCAAAAAACAGTTTGGGATTGTGGGTTTAAGCACATCAGTTGGCTGCTTCTACTAAAATGATCAGCACTGAAATAATTTAAATATCTATTTTAAACTATCATTGTTAGGTTTTTGAGTCAATACCCCATTGTGATAGATGGGGAAGTTAACACCTCATAAATCTTGTTCCAGAGTGGCTGCAGACTCAGGCAGATGTCACAATGTGGCAACATCATCAAAAGACTTTTTTTCATTGCATCCATGCAGGTTAGAAACTCCTCCCAAAAAATCGCAGAAGCTGGAACTACATTTTGTGGCAAGGAATGAATTTGAAGGCTAATTCTGTGACTGTATAACACAGATACTCAAGGGTCTGACTAAAAGACAGTATATCATTGTTATTCCACATCCTGCTTTATTGAATATTAAAGAAAAAAAAACAATCACTGGGCCAAAAGCAGCCCACACCAGCAGCTTTAACATGGAGCTTTGACATATGGAGACTGCAGGTTCTAGCAAGTTGATGTGACCCGCACCTAGATTAAGTCTGACTCCCATTAATAATACCATTATATATTTTTGAGTCCTGATCTCAGGTGACATACCATCACACACAAAAATGGCTGTTGAAGTGCATTTTATTATTGGCAATGCCAAGATCATGCCTTGTCCCCTTTTACTCCATGAAAGACTATGTACTATCTGATACAATAAATTGTCCATTCCCCTCCCAATATGGGGAACAAGGCTCCAAAAACTAAAGCAGTGAACGTCTGTGCTGCCAGTTTAATTAATCATGATTGCTCTTTCCCTGACAATACATTTCAGGAAATAAAAGGAGGTTAGCAGGATTAATTACCAAGGTTAACTACATCTGTGCTCACCTTATAGCACCTGTATTTGTAAAGCACAACCAGGAGTATGGTCATGACAATGATGACACTGATCATGATGGCAGCATTGAGAATAGAGTTCAGGGCTCTCTGTCCCACAGTGTCTGTGTCTTCAGTGAACGGAGTGTAGATACTACAATACAGACCAAAAAAAGAAATGAAATTCCAATACATATTCCACATAAATGTTTTCTAGATAAAAGCTCAGGATCAATATGTAGATATTTAAAGCCAATTTCCCTCTTGACATCTCAGTACTTATCTTTCAAATTAAAGTTACAAAAGTGAGTTATTTTCTGCTTAATAAGAGAGCAACCAACATTTAAGAACTATTTTATGTATAGCAGCGGTTCTCAAACTGTAGGTTGGGACCCCAAAGTGGGTTGTGACCCCATTTTAATGGGGTCACCAGGGCTGGCGTTAGACTTGCTGGGGCCCGGGGCCAAAGCCCTCAGGCTTCAGACCTGTGTGGCAAGACTCAGATTACAGGCTCCCCGGGCTGAGCCCTTGGGCTTCGGCTTTGGTCCCCCCACCTGGAAGAGTGGGGCTCGGGCGGGCTCAGATTTCAGTCCCCACTCCTGGGGTCATGTAGTAATTTTTGTTGTCAGAAGGGGGTCACGTGCAATGAAGTTTGAGAACTCCTGATTTATAGCATGCAAGTAAATGTGAATTAGATCACACTAAGTATATTTGGGCCTTTGTACATACACCATCTAGTGGATATTCAATAAAATGAAACCTGAAAATAAAAATGAGTACAGCAGGGGAGGAATTAGATTTTCTGTTTTGTGGGAAATTCCATGAGTTTAAAAAAAAAAAAAAAGGAAAAAAAAAATCTATTCCAAAACAGAACAAAACCAAAATTTTAAGACTTCCTAATGCAATTAAATTAAAAAATAGTAATTTCAGATCACGTTTCATTCTGATTTTAACATTTTAAATTTTTTTGCAATATCTATTTTGAAGCCACAAACCAAACATGTTGTGACATTATCAAAAAGCTGTGTCAGTTTTTTTCCTCCAAAAATGAATTTTTGTTAAATTCAGCATGTTTCCACAAAATGTTTTTCCATTGGACAATGCAGATCTGTTGAAATTGAAAAATTTAGTTGGAAAATTTCTGGACAGCTCTTGCTAATGTATTTATTTCTTTGTCAACAAGCACCATAAACAAACCTGAACCCTGCATACATATGGATGTTCATTAAGCTCTCATTTTTCATCACTAATGACGCTTTAATTTCTAATGGAGTGCAATTTTCATGGTCTGTGCTCAGAATTAAGTCCATATCACGTAAACATCATACAAGAGGCACAAACTATTCAGTCAAAGGCCAGGATTCAGATGAAAGTAATGGTGAACAAATTATCTTGAGAGAGGTGCTTCTACAAGGGAGGGTTGAAATTATTGGCAAAGCAGCAAAGAGAAACTTCAGGTTTCACCACGGTAAGTCCTTTAACTTACGCAAGCACAAGAAAAATTGGGCTGATCTGGTAGGAGAAACCAGTCTGGATCAGTCTCCAGGCTGACTGGAGCTGGGAACAATGCTGAAAGTAGGGCTGCTGGACTCCAGAAGGACCAGCATCAAGCCAGGGCTTGGGCTGGAGGAAAGGTAATTGTATAATATAGGCACTTGAAGATGTGCAGACACATAGTAAAGGAAAGGATTCCCAGAAGACCCAAACCAACAAAGACAATACAAAAAACCAGAAGATTTGATACATACAGCTGTCCATCCTTGCGTGTATAAAAGCTGACAGACTTGATGGTTGCAACAACTACCACCATGCAAAGTGTGACAGGTGCAAAGAGCATAATCACATGCTTTGCCCCATATTTCAATGTCAACTCCTCATCTTCTTCGTCCTGTTCCACCACTTGCTGCGCCCTATTCTGTGGCTGCCCATTAGTCTCTGATTCAGGGTTGTCATTGCGCCTTCGCTCACTATTATCATGGCGTCGCCTCTCACTGTTGTCATTCTGCAAGATAAATAATTCCATTTCCATAAGCATCTGTTTGCAACCTGTGTTCTGTACGCTAGGCCAAGGAGGCTATGGAGTGGGGAATGTATACTGTACTATTTACTGTCATATAGCTTCAGCAGCAAGGATCTAAATGACACCATTTACAATACACTGCATGAAAACTGTGGATAGAATGCAAGCATATAAAGTAGGACTGTCAAGTGATTAAAAAAATTAATCACAATTAATTGCGCTGATAAACAATAATAGAATACCATTTATTTAAATTTTTTGGATGTTTTCTACATTTTCAAATATACTGATTGCAATTACAACACAGAATACAAAGTTTACAGTGATCACTTTATATTTATTTTTGATTATAAATATTTGTGCTGTAAAAAACAAATAGTATTTTTCAATTCACCTCATACAAGTACTATAGTGCAATCTCTTTATCATGAAAGTTGAACTTAGAAATGTAGAATTATGTACAAAAAAATAACTGCATTCAAAAATAAAACAATGTAAAACTTTAGCACCTACAAGTCCACTCAGTCCTACTTTTTGTTTAGCCAAACAAACAAGTTTGGTTACAATTTACAGGAGATAACGCTGCCCGCTTGTTGTTTATAATGTCACCTGAAAATGAGAACAGGCATTCGCATGGCACTGTTGTAGTCAGCATTGCAAGATATTTACGTGCCAGATGCGCTAAAGATTCGTATGTCCCTTCATCTTCAACCACCATTCCAGAGGACATGAGTCCATGCTGAAAATGATTCTGCTCGATAACGATCCAAAGCAGTGCAGACCGACGCATGTTCACTTTCATCATCTGAGTCAGATGCCACCAGCAGAAGGTTGAATTTCTTTTTTGATGGCTCAGATTCTGTAGTTTCCACATCAGAGTGTTACTCTTTTAAGACTTCTGAAAGCATGCTCCACACCTCGTCCCTCTCAGATTTTGGAAGGCACTTCAGATTCTTAAACCTGGGGTTGAGTGCTGTAGCTATCTTTAGAAATCTCACATTGGTACCTTCTTTGCGTTTTGTCAAATTTGCAGTGAAAGCATTTGTGACATTGCACTCCACGCGTTTTATGGAAATATGCTTATGAGTGTGAATATAATGCAACTGGAATATGCTTTATGCAAAAGGCCTCTTGTAAGGTATCATTACAAAGCTTATAATCTACTGAGTGTGTTCATCCTATTTGTATGTATGATATGAAGTATAACTCTGAGGTCTTACTGTAATTATGCAAAGTGTGGGCCATTAATGGTGGTTTGGAAGCTTGATGGCTCCCACTGACTAGGACAATTAGTTGTAAATGGCTCTGTTTACTTGCAAATCTCCCTGGGTATGTGTGGGCCAGCCCTGGAAGAATGAAGTCTCACAGGACATGTGACCATGTAACAGGATACCGGAATCCATCTTAAACCTGGTGCTTTTCCATTTAGGAGGGGTGGGAATCCAGAGAGACAAAGGGTTCTCACCTTGGGCCAAAGGTATAAAAGGGGGTGGGGCAGAACAAGGGGGGGGGTCCCAGTCATGAGAAAGCCCCTGCTTTTTACCTAAGATGCTTGCTGGAACTAACCAGGACTGTGCCAGGGGAAAGGATTGGGCCCAGCTAGGAAAAAGTCTAGTCTGTGAAAGAAGCTTATGGGAACATCTCTGAGGGTGAGATTTACTTGTAAACAGTTGCTTAATGTATTAGGCTTAGACTTGCGTGTTTTGTTTTATATTGGTGACTTACTTTGTTCCATCAGTTATTACTTGAAATCACTTAAATACTACTTTTTATACTTAATAAAATCACTTTTGTTTATTAATTAACCAGGGGTAAGTGATTGATACCTGGGGGAGCAAACAGCTGCGCATCTCTCTCTATCAGTGTTATAGAGGGCAGACAATTTATGAGTTTACTCTGTATAAAGCTTATACAGAGTAAAACGGATTTATTTGGGGTTTGGATCCCATTGGGACCTGGGTGTCTGGGTCCTGGAGATAGGAAACCTGCTGAGCAGTTTTTGGTTGAAGTCTGCAGCTTTGGGGGCGTGGACCAGACCTGGGTCTGTGTTGCAGCAGGCTAGAGTGTCTGGCTCAACAAGGCAGGGTTCTGGAGTCCCAAGCCGGTAGGGAAAACTGGCTCAGAGGTAATTCCAGCACATCAGGTGACAGTCCCAAGGGGGTCTCTGTGACCGAATCCATCACAGCGTTCTTAAAATGAACAACATGTGCTGGGTCATCATCCAAGACAGCTATAATCTAAAATACATGGCAGAAAGCGGGTAAAACAGAGCAGAAGACATACTATTCTCCCGCAAGGTGTTCAGTCAAAATTTAATTAACACTTTTTTTTTTAAACGAGCGTCATCAGCGTGGAAGCATCAGCATGGAGCATCATCAGCACGTCCTCTGGAAAGGCAGCCAAAGCATGAAGGGGCATACAAATGCTTAGCATATCTGGCACATAAACCTTGCAATGCCAGCTACAAAAGTGCCATGTGAACGCCTGTTCTCACTTTCAGGTGACTTTGTAAATAAGAAGCCGGCAGCATTATCTCCTGTAAATGTAAACAAACTTGTTTGTCTTAGCGATTGGCTGAATAAGAAGTAGGACTGAGTAGATTTGTAGGCTCTAAAGTTTTACATTGTTTTGTTTTTGAGTTCAGTTATGTAACAAAATAAACTTACATTTGTAAGTTGCACTTTCACAATAAAGAGATTGCATTATGGTACTTTTATGAGGTGAATAGAAAAATACTATTTCTTTTGTTTATCTTTTTACAGTGAAAATATTTGTAATAAAAATAATATAAAGTGAGCACTGTTCGCTTTGTATTCTGTGTTGTAATTTAAATCAATATGTTTGAAAATGTAGAAAAGCATCCAAAAACAGTTTATAAATTTCAATTGGTATTCTATTGTTTAACACCGCGATTAATTTTTTTAAACACATTTAATTTTTTTGAGTTAATTGCGTGAGTTAACAGTGATTAATCCACAGCCCTAATATAAAGCAATATTAGAAACTCTAAAACAGGATAAGTTGTTAAAATTGATGTTGCTTTTGTCCAATAGCATGGATTTGTCTTCTACATAAACAAATTACAAATTGAAGGGCCTATTTTTTTTCCTTGGATGGAGATACTGTCGAGGTATGAGCATCTGAAAGCAGACGTTAGCCCAAAGTTTGTAACAATTGTAACATCTTACACTATTACTGAAGATGGTGACAATGTGACATTTGACACTTGTTGCATGGAAGTCCCATGAAAATTATTCTGAAACCAGTCTTTATGCTGTTTACATGCACTACACTACACTGAGAAGAATCTATCATTATTAAAACTGGAAAAAAAAAAAAATCTACAAATCAGTCTGGCATTGCATTCCCACAGTTTTACAATTTTTTAAAGAAAACTGATGTATGAATAGTAATTAAAATCTCAGATACTTCTCACATTTTTAAAATTAAAAAGACAATTCTCATGAACAACAAACTTGTGGAATGAGTATATCGATTTTTCCCCCCTACAAAAAGGGATTTAGTTTAGATCAGCAGTCCCCAAATTTTATAACACCCTTTCCCTAACAGACCTTTCCATAGCTAGACCATCCCTGCCAGGGGTTTGTCTCACCTGTTCTTAAAAACCTCCAGTGACAGAGATTCCACAACCTCCTTTGGCAATTTGTTCCAGTGCTTAAGCACCCTGTCAGGAAGTTTTCCCTAATAGCCAACCTAAATCTTCCCTGCTACAATTTAAGCCAATTGCTTCTTGTTCATCCTCAGAAGCTAATGAGAACAATTTTTCACCCTCGCCCTTGTAATAACAGTTTTCAAGTAGATAAAAGGTTATGTTCCCCCTCAGTCCTCTCTTCTCCAGACTAAACAAAAATTTTTCTCAATCTTTCCTCACAGGTCATGTTTTCTAAACCTTTAATCATTTTTGTTGTTGTTCTCTGGATTTTCTCCAGTTTTTAACACATCTTTCCTGAAATGGGGCTCCCAGAATGGGATGCAATCCTCCAGCTGAGGCCTAATCAGTGAGGAGTAGAGCGGAAGAATTACTTCTCGTGTGTTGCTTACAACACTCCTGCTAATACATCCCAGAGCGATGTTTGCTTTTTTTGCAACAGTGTTACATTGTTGACTCATATTTAGTTTGTGATTCACTATGACCCCCAGATCCCTTTCTGCAATACTCCTTCTGATCCCCAGATCCAAAGGCGCCAACTCCATGGGAGCTCCAGGGCTGGAGCACCCACGGGGAAAAAATGGTGGGTGCTGAGCTCCCACTGGCAACCCTCCTATCAGCTCCCCCATCCTCCACACCTTGCACCCGCTGGCAGGCCCCGCAGATCAGCGCCTTCTCCTTCCTCCCTCCCTCCTGTGCCTCCCACCTGCCGCGAACAGCTGTTTCATGGTTTGCAGGAAGCTGGGGGGGGGAGGAGTGAGGGTGCGGTGCACTCGGGGGAGGGGGTGGAACTGGGTGCAAAGGGGCAGGGTGGGAAGAGGCGGGATGTGGGCGGGGCCTTGGGGGAAGGGGTGGAGTGGGGGCAGGACCTGGGGTGGAGCCAGGGGTTGAGCATCCCCCAACACTTTTAAAAGTTGGCGCCTGTGCCCAGATCCCTTTCTGCAGTATTCCTTCCTAGGCAGTCATTTCCCATTTTGTATGTGTTCCTTCCTAAGTGGAGTACTTTGCATTTGTCCGTATTGAACTTCATCCTATTTACTTCAGACCACTTCTCCAGATCATTTTGAATGTTAATCCTATCCTCCAAAGCACTTGCAACCCCCTCCCATCTTGGTAAAATAAGGTCCATATAGCCCAGTATCCTGTCTTCTGACAGAGAACAGATAATCAAGCGATTACCCCTGTTGCCCGTTCCCAGCTTCTGGTAAAAAGTTTGTGGTATCGTCCACAAACTTTGAGTGTACTCTCTATGCCATATTATCTATATCACCGATGACGATATTGAACAGAACCAGACCCAGAACTGACCCCTGTACTTGATATGCCTTTAAAGTTTGACTGTGAACCACTGATTACTACTCTCTGAGAGCAGTTTTCCAACCAGTTATGCACTCACCTTATAGTAGCTCCATTTAGGTTGTATTTCCCTAGTTTGTTTATGAGGTCATGTGAAACAGTATCAAAAGCCTTACTATAGTCAAGATATACTACATCTACTGCTTCCCCCCCCCCATACCCAAGGTTTGTTACCCTGTCAAAGAAAGCTATTAGGTTGGTTTGACACAATTTCCTCTTGATGAATCCATGTTAACTGTTACTTATCACCTTATTATCTTCTAGGTATTTGCAAGCTGATTGCCTGATGAAGTAGGTTGATACTTACAGTATTGCTCAGGTGGTTGTCAGGGAAGTTTTCTGTCAGCTGCCCATGCTGGAACTGAGGTAGGTGTGCAGATAGCTCTGTCATTGGGACAGCTCTGTGGAAACCAATTATTGCTACACAAAACAGATCTTTCCTCTTGAGACACTGCAAGGAAAAGCAGATGTGTTAAGATTCCATATTCACCCACTCTTTTAAAAAAAATCTTTCATAACTCATGTAGACACAGGATAACCATTTCCCCTGCTTCTCTTTGGTGATGTACAACCATGCTACATTTTCATGAAAATCTGCCCTATGGGGATTTCCCAGCACAAAAATAAAAAAAAATATATCAGAAAAGTCAGTCAGCCACGAGGGTAAACAAAAAAAGCACCAAGTCATTGAGAAAAGAGGATAAATTCTTTATCCCACCTTGAGCAATTATGCAAACATTCATTGCACATTTGTTCACAATGTAAACGATACACTTGTATTTTTAATTAGACTGCAGAACATCCTCCTATAACTTTCCTTAGCCTCATTACCTCACACCATACCCCACAGCCAAGTAACAGTAAACCACATGCAGGATTCTTCACTCTCGGTTCACTCATTCTCAGGTTGGAGATCTCTCAGCTTCTTGATGCAAGTTTATAGTTTTAAATCTTGACATTTGAAAAACTGAAGTTTGACACATAGCATTTAGTATCTTTAATGCTCTGGCAGTTGCCTGGAGCTACACAGAACAATACTTCCATTCAATTACTAAGCACAAAAACCTTCAGCAAGCCTTCAAGTATTAATGCATATTCACCTAGGGCGACCAGACAGCAAGTGTGAAAAATTGGGACTGGGGTGGGGGGTAATAGGAGGCTATATAAGAAAAAGCCCCAAATATTGGACTGTCCTTATAAAATCAGGACATCTGGTCACCCTATATTCACCCCCCCTAACAGATAGCACTTGGGCAAATTTACTCAAATGTGCCATGCATAATATACATGTGGCAGCCCCAGTTATTATTTAAAATCTATGCAAACTCTAATGTAAAAACAATAAGATACATATGAATGAATCTCTCCCCCACCCCTCCCGCACCCCCACCCAACAGCTAAGTCAGGGGTCAGCAACCTTTCAGAAGTGGTGTGCCGAGTCTTCATTTATTCACTCTAATTTAAGGTTTTGCATGTCAGTAATACATTTTAACATTTTTAGAAGGTCTCTTTCTATAAGTCTATAATATATAACTAAACTATTGTTGTATGTAAAGTAAATAAGGTTTTTAAAAAGGTGTTTAAAAAAGGGTTAAGGTGTTTAAGAAGCTTCATTTAAAATTAAATTAAAATGCAGAGCCCCCCGGACCGGTGGCCAGGACCCGGGCAGCGTGAGTGCCACTGAAAATCAGCTCGCGTGCCGCCTTCAGTATGCGTGCCAATAGGTTGCCTACCCCTGAGCTAAGTACTAGAGGCAGGAAACAGGACTGTAAGAGCCAGGACACAGGAAAATAATTTAGTATGAGTTTTAGAGAAAACCAAGTGACAAATGTGGGATGCTGTTTAATAAATAATATTGTATCTGGATCTCTCACTAGCTGAGTGTTTCCATACCACACATGGAAATTGATATTTCTCCCTAGAGGTCTGTCTGGGTAGTAGAGTCTATCCACCTCAGGAAAGAGACAGGAAACCCTTTCTAATAATGACTTCCACTTAATGGTCATAAGAGACAATGCCAGAGTGATTAGCTCTAATGGCTCCAGCCTGCTCTAGTAACATGAGAGGTAAGTCCATCTAAGGCAGTGGTCATCGACCAGTCGATCGTGATTGACTCCTCGATCCTAGAGGATCTCCCAGTCAATCATGATCTCTGGCAGCAAGGCAGGCTCCCTGCCTACCCGGCTACACACTGCTCCGGGAAGTGGCTAATGCAGGCCCGCTGCTGGGGGGGGGGGGGGGGGGGGGGGGGGGGGGGGGGGGGGGGGGGGGAGGAGGAGAAGAGGTGGGGTAGGCAAGGGTCTCCCTCCACATGCTGCTCCTGTCTGCAAGCACCGCCCCCGCAGCTCCCATTGGCCAGGAGAGCTGCAGGGATGGTGCCTGCAGAGAGGGGCAGCGCATGGAGCCATGTGACCCTCCCCCCGCATTGGTCCCTTCTGGAAGCGGTGTGGGGGTGGGGTAGGCAGGGAGCCTGCCTTAGCCTCGCTGCACACACTGCCGACTGGGAGCTGCTGGAGGTAAGTGCTGCCCGACAGGAGGCTGCACCCAAACCCCATACCCCCTCCTACATTCAAGCCCCACCCTGAGCCTCCTCCTGGAGCTAGTACCCCATACCCCCTCCTGCACCCCAACCCCCAGCCCTGAACCCCCTCCCAGAGCCAGCCCCCCATACCTCCTCCTGCACCCCAACACTCTGCCCAACCCTGACCCCCCACACAGAACCAGCACCCTGTACCCCCTCCTGCACCCAAACTCCCTCCTAGAGCTTGCACCTCTCACCCCCTCCTGCACCCCAACCCCCTGACCAGGCTCAGCCGAGAGCCCCCTCCCACACTGCAAACCCCTCGGCTCCAGCCCAGAGCCCGCACCCCTCCCAAACCCCAACTCCCTACCCCAGCCTGGTGAAAGTGAGTGAGGCTGGGGGAGAGTGAGTGATGGAGAGAAGGGGGAATGGGGTGAGCAGGGCAGGGTAGATCCTGGGTTGCCCTTAGATTCAAAAGTGATCTTGGGTATAAAAAGGTTGGAGACCACTGATCTAAGGCTATGTCCACACTAGCACTTTTGTCAGTAAAAACTTTTATTGGGCGGGGGTATGAAAAACACCTCCCCTCCCACCACAAGTGACATAAGTTTCACTGACAGAAGTGCCGGTGTGGACAGCGCTATGTCAGCGGGAGATGCTCTCCCACTGACATCGCTACCGCTGCTCGTTGGGGGTGGTTTAATTATGCCGACAGGAGAGCTCTCTCCCATCGGCATAGAGCGGCTACATGGGAGACCTCAGAGGTGCAGCTGCAATGGTACAGTTGTCTCACTGTAAGGTCTCTAGTGTAGATAAAACCTAATTGAGGGTTGGTCTACATTGGGAACTTACATTAGCACAGATAACTGCATCTCTCAGGGGTGTGAATGTTCCACACTCGTGAGAGGTGCAGCTATGCAGACCTAACCCCCAGCATAGACAGAGCTAGGTCGATGGAAGAATTCTTCCATAACCTAACTACCACCACTTGGCGAGGTGATTAACTATAACGACAGGAGAACCCCTCTCTCCCATCAGTGAAGGTAGTGTCTAGCTGTGCCACTGTACCTTTTAAATGGAGACAAACCCTAATGTGCATCTAGGCTCTTGGTTTTAAAATCTTTTCCTCAAGGGTCATCTCTTCACTACAAATTATGCCAACCTATGTTATGGCTGCTACAGTCCCTGCATTTATACAGCGTTTGTGCGTGTCCACCCTACGCTCCTTGTGTCAGCGGTGCGCATCCTCACCAGGAGTGCTTGTATCAATGCAGAGTGCAATGCACTCTGGGTAGCTATCCCACTGTGCAATTCACCAGCATCCAGCATAGGGTGATTTGGGATGTTTCTGCAATGCCTCATGGGACAAAATGAGTCATGCAGGGGTGACTGGGAGCATGGATTCAACTTCCATAATGCAGTGTTCTCCATCCCATAATATTTAGTGCCTCTCTTCAAAAATCCCCGCAAATCACACGTCCCTCCTTGCTGTTTGCCATTTGTGACAGAAGCATGGATCCTGCACAGCTCTGCACTATTGTGATGAGCTTTGCAAGAATGGGCTCCCTGATCCTGCAGTATTTGCAGAGCTGCAACAGAAGCCACGGGGAACATGACGATTCCTTGAGGCTAGTTTGCTGTGGGACATAGAAACAAACAATTCATGGTTGTTGGCAGCATTCAGGGAGCAGCTGCAGATGGTTGAGTGCTGGTTCTGGGCCCAAGAAACAAGCACTGACTGTGGGATCGCATTGGCATGCATGTTTGGGATGACAAGCAGAGGCTGCAGAATTCGGATGTGCAAGGCCACATTTCTGAATTTGCATGCCGAACTCACCCTAGTCTTTCAGTACAGGGAGACCAAAATGAGAGAGACAGTAACAGCTGAGAAGCAAGTGGTGATTGCACTGTGGAAACTTGCAATGCCAGATTGCTACTGGTCAGCTAGGAATCAATTTGGAGTTGGGATACCCACCGCGGGGGCTGTTTTGATGCAAGTGCACAGGGCCATTAAGTGCCTGCTACGGAGGACTGCAACACTGGACAATCTGCAGGACATAATGGATGGTTTTGCAGCAATGGGCTTCCCGAAGTGAAGTGGGGCGACAAATGGCACACACATCCCTATTTTAGCACCAGACCACCTTGCCAACGAGTAGTATATCAATAGAAAGGACTACTTTTCTACAGTTATGCAAGTGCTGGTGGATCACCAGGGATGCTTTACCAACATCAATGTGGCTGGTCAGGGAAGGTGTATGACATGAGCATATTTAAGAACAAAGGGCTGTTCAGAAAGATGCAAGCAGGGATCGTCTTTCCCGACCGGCGGATTACCATTGGGGATGTTGAAATGCCAATAGTGATCCTGGGAGACTCAGCCTACCCCTTTCCCCTAGGGCTCATGAAGCCATACACCAGCCACTTGACAGCACCAAGGAGCACTTCAACTACAGGCTCAATAGGCGTGGAATGACAGCTGAATGTGCCTTTGGCCATTTGATGGGTCATTGGCATCATCTACTTACGAGATTGGACCTCAGTGAAAAAAATATCCCAATGGCAATAGCTGCCTGATGTGTCCTGCATAACATCTGTGAAGCCAAGGGGGAAAGTTTCCGTTGGGGTGGAGGGCAGAGATGGAGCAGCTGTCTGCTGAATCTGAACAGCCAGATACAAGGGCTACAAGAAGAGCTCAGTGCAGAGCTATATGGCTCAGTGAGGCTTTGAAAGACTATTTTAATAGCGAGCCAGAGTGGTGTGTGTAGCTGTAGTGTGCTCTGCCTGGCCTTGCTCTTTTGCTCAATGAAGTCATTGCTGAGTAGCATGGGAAAGCGTCCTACTGAAGTGGAAGAAATAAGGCAGCCCTCCCAAGAAGCCTTCGGCAAAGGATTGCAGACTATCCCCATGGAAGTTTAATCAAGATTTCTAGACAGGATTCACAGGACATCCCAGTGCACGTAAACCAACTGCTCCACACAGCCCTCTGCGCCTAACTCTAGAGGGAAATGAAATGCAGATAGCAACTTTACCTCTCTTGGTTGTTTCACTACCTCTTCTAGCACAAGTAAAAAGAGTAAGTCAACAGATTTGTCCTGCTACTTTGAGGGTTCCATCCCTGTAATTTCAAAGCAAACCACGTACTTACCAGAGGTTCCTTCCTCAGCATTAGGATTGCCTGTGCTCGACTGTCGGGACTGGCTTGGTGAAGTAAAACATGTCCTGGCTCTCACAGCTGGATCCCCCAGTTGCCTGTCCCCCAGTTGCCTTTTCCCCATACTCTTCCTTGTCCACTTCCTCCTCCTTGCTGTTCATGGCAGGCGCCTGTGACTCGGGCTCCTCCGAAGTATTCACCGGGCTCTTGGAGGTGGTGGTGAGGTCTCTGCTGATGGCATGAAGCTCTTTGTAAAAGTGGCAGGTCTGTGGCTCTGCACCAGATCGATCGCTGGCCGCCCTTGCCTTCTGGTGCAAGTCTTTGGCTTTCACATGGTAGTGTGGCTGGTCCCTCTTGTAGCCCTTCTCCTACATGCCCCCAGCAATCTACTTATAGATGTCAATGTTTCTACAGCTGGATTGGAGCTGTGCCTGCACAGCCTCTTCTCCCCACAGACACAACCTAACTTTGTAGTGCAGACCAGGCCTAATGCTTTGTTCAAGCTACTAAATAAAAACACTTGGTTTTAAGATGGCTCTTGGTCAATATTACTGATCACAGGTTCTTGAAGGGAAGAAATGCAGTTGCCCAAAACCCACTTGGACCTGCTGGGCAATAAGAAGTTGGCATAGCGTACTAAGCGGGCCGGTCTAACCATCACAAGATTCCACCCCGAGACAGATAAGGGAAAAAGACCGAACACGAGACGGGGGTGCACTTAGAAATGAATGTGACATCACAGTGAGACAAAGTATCAATGAAAAATGAAAGAGTAGCAAGGAATCCATAATAAAAGGGCACCATCTAAACTGGGTCAAACTCATAAAAACAATCTTTAATAAAATCTAAATCAAACACAAATGCTTCAAAATTTTTTAGCAACAAATGAAAATAAAATTGCTTTAAAAACAAATGAACATAACCTGAAACGAACCACTTGGCTAGGTAAAGTGGTATAGGGTTTGAGTTTTGAGGAACATTGGTCTACCTACTATAGGGAGAGGAGGCTGTATAATTTGGATGGCCTCCACTCTAGTAAAAGAGGAAACCATCTCTTGGGAATAGGTTGGCTAGAAATGTCAGGAGGATATTAAAGTGACAGCAAAAGTGGAGGGTAAAAAGAGGGAAGATATGATCGTTCACTGAGGATATACTCAAGATGTCAAGAACAGCATTAATCAAGGAACCATAGGATAAGGAGAAAAGAAATTCTTTAATTGCCTAAACACCAATACTAGGAGCCTGGATAACAAACAAAAGGAATTGGAATTGCTCATTTATAAGTATATATTTGATCTATTTGGTATTGCTGAAACCCGCTGGGACGATTTGCACTATTGGAATGTTAAAATCAATGGTTATAACCTATTTAGGAAGGACTGAGTGGACAAAAGGGGAGCGGGAGTGCCACTCTATGTCAAAAATGGCATTAACCGTTTCTGAGTCACTGATCACTCAGACGAAAATTACCTTGAATGCTTATGGATCAATGTCCTAACACAAAGAAGATGGGGTAATAACTGGTGTCTACCATAGGACATCAAACCACACTAGGGAACAGGATGAACACTCCTATCTGTAAAGTGTAAGGAATAAAAGAAATGCATGATCATGGGGGACTTCAATTTGAATGACATTGAATGACATGCTTGAGATCTCATGCTGCCAGTACTAAAACATCCTTGACATTTCTAAATATTACAGATTATTTCCACCTAGTCTTGATGGAACAAAGGGAAACTGATCACAGAACTGAAAATTAATGGTAGCTTAGGTACAAATCTTCGTGACTTGATTACATTTATAATGGGCAAACAGAATAAAGTCCAAACCATAAGTACCTATGTGGGAAACAAATATTTAAGAATGGGTTCTTCACTCTAGCAGAGAAAGGTATAACATGATCCAATGGTTGGAAGTTGAGGCTAGCCAAATTCAGACTGGAAATAACTAGGGCCCTACCAAGCCACAGTCCATTTTGGTCAATTTCACGGTCACAAGATTGTTAAAAAAAGTCAATTTCACAGTTTCAGATGTTTACATGTGAAATTTCAGGGTGTTGTAACTGTGGGGGTCCCTACCCAAAATGGTGTCAAAGCTATTGTGGAGGGGTGATGGGGGGGGTATCACTTTTGGGGGGGGCAGGGCTGGCCTTATGGGTGGGTGACCAGCCAGGGCCTCCTACCGCACATCGGGCTCCAGCCGCTAGTCTCAGCGGGGCTGGGGCGGGACAGGACTTCCTCTTCCCCTGCAGAGGCCGCTCCCAGGTCAAATTCAGCTCCAAGAACCTCCCCCAGCTGCAGTAGGAGAGGGGCAGGGGCCCTTGCAGGGGATGAGGAAGTCCCGTCCCTATCCAGCCTGGCCAAGATTAGCAGCTGGATAGGAGTCATTGGCTGGGGCACCCCCAGCCCTGCCCCTCTCCTACACTAGCCAGATTTCACTGTCCACAATGCATTTTTAATGGTTGTTAACTTGGTAGGGAACTAGAAATAAGATTAAACAGAGAGAGTAACTAATCATTGGAACAATTTACCAAGGGTTGTGGTGGATTCTCCATCGCTCTCAATTTTTAAATCAAAATGGGATGTTTTTCTAAAAGATATGCTTTAAGAATTATTTTGGGGAAGTTTTATGGCCCCTCTGTTTTACAAGATGCCAGACTAGATAACAACGGTCCCTTCTCGCCTTGGAATCTATGACCCTAAAATGTTTGAAGTCAAAATATTACAGTACTGAGAAGAACCTAGAAGTGAACAAGTATAAGCAAAACTGACTATTTTCCTCATCAAAATGCAAAAAAGTCAGTAGTGAGTTACAGTCATGGTAAATTTAATTTTAAAAACTTTTTACATTTACTCATCTAAGTTATTAGTAACGTGTAAACAAATGTGTTTCTCTGTAACACTATTCAGTGTCTCTTTACATTAGGAACAGAAAGGAAAGTGTACTTCACCCAACCAGAAGGCAATTGTTTTAATTACCAAACACTCCAGAGTCTGTTACAAACTTCTTAACAGGACATCATCTGTTTTAGCAGTATTCCTTCTAAATGTGACAAAGCAATTTTGCTATTGAAATTTCTATCTTTCCTTAAAGTGAGCAAACTTACCTTGTAAAAGTATTTCTCAGTCTAAAAACCACAGAAAGGTAAACCTTGCATTATTTAACAAATTACTTGAACTGGGATTTTGTTTTAATTGCTAGTATAACTTCAGTGTTGATCTAGAAGTTAGAGATATTACTTTACCATCAGCAGCAATTTGACAAGGGATTCTAAGCAATGCTATCACCAGTGACATTTCCTGGCAGTTTCAGCCCTGGTAGTAAGATCAGTGGATAGTCAGATGTGGTCAATACGCTCCCTTCTCCCGCTATTCACAATGAAGGAACCTGCAGGACTGAATTGGCTATTGTCACTTAGAGGACAGAGAACATCTGATGATATGAGCTGGTAACTTCAATAATCCCACTGTTTGGAATAGCAGGACACTAGCTGCGGCAGAATTCATTGGATTCTTAACCTTACACTGTGAAATAGCATTAAACAAATCACCCAGTTTCACTCCTCCCTATAACTCAGTCTGCTCAATGCTTTAGTTTAGTTTCTTGTATGTCCAGTTCATTGTGTCCTCTTAACCTCACTTTAAAGAAATTGCCACGACATCTTTGTTAGATGCATGTTATCCCTCAGAAGAGTAATGCAATGTGGAATTCAGTTACGTTCTTAAGACTTCTTATTTCCTGAAGTTGCAGATATATATCTAACAATGCCATGGAAGCAATGTCAGGGCTGGGAATTGCACATCACTGCTTGGTGACCCATTGATTTAGAAGAGGTACAGACAGACTGCAAAGGAGGTACTTTCAAGTCCTATGAAAGGGGATTTGTAACCATAAAGTAGTATCTGAGAGGTGCAATGCTTAGCAGACGTCTCATTACCAAAATGCTCAAAATCCCAACAATAAGACATTCTTCCTTGAAAACCCAGTAAATCTGCCTCTGCAGCACTCCTCAGAATCAGAGGCAAGCACTAAACTCAGGTCCTCCAAGCACTGAGAAGATCTGGATCTCTTCACTTTTAGCGCAAAAGAAACCAGTATTGACCAATAAGGCGACAGTCCCACAGTTAACAAAACAGCTGTAGGATAAAGCTAAATTACAGGAAATACATATCCTAGATGTGTCAATGATTAGTGCAGTATAAATCCATAGATTAAAAGGACCCAGGAATCCCTGCTACGCTTTTCTTCAGGACAAATTATGTTTCCATCAATGGCTATGACCAATTGGTCAGCCACTTCACAAGAATTTGCTAGAAAGGAACCGCCTCTCTCCATTTCATCTTTTTAATGTTGTCAGAATTGACTATCATTATGGTACTGGACCCTTTCATAGTCCACAAACATCTTCAGTTCTTACCACACAATTCTAAATTTTGTTTCAAAGGCAAGCATAATTCAAATCTTCCATCAACCACACTGCTAACCTAGCTTCTACATAGTAAAGCCCAGAAAACTACAGCATAAGGGCTAAATGCTTAGGTCTTGCATTAATGAATTAAAAGCTTCCCTCCAGTCTCAAGTCAGATACTTAAAAGGTGGGAGCACCTTACAGCAGGTGTGATGCAACTTCAAGCAGCTGCTGCCCTGAAGAATTTTTATTAAAGTCTAAAGAAGATAAAAAAGATACATATGATTCTGCAACCAAAGTGAAACTCTTCCTGTATAAGTGATCCTCGCCAGAGCTTTTGTTTGTTCGGGGTGTAAGAACATTTGGTGCAGGTTAAACATGTCAGAGTTACACCCTGGGTACAGGAGGGGCAGCAGCACCAGCGCCTCCAACCTGCCCAGCAGCGACCCTCACCTCCTTAGATTGTAAAGCTCTTTGGGGACAGGCACCATCTTTTGTTCCGTGTCTGGGCAGCGCCGGGCACAAGGGGCCCTGGGTCGGGGCTGAGCTCAAGTAACACAAACAATCACCGTCAATTCGGGTGTGGAGGAAGGAAGCACCGGTAGGAAGAGCCCGGGTCCGTCCCTTCAACCCCCGCCTCTCTGGCCATGGGCCTCCTATCGGCACTACTGCCCCGGAACACAAGCCGGGACCGTCCCGGGATCTGCCCCTCCCTAGGCCCTGCGGGGTCAGCGGCTCCTGGAGCGCTCAGCGAGCGGGGTCCGGGCCTGTACAAGGCGCACCCCGGCCGGGCTCCGGGGCCACAGGGGCTAGAGCCGCCCCCAGCGGGACTCACCCGAGACTCCGGGCCCCTCGGAGCACGCGGCCGCCTCCTCCCGCCAGACCCGCCGCTCACCGCCGCTGGTTACTTGTTTCCCTTCCGAGCGTCCGTCCCCAGCTGCTTCCGGCCCAGGCCCCGCCTCCACCCGATGACCTCACTTCCGCTTCCCGTGTAGCTTCTGCGGTGAATCCCGCGCCACCCGGCGAGCGGGGTCGAGCCCGGCCGGTCGGTCGGTCGGTCAGCGGCAGTCACAGCCCGGGAATGAGCGCGGTGTTTGCATTGACCCCCGCGCCCGGAGCCAGCAGCCGGAAGTGCTGGGTGTGAGGTGAGGGAAACGGGCCGGGGGCAGCCCCAGCAACTGCAGCATCCCCGTCATTCCCTCGCGTTCCACCCTGCAGCCCACCAAACCTCAGCCGCCCCTTGCCGAGCTGCACCGGGTGTGGCTGTACGAATGACTCAGAATTGGCTGTGTAGAGTCATGACCAGTCAGCCTCGAACTGCACCTACACCATCAAGAAAAACAGGGGCAGTAGTACCTGAGAAAAAGGGTATTAGCCTTAGATTTTGCTGTGGCATATGCTCTCTCCTCCGTTGTAAACTAGTTGGACCTTTTCCTCTAACAGGCACCTGCAATAGTTACCCCCTAAACAACTTTAGCTATCACTAAAAAGGGCAGGAAGGACCTGGTTTTCAACAAGTAGATCATTACAGAAAAGGGGCCCAGTTTCCAGTTCTTGAATAAGATGGACTTCTTATTCACCTCAGTTTTAGAGAAAGCATAACCCTCACCAGCACCTGTTAATGTAGAGGACTTTAGGCTCTTCCAGGATGCACAGTAAAAGTACTACTGGGGAGGCTCTTAAGAGATCTTGTCCTTGAGTCTCTCCATAGTTACTTATTTGCAATCCAGAAAGCAAGGCTAGAAGTGTTATAAACTTACTTTTTGTTATTTTTAGAACAGGATAAAAAGGTAAGAATTAGAAAGTGAGAAACCTCCTATAGCAAACAAATTTCTCACCCTGAAATCCTTCAGGCTCATGGTTGACATTAAGCAACATGAAGTAGCATAGGCAAAGGAAAGCAGCATTTTTTTTGTTTCTTACCACAAATCCAAAGTTTGACAGAAAACCAGAAAGGCTGATGCAGATGCAGCAAATACACGATATCCCAGCTTCACATATGTCATTTCTGGTCTATTTACCTAAATATGGGACCACCCAACCGGTCATAGGAAAAAAAGCCCAAGTCACTCAAATGTTATCACTCTGCCCTAGTTCCACTGCACCATCAAAGGAGCTGTCAAGACAAAAGGGATAAAGCAAGACAAGCTTTCCTCAGAGGAAGACAGGCTCAGGCAGGGGTTAAAAAGATTAAACGGGGATACAAAAATAACTGACAAACTGGAAAACCTTGAACATCTGTTAGACTAGAACAATCTCCAAGGGAAATGGGAAGCCTGTTTAAGATATTCAGAATTTAAGTAAACAAAATACTCAATATAAGCAACAATCCTGCAATTATTGAGAGAGGGACTAGATCTTAGAATTGTAGGAAGAAGCTGAGTGGACAAAATGTGTGAAGCAGGCAGAATTTCAGATAAAATAGCTAAGTTGGGCAATATACCTAAGTGTTACTCTGCCAGGCGAGTCTAGCTCTCAAATCAACTTTTCTTGGTGTTGCAGTTTTAGTGAACTAATAGGTACATTTTCACCTCCAATAAGTTGCTGTTGGGCCTTGAGTGTTGAGGTTGTGCTTTGTGGGCCTAACAGGCTTCTCTATTTGACCAGGGCAGTTGCATCTGTTCACCGTGTTCGAGTTAGGAACTGCTGGAGGGTTGTCTTTGAATTGATACAGGCTACTGCCTCACAGTCTCTGCTTTTTCTTACCAAGGTAGGTTGGTTCAGTGGGGTACTCAGAATACAAAAAAGGCGTTTGGTTGTTGGTATACCACAGATTACAGTCTTCATGCTGCCTTTAAATAACCCATAAAAAACAGATGGCAATCTACATAGCAATCTTCATCTTCCTGTTGTAAATTAGTAGTAATGAGCTTGTCCTGTTTGATCAGGTACCAGGTGGAGGGAAGACTAGGGGAGGGAAATGCTTCAGGAACAGGGAGCCATTGCCCTATATAGGACTCATCATGACTGACTGAAAAATATTCCCCAATTGAGAGGTAAAAAGAAGTTACTCCTCACTTCAAGATTTATTTTTTTTAATCAATGTAAAAAAAAATCTAAGCTTCATGTAAAGTCAGTAAGCCTGCTTTAGTAAGAGTACAATAATGGGGACTTTGTGGGGATGGAGGCAAATAAAGGTTTGAAATGGACTAACTTACCTTATCTATTATATTTGAAGGATGATCCTGAATTCCATTTTCAAAATGCCAAAAACTTTCAGCTTTCTATGGGTTGTGTGGATGTGCTGAGTGTTTTACAGTACCATAGTCAGTCATAAATTGTGAGACAAATTGAGTCAAACTGATGCCTGTAAAAATAAGGCTAGTCAGTAAGGTTATCAACTAGGGCTGTCAAGGGATTAAAATAATTAATTGCACGATTAATCGTGTTGTTAAACAGAATACCATTCATTTAAATATTTTTGGATGTTTTCTACATTTTCAAATATATTGATTTCAATTAAACACAGAATACAAAGTGTACAGTGCTCACTTCACATTTATTTTTATTACAAATATTTGTGCTGTAAAAATTTTTTCAATTCACCTCATACAAGTACTGTAGTGCCGTCTCTATCATGAAAGTTGAACTTACAAATGTAGAATTATGTACAAAAAATAGCTGCATTCAAAAATAAAACAATGTAAAACTTTAGAGCCTACAAGTCAACTCTGTCCTACTACTTGTTCAGCCAATCACACAGACAAAGAAGTTTGTTTACATTTGCAGGAGATAATGCTGCCTGCTTCTTGTTTACAATGTCTGACATGATCATCAAAGGGGCTGACAAAGGAGGTGCTGTAGTCATAATGAACAGGTCGGATTATGAACAGGAGGCTGCCAGGCAACTCCCCAAGACCACATTCTACAGGCCACTATCCTCTGATCCCACTGAGGAATACCAAAAGAAACTACACTATCTGCTCAAGAAATTCCCAGCTACAGTACGGGAACAAATCTACATGGACACACCCCCAGAACCCCGAGCAGGGGTATTCTATCTGCTACCCAAGATCCATAAACCCGGAAACCCTGGACGCCCCATCATCTCAGGCATTGGCACTCTTACAGCAGGATTATCTGGCTATTTGGACTCTCTCCTCAGACCCTACGCTACCAGCACTCCCAGCTATCCTCGAGACACCACCGACTTCCTGAGGAAACTACAATGCATTGGTGTTCTTCCTGAAAACACCATCCTGGCCACCATGGATGTAGAAGCACTTTACACCAATATTCCACATGAGGATGGACTACAAGCTGTCAGGAACAGTATCCCTGATGAGGCCACAGCACGCCTGGTGGCTGAGCTTTGTGACTTTGTCCTCACCCACAACCACTTCAGATTTGGGGACAACTTATACCTTCAAGTCAGTGGCACTGCTATGGGTACCCGCATGGCCCCACAGTATGCCAACATTTTTATGGCTGACTTAGAACAACGCTTCCTCAGCTCTCGTCCCCTAGTGCCCCTCCTCTACTTGCGCTACATTGACGACATCATCATATGGACCCACGGAAAGGAGGCCCTTGAAGAATTCCACCTGGACTTCAACAATTTCCACCCCACCATCAACCTCAGCCTGGACCAGTCCACACAAGAGATCCACTTCCTGGACACTACAGTGCAAATAAGTGATGGTCACATAAACACTACCCTATACCGGAAACCTACTGACCGCTATATGTACCTACATGCCTCCAGCTTCCATCCAAGACATCACACGATCCATTGTCTACAGCCAAGCCTTAAGATACAACCGAATTTGCTTCAACCCCTCAGACAGAGACCAACACCTACAAGATCTTTATCAAGCATTCGTAAAACTACAATACCCACCTGGGGAAGTGAGGAAACAGATTGACAGAGCAAGACAGGTACCCAGAAATCACCTACTACAGGACAGGCTCAACAAGGACAACAACAGAACACCACTGGCCATCACATACAGCCCCAGCTAAAACCTCTCCAGCGCATTATCCACAATCTACAACCTATCCTGGGAAATGATCCTTCACTCTCACAGACCTTGGGAGGCAGGCCAGTCCTCGCTTACAGACAACCCCCCAACCTGAAGCAAATACTCACCAGCAACTACACACCACACCACAAAAACACCAACCCAGGAACCAATCCCTGTAGCAAACCTCGTTGCCTACTCTGTCCCCATATCTACTCTGGTGACACCATCAGAGGACCCAACCACATCAGCCACACCATCAAGGGCTCATTCACCTGCACATCCACTCATTTTATATATGCCATGTGCCAGCAATGCCCCTCTGCCATGTACATTGGCCAAACCGGACAGTCCTTCCGCAAAAGAATAAATGGACACAAATTGGACATCAGGAATGGTAACATACATAAGCCAGTAAGTGAACACTTCAATCTCCCTTGGCCATTCATTTATTACAGATTTAAAAGTCACTATCATTGAACCAAAAAAACTTCAGAAACAGACCTCAAAGAGAAACAGCAGAACTAAAATTCATTTGCAAATTTAACACCATTAATCTGGGCTTGAATAGGGACTGGGAGTGGCTGGTTCATTACAGAAGCAGCTTTTCCTCTCCTGGAATTGACACCTCCTCATCTATTATTGGGAGTGGACTACATCCACCCTGATTGAATTGGCCCTGTCAACACTGGTTCTCCACTTGCGAAGTAACTCCCTGCTCTCCATGTGTCAGTATATAATGCCTGCATCTGTAACTTTCACTCTGTGCATCTGAAGAAGTGAGGTTTTTACCCACAAAAGCTTATGCCCAAATAAATCGGTTAGTCTTTAAGGTGCCACCAGACTCCTTGTTGTTTTTGTAGATACAGACTAACACGGCTACCCCGATACTTGACACCTAAAAGTGAAAACAGGCATTCGCATGGCACAGTTGTAGCCGACGTCACAAGATATTTACATGCCAGATGCACTAAAGATTCATATGGCCCTTTATGCTTCAACCACCATTCCAGAGGACATGCGTCCATGCTGATGACAGGTTCTGCTGGATAACAATCCAAAGCAGTGAGGACCAACGTGTTCATTTTCATCATCTGAGTCACATGCCACCGGCAGAAGGTTTATTTTCTTTTTTGGTGGTTCAGGTTCTGTAGTTTCCGCATCTGAGTGTTGCTCTTTTAAGAGTTCTGAAAGCAAGCTCTACACCTTGTCCCTCTCAGATTTTGGAAGGCATTTCAGATTCGTAAACCTTGGGACGAGTGCTGTAGCTATCTTTAGAAATCTCACATTGGTACCTTCCTTGTGTTCTGTCAAATCTGCAGTGAGTGTTTTTAAAACGAACATGTGCTGGGTCATCATCTGAGATTGTTATAGCATAAAATATATGGCAGAATTTGGGTAAAACAGCAGGAGGCATACAATTCTCCCCCCAGGAGTTCGTCACAAATTTAATTAACACATTGTTTTTTTTTAAATGAGCATCATCAGTATGGAAGCACGTCCGCTGGAATGGTGGCCAAAGCATGAAGGGGCATATGAATGTTCACCGTATCTGGCATGCAAATACCTTGCAATGCCAACTACAAAAGTGCCATGCAAACATCTGTTCTCACTTTTGGGTTACATTATAAATAAGAAGCAGGCAGCATTATCTCCTGTAAATGTAAACAAACTTGTTTATCTTAGCAATTGGCTGGACAAGAAGTAGGACTGAGTGGGCCTTGTAGGCTCTAAAGTTTTACATTGTTTTGTTTTTGAGTGCAGTTATTTTACAAAAAAAATCAGTATTAGTAAGGTGCACTTTCACAATAGAGATTGAACTACAGTACTTGTATGAGGTGAATTGAAAAATACTATTTTTTATATTCACTATGCAAATATTTGTAATCAAAATAATAGAAAGTGAGCACTGAAATTTAATACATATTTTTGGAGGTTTTCTACATTGTTAAATATTTATTTCAATTACAACACAGAATACAAAATGCAATCAATATTCTATGGTTTAACAGTGAGATTAAAACGGATTAATTGCGATTAATTTTTAAAATCAAGATTAATTTTGAGTTAATTGCATGTTACTGGGATTGATCAACAGCCCTATTATCAACATGAAAACGAACACAGAGAAGACACCTTGTTGGATATTTCTGCTGCTCATATTATTGACACTTAGATTCCAAGGTGGTAGACCCCTTAGCATTTCTTTACATTGACAACTTTACAAGTCTGCATGCCAAGTCATTTGACATATCCTACCTCTTCATACACAAAGGTGAAAATCCTGGCCCCATTGAAGTCAATGACAAAACTACCACAGACTTCAATAAAGCCCGGATTTCACCTCAGGTGTCAATCACGTGGTCCAAAATTATGCCACCTAAAGTAAGTTGATAGCTGCATAAAAATAGCAAGTATTAATCTGTCTTTATGATACCTGCATACAAAGTTAAGTATTTTCCTTATCTGTAAAATGGGGAAGAGAGCCAAATTCATCCATGGTATAACTCTTGAAATTAATGGAGCTACAGCAGGGATGAATCTGACTCAGAGGTTAAGCCAGAGGCTTAAGGTCACTAAGGGAGCTGCGTCAGCAAAGGCTTTACAACAACTCAAGTGTTCCTGGCTGTAAGGCCCTGAGCTCAATCTATAAAACCATGCAAGATTACAAACAGTAAGGTATCCACCCTTATTTAAGCTATAATTAGGGAGAAATCCTTCTAGTCCTTACCTATATCACGGTGAGACAGTGAACTGCTTAAGGCATTTCTGAGGCAGAGTTCTAGTCCTCCCACAGAGAAACTAAAGAGCAAACGCTACTAAATATGCTTAAATCGCACCTAGTGTCAGTTTCCTCCTTTTTAAAGAAAAGGTGGGGCACCATAAACATGAACCATTTCTAATCTCGCAATATTAAAAGCTTTACCAAATCTTGATAGTTTAATATCTCAACACTTGCAGTTCACTGGAAGACATGAAAGCAAGCTAAAATGGTTCAGAAAGACTTAATACTCAATAGCTGTTTCATTCAGAGAAATTAAAAGTGTGAAGTTTCTTAGTGAAATGTAGTAACAGCTTAGACACCTGAAAATTGGAAGCAGTAATTTACTAAAACACAAAATATTACTCCAAGAGTAAATGTTTGCTATCTCCGTTTTTTTTAAAAGGCGGTTTTTATATCTTCTCATTTCATATGTTTAACTCCCATTAATGGGAATGTGCATATATCAAAAGAATAGAACCCCATCAGTGAGAAATGAAGCTGGCATCCACTTCTGTCCCCATTACGGCAACTGAAAAAAAAAAAAAGCTAGTATTGAATAGAATCACTGGTATTTCTAATTTGTCGTGTTTGGAGGTGGTGGAAGAGGGATTGAGGAGGAAAAAAAAAAGTCATAAATTAGCAACACAAAAGGAAAGACTGACGGTATCAACTACCTCAAAGCACAGACTTGACAAAGAATCTTCAACCCTGGATTCCAGGTTGACCTAGGGGGTTCAGCTACAGCTGCAAGGTTAGTAGAGAAGACATACTTGGGTAGCAGTGTCACACCTTCACTTATTCACATTAGACATGCGTATCAGCTCCAGAAAGTCTTCAGGAGTGTAGACTCTGCAATGTTGAAACAGTCACCAATGAACAGTGGCTGAAGATGCCAGCTATAAGTATAATATAGCATCTGAAAGGAATGGCTCAGCTGTATAAAGCAGAACCTTTGAATACTTCAGGAATGATAGTATAGTTCCTGAAAAGTAAAGCAACTCTTCAAAGAAACCATTTATCTGCCCAATGCCATCAGACTGCTGCAATAAAAATCCAACAAAACAGGACCTTCCTTGACATTTTATGTGCAACGAAGCTAAGCATCTTATTCGTGGTTCCCCTTTCATTTCATTATACATACTAATGAAAAATGAAGGTTACTTGGAACCCAAGTTGAGAAGACTCATCATATTTACACCTATGGATGTGGCATTGTCTGGTGGCACCTAACAGTAGACCCTCCTCCAAGCAGTGCCCCTTAGAACCCATGTGCACTGCCTTCTCCTCACATCAGCATTTCCAAACATTCCCAGGGCAAGGCTATATAAGGAGGTACTGCACTACCACCTCAGTTCCTTCCACCGCTAACTGGGAAAGACAATTAGACTTTGAAAAAAGAGGGGAACGTGGACAAGAAGTGTGAATATGCAGAGGCATCTTGAAGAACTCTGGTTACAAGGAATCAGCTTTCATTTCTTCTTTGAGTGGCTCTGCATATTCCCACTTATGGGTAGTTTGACAAGCAGTCCTGAAAACCAAGGAGGTGAGAACAGAGTCCTAGTTAAATAATTGAAGGACAGTTCTGCCAAAGTTAGCATCTTCTCTTGAAGCTAGACTATAATGTTTAGTCCAGGGGTTGTCTATTTTTTGTCAAGGTCCAGACTCCAGAGAAACATTTTTTCACATCGCAACAACAAGAACGATAAGTAAATAAAATGATTTTGCAGTTATTCAAAAGCATCTGTCTGGATTTGACCCACAGTCCACCTATTGACTACCTGGGTTTAGTCAATATGTGCACTTATTTCCAGGTATCAGCCTTGCAAATTTACTGAATAGAATCACATTTAAGACAAGCAAAAGATGCTGGTACAGCCCTAGTAGAACAAGACCGTACAACAGTAGGCACAGAATTTCTGCTAATTTGTAAGACTGAATAGAATCCATCTGGAAGTAGTCTGAGCAGACATTCTGAGCCTTATTTTTCTTAACCTAAGAAAAAAAAAATCTAGATGAACTCCAAAAACTCTGATTTCAATTTTATTGAAGACCCATTCTAGCAACTAAAGTATGTAACACAGATTCCCCTTTATTAGCATGAGATTTTGGGGGGAAATGGTAAATTTATTTTCTGATTGATATGAAACAGATAATATTTTTGGTAAAAGCCTGGGATCAGGTCTCAGAACCACCTCATCTTTATGAAAATTTGTAAAATGGCAATTCAGCCATCAACCAGAAGGATGAATGAATTGCACGCCCTCATGTTCTAGCAATAGTGGAGACCACTTTAATAGACAAATAAGGAACATTCCACCAGAAGCTCAAAAGGTAGAATCATAAGCATAGACAAAAGTCAGATTAAGGGACTGAATCCCTTAAAGGAGGATACATGTTAAAAGTTAGAAAATTTACAAATGGGTTATCTAAACAATGGTAGAAAGAGAGATCTACCATCAGCCAAAATATGATAAGCTGAAACAGCTGCCAGGTAAACTTTTAAAGAATAAGATGACCTTTCAGATTTTAAGTATATAAAATGTTTCAAAGTACAGGGTATGGAAGCTGAAACTGGAGATTCAGATTTTACCTGCATGTAAGCAACAAATCTAGACATTTTAAATGGTAACACTTTCTAGTAGACAGTTTTCTAGAATTAAGCCGTATATTCTGTACTAATGCGGATCATAACTATTCAAGACTAGTCAAAGTCTGATAGTCTCTCTTAATCTGACTGCTTGGGCTAAGGATCGAGATGAACTATCCTGCTTTGTTCCTGTGACAAGAGCAGGGCCGGCTCCAGCATTTCTGCTGCCCCAAGCAAAAAAAAAAAAAAAAAAGCCACGATCGGCAGCAGCAGTTCGGTGGCAGGTCCTTCACTCCTAGAGGGAGTGAGGGACCTTTTGCCCCCGAATTGCCACACATACCGCCCCTCTCCCTTGGCCGCCCCAAGCACCTGCTTGTTAAACTGGTGCCTGGAGCCGGCCCTGGACAAGAGATCTGGAGACAGAGAAAGACACATATAAAGACTGACACCTAAGCAAGTCTGTATATCACTGGGGCAATCAATATCATTTTTGTTCTGTCTTGGTTAATTTTCACCACTTTCTGAAATAATGGAAGAGGTGGGGGGAACATACAAAAGACCCCTTCCCCAGTATACAAGGAAGGCATCCGAGATGGACTGACTGTCCCTTTCCACTCTTGAACAGAAGCGAGGACACTTTTTGTTGATCCTTGTATCAAACAGATCTACATCAAACCAGACCCAAAAGGAGAATGTCTTGTGCTACTTGATCCTTCAAGGACCACCTGTGCATCTGAGAACTATCTCTGCTGAGAGAATCTAAGCACATTGCTCTCCTCTGCTAAATGCAGGGCCACTGGATAGATCTCATGAAGAATGCACCCATCCCATAATTTGACCACTTTGGCATATAACTGGAAAGAATGAGGACCCCCTTTTTTGTTCATGTAAAATAGAGTGGTTGATTTGTCTGTCACTGACTGAACCACCTTTCCTTTTATACAAAGAAGGAAAGGTATGAGGGGCAAATGAATGGCTCTTAATTGTAAATACATCTATTGCAAGATCTGTTCTTGAGAAACGCAATGATCTCAGATTGCAAATTGACATTAATGGACTCCCCATCCATTGTTTAATGCATCTGATGTTATAATGACCAATGGCGAAGTGGGACTGAACAGGTTGCCTCTGGGAACATTTGGTCTTTCCGTTTAACACCGTGGCGAATTTAGAACATCCTGAACTATGGTGACAGAACATTTTAAAGACTGTCCAGGTAGGGTGTGTGGATTTGAAACATCCAATGCTGCCTCAGTCTCATTCTGAGATGAGCAAATGGAGTTACTTAAGTGGTAACTGCCATCAAACCCAACAGATCCAGGAAGAGGATAACTTCAGGATTGGCAGGCTCAAATTAGCAAAACCACTTGCTCTACTTTTAGAAATCTCTCCGCTGGAAGAAAAGCTTTCCCTGCTATTGAGAACCTATTTATAGAACCTATAAAAATAATTCTCTGAGTTGGACAGAGATTTTATTTTTTGACATTTAGAAGCAGACCCAGAGCTGAAAAGAGAGACACAGTTAACATGATGTGAAGTGACAGATCCTTGCTTGCAGCAGCTTTTGGCGACCTATAATATGGGTAAACAAAAATACCACAGAAAGGCACTTTGAAAAAAACATTTGGCGCTATGATCCCAATGGACAGGCCAAACACAAGCACCTTGTACTGGAAATTGCATCTCATCACCATGAAACGCAGGTAATTTCAATGACCATGTCAGGTAGAGATATGAAAGTAAGCATCCTTTAAAATAGAGAATGGCAAACCAATCCATAGATGCAAACAAGAGTTATAGAGGCCAGGGTTAACATATAAAATTGGAACTTCCAGATGCATCTGTCCAATTTTAGTTTTAAGAAAATTGTATAGACATACACACCCTTTTTCCCCCCTGTACCAGGAAGTATCTTGAATAGAACCTCTGACCCCACAGATATTTGGGAACCACCTTGACTACTCCTATCTGGAGCAGCTTGTGTAGTTCTGTAAGTAGAATAGCCTCATGGCAGGGTTCCCTGAAAAGAGGGTGGGGGAACTGAATGACAGTCTCTCTCAATAATTTATAGTGCCCGTAAGTTGGATATAATCAGCCTCCATTTGTTGATGAATTGAGCTAGCATTAAATTAAAAAGGACAGATGCTCACTGATTGGTCCACACTTCTCGCATCATATCTGAGGCCTGGTGTTCAATGAAGACAAAGTAAAGGGAGCAGATGTTTCATCTTAGGTCTGGATCTGAAAGACCTCTTTTTATGCTGGGTTTGAAATGAAGCTGGGGGTTGATGTTGCTGACATCTCAGATTTGAGGAAAAATAAACAGACAATTGAGGGTAATATTGCTTTAATATCAAAAAAGGACAGTCCTTTCTGAGCCAGGGCTAAAGACCCAGAGAATGAGTAGTGGATCTAATTTCCTTGAATTTTTCCAACAATTTGTCAGTCTTATTGCTGAAAATATCTGCTTTTCAAAGGGGATGATCTTTCATCTTAATTATAGTAAAAACAACAAGGAGTACTCGTGGCACCTTATAGACTAACAAATTTATTTGGGCATAAGCTTTCATGGGCTAAAACCCACTTTTTAGCCCACGAAAGCTTATACCCAAATAAATTTTATTTATAAGGTGCCACAAGTACTCCTAGTTGTTTTTGCTGATACAGACTAACACGACTACCACTCTGAAACCTTAAATGTAGTGTTTGCAGCCAGAGAAGACAAATGGAGTTAAGCCTGCCTCCTCAAGTTAACTGTGGATGCAAGTGCTCCGGTGAAAGTCTGAAATATCAAGACACGCTCTGAGGACATGCTTTCCCATGTTCTGTCCTACCAAAATAGTACCAAGAATGTCAAAAACTCATTCCTCCACAGCCACAATGGAAATGTTGAGCATCCTCAGAAGTGGAGAAAGCAGACGTTGCACTCACATGCTCATCAGGTGACAATCAGGTTCAAAATCAATATCCATTTGTTCCTGCTTAAAAAAAAGGAGCTGTCTCCTTATCCTCATCCTCTTCTTTAGAAAGAATATTAGGTACAACTGTCTAAGCTGCCAGTGGGTCCAGAGGAACTAGATCCAAGGACTGTTAACCGGATCCTTATCAGATGAAACACCAGCATCTCTCCCTCCATAAGGAGGATAATCCAAAAATTCTTGTGATTGAGCCCAACAGAGCCATGAATATCATAGTTGCCAATCTCTCCAGTAGGGGGGGGGGGATGCAAAAAACACACACAGGAGGAGGAAAAGAATCATGGGGCATACCCCAGGATGAATCAGGTTTCTTAAATTCTTCCTGTCTTCCTCTTAAGTAGGATCCAACCTCAGATCCATTATGAACCGTACCAGAGACAGCAATGAAACCGTATGGTGAAGAGAGAAAAAAGGTAATAAAGATATGCCTAGAGATCCCATAAGAGTCTTAGGAAGTGATGGCATAGATGGATCTGGAGAAAGGAGAAAAGCAGAGGAAATTTAGTCTCTTCAGGTGAAGAAGCAGGTTGTTTCTTCTCCATCAACAACTTCCTGTCAGTCAGATCCAAGGAACACAGACACAAGAAGGTGCACATCAGTCAGCACTGTTAACATCCTCTTTGGATCGGAGGATAGTCCTGGAACAAGAGTGGAGGATGGAACTGGCGCCATAAGCCTGGAGAGTATCAGACCAGAGAAATACTCAGGTCCACAACTCTGGACTTTAAAGTGGAACCCAGAACCGATTTGGGTTTCAAAATCAGAAGCACAGAGGTTATGTCAGAATTGGATGGATCCAGTAAGTCGGACATATAGGATCTGGCACTGCTAACACTTGCCACCTTTACCCTCAACCTTTTCAGAACCGATACAGTTGGAACCAAAATGGCTCTACGTTCCTTAGCAGGCAGTCAGCTCTTTTCTACCAACGGTGCCTTCGAAGCTTTGACAGCTTTAATCAAAGGATCAGGAGCCAGCACTGACAAAGATCCCAACAACTTGGAACCCTTACACAAGTTAGACTTGCTATATGGAAGTAACCAGAGCTGAAACAGGGCTCTTGATCTTTGGATCCCATGAACCTTCAGAACAAGATAGTGTAAGCAGCAAGAGCTTCTTAGAGCAGCAGTTGTAGTCTGTTCCACCAGTCCTTGCATGCTCTGAGTGTGAAAATCTGGTAAGCAGAACACCCAAAAGGAGAGTAGCCTTCTCCTGGACACCTAACGAGTTCATCCAGTGCCAGGAAGACAGCTGAGAATGAAGCCCATCTGCTGCTGTTCCACCCTCACATGGACCCAACCTTATGTACTATCTATAGGGCCCTACCAAATTCATGGTCCACTTTGGTCAATTTCACGGTCATAGCTATTTAAATCTGAAATTTCATGGTGTTGTAATTGTAGGGGTCCTAACCCAAAAAGATGTTGGGGGGCGGGGGGGGGGGAGTGCAAGGTTATTGTAGAGGGGGTTTCGGTACTGCTACCCTTACTTTTGCGTTGCTGCTGTTGAGGCACTGTCTTCAGAGCTGGAGAGCAGCGGCTGCTGGCTGGGAGTGCAGCTCTGAAGGCAGAACTGCTGCCAACAGCACCGCAGAAGTAAGGATGACATGGTATGGTATTGCCACCCTTACTTCTGTGCTACTGCCTCCAGAGCTGGGCCCTCAGTCAGCAGCCGCCACTCTCCACCCACCCAACTCTGCAGGCTGTAGCGCAGAAGTAAAGATGAGATGGCATGGCATGTTGCCACTTTTACTTCTGCACTGCTGCTGGTGGGGCACTATCTTTAGAGCTGGTCGCCGAGCCAATAGCCACTGCTCTCCAGCTGCCCAGCTCAGTAAGGATGGTAATACTGTGATCCCCCCCTAAAATAACCTTGCAACCCCCTGCAACTTCCTTTTGGGTCAGGGCCCCCAATTTGAGAAATGCTGGTCTGCCCCGTGAAATCTGTATAGTATAGAGTAAAAGCACACAAAAGACTAGATTTCATGGGGGAAGAACAGATTTCACGGTCCGTGACACGTTTTTCATGGCCGTGAATTTGGTAGTGTCCTATCTATCTATACTTAAAACTACCTTAATACTAAAAACTATACTAAGAACTTCTGTCTGGTGCAGCAGTTGGAAGGAACCGAGGTGGTAGAGGGCGCAGTTCCCCCTTATATAGCCTCCCCCTCGGAAATGCCAAGAGAAGGAGTAGGAGAAGGCACATGTGCGCTCTAATAGGCACTACAGTTGAAGAAGGTTCTACTGTTAGGTGCCACCAGGTGGTGCAACACTCATCAGTGGGAATATGAACCTGATATTTCAAGGGAAATTGTGCTATATTTGTATATTGGTATTAATGCTGCTGGGTTAGTCTCAGGATATTCAGAGCATCTGTATGGCTTTTTTTGTTTGTTTTTTAAACAGAAAAGTTAAATTGTAGTGCCCTGCACAATGGGGCCCTGATCCATGACTAGGGCCTCTTATTGCTTCCAAAACACACACAAATATTTTTCCTTTAATTTATACCATAGTGAAATGTATCCCATGATAAGAACAAAGTATCTCACACCATACCAAATTTCCATCAAAGTTTATGGGACAGTTAACCAAAAGATCTCATGACCAATATATAGTTAATCCACTTCCTCACTGTACTGACATGTCAATAGTATATATTCAACAAGCCCAAGTTTCCACATGTTCAGAGAATAAAATTTAGAATGGTCAGGGAATGTCAAATATCCATCAAAACAGTTTATGCACTGTAGCCATGTTGGTTCCAAGATATTAGAGAGAGAAGGTAGGCCAGGTGAAGAAGAGCTCTGAGTAAGCTTGAAAGCTTGTCTCTCTCACCAACACAAGTCGGTCCAATAAAAGATATTACCTCACCCACCTTGTCTCTCAAAATAATTTTCACAATCAACTGTAGCAACTCTTTTGTAACGGCATTTTGAAATAACCCTGTTCCTGTGTGTTGAAAGAAAAAACACTTAAGGAAGAGACATTCTATATTAAGAATTGTGCAGCGCTATTAGGGATTACTTTATTCTGAAATCCATTCCAGCAAATAGTAAATCTCTTCCTTTTCTGTATACTAGTGATGTCAATTCCATTTAATGCTTTGAGATTTAAAAAGCCTAGAAACATCAGAAATATAAGTTTTCAAACACTAACTGATTGTTTTAATAAATATGTTTACAGGAATCCAAGGGGAAAAGACTTAAGTCCATAAGCACAACACAACCATAACCAGAGAACATCCTAGAGGATATTGATCTTTGTATATTCACAAAAACTAGAATCATCCTCCTCTAAGTGGGTGGAAAACAGCTCAGTAAAACTAGTCTCAATGGTAAACCACATTAATAACTGTTAAGTTACATGCTCAACAAGAAACAGGCAACACTAGTATGAAAACTTTACAATCAGTGTTGCATTCTGAAAGGGGGGGAAAAAATCGGTTATGAACCTGCAGATATCTGATCTTGTGCACTCACTACCACCAAACATAAATGAGTGACAAATTCTCAACTTCCTTAAAACCAGTTTCCAAATAAATCACTAATCCAATAATTTACACACTTCTGAATACTATTTACCCAACTAATCCATATTTGCTTAATATTCCAATTTAAATTTTTACAAAAGTCTTGTCCACCCAGACCTCCATTCAACTCAGTTTCTCTAGGAAGCAAGTGCACAAGCATTCATCAAATTCATTAACATAATTTAATAGGCAGGTATGTTGAGCAACCCTACTGGCTGAGTGTTCTGCTAAGCAAAGATCGAGCTTCAGTTTCATAACCTGTTGGGTGTTGAGCAAAATACCAAGTGCAGAGGGCAGTTTGTGTCTCAGTGACATTTGCTTGGCATTAAAGATCAGTTCAACTTGCTCTGCTACAGTACCATTAGGGACAGAGATGGGAAGATTGTATTAGAGGGAACAAATAAGGCCTTGAATTTTTAGGTTCAACCAGCTCCCCCTTCTCTCTTCACTCCCACCCTGGAGTTCATAACTTCAAATTTCATCAGCATCTGGAAGAGCCCCCAAAGAAGGTGGTGGAGGAGGGGAAAAGGGTGCCACTCGGGTATTATCAAGTGGCAGTCATACACGTTGAGCAAAAACTAGCATGGAGGAGGTTGAGTGTGTGTGGATGTGCGCAAAAAAACGAACCCAAACTAAACCACAACATAAAACAATATTAGATCTCAACCCAAATAAAGAAAAGCACACTTTAAGCATACAAACTCAAAGGGATGAAAAGGGCAAGTTAGGACCACATCTGCACGCTTCTGTTAAGCCCATATAGAAGAGGAAAAAATTTCTCTGTGGACATTTGTTCTGGTTCCTGACCTGGAATAGATATGTTCAATAAAATGGCATGCTGCATGAAACTCCAAAAGAATTTGAGCCCCCAAATCAAATATATACATTTTTAATATTTGAAATATTTACATGGCGGAACCTTTACACGATCCCATTTGTTAAGAACAGTGTTTTCAAATGTCCTCTTAAGATGCAAGAATCTAATAACTCAAGGTCACAGTTATGCTTTCTAAACAGGTCAACCTGTATCCTTCAGTTAAATACAGTTACACAGATACTTGAACAGCTGTACTTAATTTGTTTGCTAATAAGAATTGTGTTTAAAAATTAAAAATGTTTGAGATAGTTTTGCTCCCTGGAAAACATTCATCCTGCAATCAAGATGGCTCATCGCACATCATCAGTGCCTTTTTACCTGGGTATGAGATAAAAAATGCAGTGTACAGTACATTTCATCATTTATACTGCATCAGTTTGTTTATAAAAATCCCATACAGACAAGGCAGGAAAATATCACCCTCTTTCAATGATAATACAGACTGCTTACAGTACAAAGAATGAAGGAAAACAAAACCAGGACTGGTTTGATAGTACACATAAAAACAGACTTCTACATTGTTTGAAAATGTATGATTTAGTTTTATAAACTGCTGTAGTTAATTACATCCTTCAACCTTTTCTTTCCCAAAATGTCCTAAACTGGCATATTAATTTCTCTTCTAAATTCTAAAAAAGGTGTTTTAAAAGTAATTTCTTAAAAATCAGTCAGATTATTTTTGGAGGTAGGAAGGACTAGCAGAGAAGGGCTAAAATGAAATAATTGTGCACAAGACATCTGAGGTAAAAAAGCATTAAATAGTGCTCACTGAAGTCATCTCCTCATCATAACTAACAAAGAATAAGAAGCATCCTGTAATCTGCATTCCCTTTATGGGAAGGTTGAGCATTTGCAGGAGGAATCTGGCCACTTTCACAAGGAATTCTAAATTGGCAAAACACCACCATTTTTCCTGCACATTCACATACAATGAAAAGCTTAAGGCCACTCCTCTCCCTAAGTCAGATGAGGGGGACAAATCAACAGTCGCAGGCACGCGCTCACACACATACTGTGAAAGCTGAGAAAGTCGCTCCATCCACTTATTCTATTTTTACAATTCTAATTTCAATTCTATTATGATCGTTCTTTAAATAAAAAGGGGGGGGAGAAGAGAGAGACGAGGATGATACACTTTCAGTAAAATCAATTCTCTTGGTCTGTATGATATAGTTCCACATTAAGTGCAAAGGTTTGCAAAACAATGGAGTCTTTTTAATATTTACAAGGAACAGATTTGCCGAACAAGATCACCAGAGACTTGTACAGTAGCTGCATCTTATAAAACATACCAGTAATTGTACCTGGTGAACTATAAAGAGAAACAATGCAGGATTCATATAACCATAACCGAGGGGGGCAGAGTGGCCTCAACAGAGCAGAGGACACTTTTTTTTCACATTTTCTACATAAAAAAAATACAGGTCTCACAAGTGTCTCCGAGGACAGAGAAAATTCAAAGTTCTTGAATGATGGAAAAGGAAAACAAAAAAAACAAATGGAACCCTAAAAGCAAGGAGAGTGCTTTACTTCACTAGACCGATTTTCTTGGCTTCTGTTTCGTATATCAATAGCCTCCACATTTTGACTATAAAAACTTCCGCTTCTTCATCTAGTACCTACAGGTGGGGGGAAAAAATATATTAGGTTATTGTGGGTTTCCAGTTAGTGACACTACAGTTAAACTTAGCAGAAAGAATTATTACTTTGGTAGGGTTCACAGGAAAGAAACGTCTGGGGAGCAAAATAAATCGAGTTATAAAGTTATTTTCCATCATTAAGCAGCAATACTAAGTTGTTCCTGGAAAAAGTTATATGTATTATTGTCAAGTGGTGGGTGATATGATCCTAGTACACAAAATTAAAAAGCTTTTGAATTTTTCAGTAAGGCATTATATAAAGTTTAACGAGTACGGCTAGGGTCCTCTGATTTGCGTGAGCAGATTGCAATCACTTCACATATTTTAATTTGAAAGTGAAGTGAACCCAAGTTATTTCATTAAGTTGACTTCATGTCATAAGTACTTATTTTTATTATAACTCCAAGTAATCAATGTTACATTTAGTCTCCTAGGGAAGACCATATTTTATTCACAAATTAGGGATAGGGCCAACTGAAACTCTGGATCTGAATCCTAAAGGTCAGGAGGATGCGAGTGTAAATATCAGGAGTTCTGGTCCATATCTAAACTTTGGCCTGGGCTACACTTACCCGGTAGTTCGGCGGCGAGCGATCGAACTTCTGGGTTCGACTTATCGCGTCTAGTCTGGACGCGATAAGTCGAACCCGGAAGTGCTCGCCGTCGACTGCGGTACTCCAGCTCGGCGAGAGGAGTACCGCAGAGTCGACGGGGGAGCCTGCCTGCCGAGTGTGGACCAAGGTAAGTTCGAACTAAGGTACTTCGAACTTCAGCTACGTTATTCACGTAGCTGAAGTTCCGTACCTTAGTTCGAATTAGGGGGTTAGTGTAGACCTGGCCTTTGTGGCTGAATCCTATATCTTTAGGATGGGCCAAACCAAAAATCTTTTTTTCCGAACCTCCTTCTGAAATTTGGGAGTGTTGGAATCTGGATCCAAATTTTGTGGCTAAGGGTTATCTCTGCAAGCTATACAAGCAGTGGCACAGATAGTTCGCCTTGGCACCTTTCTTTCACACTGTGTTGTATCGCTATTAAATATCCGTGCATCATGGTCCCCAACCGCTCCTTCCCCCATCAACAGTTGTTTTACAGAATAGCAACTGAGCAATTTTAAGTTTCAGAAACATGACTGCATGACAACGATCCAACAGGCTGAATTACAAAGCAGTGTTATCCTCTTATCCCATTCTCCAGCACAAGTGACCATGCTGCTATCCTCCCTAACCCAGAGATCTGCAATCTGGAGGTCACTGCCAACTCTTCCTTTTCCTACACAATATATCAAAAACCCAAGCCTTCTTCTCTGTGTAAGCCATTAGTCTGAACCTGAGCACTACAGCCACCTGTGTTCTGGTCTCCCCCACATCCAATCTGCCCCCTTTTAAATGTGAACAAAACACAGCCAGTAAGGTCAGAATCTGACCTCCCTATTGCTTCTTTGGATTCTTCCAATAGATCTGTTTCACTTCAAGTTTCTCATGATCATTCTCTATGTAACTCTGCCTTCTTGTTCTCCCATGCATTTGTTGCCCCATTGTGCCACCGTGATGCCATTTGTCTGCTCCTCCAAGTGCCTCAATTTCTTCCATGCTGCTCCCTATCCTTCCGTAAGATGTCCTTCCTGAGCTGACTCACATGGCCACCATCCTCTCCTTTAAATCCCTTCTGAAGACCCATTTTTTCTGCAACACCTACAAGAAACTAACTAAGTCATCTATTTATCTTTTCCCTTTATCTATCTTATGAATTAATTGTTATTTATGTGGAGGGGGAAGACAATGTTGGGAGGGCACAGTGTCACGACACAAACTGAAGCTTGCAATTGCCTCCCCCATCTCTGTAATGGAGCTGAACTCAAATCAAAGGCAAGGATGTGGCGCCAGTCCACTTGTAAGTGGACTGATTTGACATATGTAAAATCTAGAAAATGACAATTTTGGAAATGTTCAGAAGAAAACTGGAAATGGATGTACATTAAACATACTACACTAGCCTAATTAAGAAAGTCCATCATCAGTGACAGCAGAATGCTATCATCATGTATGTGCCTGTGCTTCATCCTAAGTTTACAGTCAATTACCATACCCAAGCTACTGCAGAGAAAGGGTCCATAACTGATGAATATTGGCAGAGATTCAACAAAATTCAAAGTTAGAAATTCTGAGTCTGTAAGTATTAGATTCTACGTAATGTATACGAGGCAACAAAACCAACCCGTCTGAATTGAGAGGTATGAGTGGGCCAGGGGGAAAAGAAGATAATTGATATTCAATTTCAGCTTACCATGGCAACATCGTCCAATATGCTCTGCGGCGAACTATGAGCCATAACCTGAAAAAAATAAATGGTTTTCAGACTACAAACTGAGATCTGAAGAACTGTACTCATATTAAAGATCTCCAAAAAATTAGCCCAAATTTGAAATTGCTATAGCAAGCAACCCACTGTTTCGCCACAGCAAGTTATTAAGAATCCTTAAAGACTGCTCCTACACTTCCAGCCTGGCTGTGCTAATTTGGGGAGTGAGGGGGAAGGAATGTCCCCTCCTCCAACCTGGATCTATTGGGAGAGGATAAGGGGAGAACAGTGAGTGGGTGGGTATCAATCATCCCCCATCACTTTGTTTTATTTGTTAGAGATCTGAATGGATGGTATTTATTTTAACATATTTGAAATTGTTTTTCAGCGCTCAAAGTCCTTTTCCAGGAGAGGGTGGCATTATATATAAAATTTAATAAAGTTTAAACAAATAAATGAAAACTTTGCTAAAATTAATACCTCCTATCAAAATTGTGCTCCAGAAGCCAGGCTTTTATTTTAAAAAATAAAATAAATGTTTCTAGCCCTATGGCTGTGAAGAAACCTTTTTTAAAAAGTGAACCAAATGTAAAATCAGTCCAGTGGTCTCTGCCTGAATCTGCAAACAGCCTGTTCCAAAGCTGTTACAAGTATCAACTGCCACATTCATTTCAAGGATCCATTAAATCTGAAATCTAACTAGGCAAATATCAGTATCACCATGGTTAAATATTTCAAATACATTCATTTTATATCCACTTAACGTGCTTATTCCACACTCTCAAAATGTATCCCACATTTTTCTCAGGTGCCAAAAGTCTAACTTTTCTGAACCCAAAAAGCAAAATCTCTTGCTTCCCTCCGAGAGCTTCTAACAGTTATGGATTTTCAATAAACACTAAAAATTAAGACCTATGGGGCAAGGTAAAATAAACTGAATTAAATATGAAAGTGAACAGGGATAATATACTGATTATTATTCACTTTCCTATTTAAATTATATAAAAATCTTTTTTAATTCATCTGAAGTTTCTGCAAAATCTCATCTGTTGCCCTGGAGAGTCTCACTACAAAAATCCAGTTAAGTGTGCAGCAGACTGCAAAGAGCCTTGGGTATATGCATACCGTGAGTAAGTAAGTATTAAAGGAGCTGTCTTGTAATTGGGTACATGCACTAAATCTGTGTTGGCTGCTTGCTACTGGTCAACATTACAAACTGGTAGTATCTTCAAATGGTTATTCTCCAGCCATTGTCTTTTTACACTGGAAACAAAACCCAGATGTTTAGGAAGTTATTCAGAGAAAAATTATATTAACCTTTGAACAAACAAAATCAACTAGTGTAGCTTCTTCTTCACCAATATATTCTATTATTTTCTTGTTGATCCATGGTCTAATTCGACGTTCCATTAATGTCTGAAAAGGAAAGAACACCATTTATGTCAGACTATTACCATCATCCTTACTGCCCATCAGTACTACCCAGAAGCCAGCTACTAACAGTGATGCAGAGGATCTAACACACAAATAGCTAGTGAAAGATCCAACATTATATAATGTTAGATCAATATTTTAATTCAATTTATACCTGCCCAACACAAATGCAGACCAATTTTCTGCAAAAAGTTATACTACCTAACAGAACTGGTTAGAAATCAAAAGCTATTCCTCAGGGACCTGGTGACATAGTAAATTAAATGTCCCTAATTCTCACCTATGGTTTAAATCAAAAAAGTCTTATGGTCTACAATAAGTTTCTAGTGGACTTTTGGTCCTATCATAAAACCCATTATATAAATTTGTATCACCAGCTAGGGAGAGGCCAGGAGCTAAAATAAGCAGGCATGGCATGATACGGAGTAGATGCTATCTGTGGACAGGAAGTACAGCATCAACTGTCATGTTTGATTCGAGTCAGAACTACTGATGTGACTCATGGTGACACGTTTTGTCTTTTTAGTGAATACCATGGTGCATCACTTGGCAGATTATGCTTTCTGATCAACATTAGCTTTATTTTTTTTTAAATTAAAGAAACAGTTACTCACTGAATCCACAATAGACCAATCAAGAGGATAAGCAAAAAGCTCTGGTTTGGCTGTGGGAATTTTCTCAATAAGACTTTTAATATGTTTGCGCTTTTCTTCTGTATTGACATTGCCCTTGGAGGAGCCTTTATCTTCTTCACCATAATCCAAGGGGACCAATTTCCTTTTCCGGGGCACATCATCACTGTCTTCATCCTCAAATTTATTGAATACACTGTCCACGGGGAGCTTCTTCCTCTTCACAGCATTGGGCTGGCTTGGACTATTGCAGGCACCTACAAAGAAAGGCAGGAGAGAATAATAAAATATTTGTAATTTACAACTGAAGGTAGTTTTGTCTGTCTTCTCAATAAAATTCACACCCCTAAATAAGGAATAGGGATATAAAAATTGTTCTCTAGTGCTTAGAGCAGAGGAAATGGGAGTCAAGACTCTTGTTCTATTCTGGATTCTGTCACCACTTTACTGTGCTGCTCTGGGAAAGTCAGCCTTTCTATCCCTTATTTTGCTGGTCTTTGAAAAAGGTATTATGAATAAATGTTTGTAAAGCACTTCTGGCCAGAGCCTACTGATGTCAATGGACAGATTTCAATGGACTTTCAGTCTGACGCTTACAGGTCTTCTAACAAAAGACATTTTAAGTACAAAGTATTAATCAGAGCTCATTAGTAGAGCATTCTTTAGGAAACCACTCACTTAGCATGCCAAACCTGTTTTCTTCTTCCCAGATTTTAGACAAATCAGCTAATATATTAAGATATCTTTGAGCAGGAAGAACATCCTAGGTACTGGCAATTTAGCATATCAAGTTGCTCAGTTTTGCTCCCAAATCTACAATATAATTTGGAAAACTGAATTGTTTCTCAACTTCCTATTTTCTTCTCTCTACAAAGCCTCAAGGAAAATTGAAATGAAATGACAACTTGCCCAATTTGAGGCTAAGTCCTATTTTAGGTCTATGCTCCTCTGGCTGTTGCTGATCAGGCGAGTTTTCATGAGGGATGATGATGCCACAGGGAGATTCATCACCAGGGGTGTTAGGGGTTGCGTTGCCACTAGCAGATGAAACAGATGGGGCAGAGCTGATGGGTCGTAGGGTTGGTTTAAGGCAAGGCTTTTGTTCCGGTTCCTCCTCCTCTTCCTCTGGTTCTTCCCTTTTTTCCTCTTTTTCTGGCTTTTCTTCCTCTTCTTCCTCAGATTCTGGCTCCTGTTTGATTTGTGGCTGTCGGCGCCTTTCGGCCTCTTGTTCCATCTGCAAATAAAAAGCCAATTAGCGAATGTAAAAACCTCTCAAAACCAAAATTGTGCTATTTGGGAAGATTCTGAAAAAGGACCTACTTAAATGTTCTGCCCATTACTCCATGAAGTGTCCATTGCATAATCGGTTATTAAGGATTAAAATATACACAAACCCTACTACTGTCTTCATAATCGGATAACCCTGTAAATCCAAATCATTTTTTAAACTCCATTTTATCTGGATTTTTAAAAAAATAATCCAGATTAACAATTTTGTGATACTTACATAAAGACTGGAAACCAAAAAAGCTTTCCATATCTACATTTGGACGAATAAAGCATATATTACCACCAGGTCAACTATAAACCTCTAATTTATTAAATATGTGCTCAAACATTTAACTTTGCCTAATACTACAAAGATATCTATGCATTTTCCTTTGTCAGACCAGTTGCTGCTTACCCTCTGGAGTTCTGCATCTGGATCTGGATGTCCTTCTGCCAGAAGGCGCTGCCTGATTTCTTCCAACTCTTCTTTCTCCCTCTTCCTATCTCGTTCATCTCCTTCCATCTCTTTCTCCCTATCTCTCAATCTCTTTTGAAGAGCACTACCCCTGAAGAAGATAGAAACTTTGTGCTTAAAAGTTAAGAACAATCTAATGAAAGCCTTCTAAGACACAACTGCTTCCATTCATTTTTCCATTAAGTAAAACCACAAGATGTATAAGTGCATCTTGAACCCTCTATTCTCATGATGGGAGATGCTAAAATGTCAACTCCCATTCTATACACAACTCCAAAGAATCAGCATCGTCATGCTCCGCAGATAAAGAGACATGCAGAGAGACAAGTGCTCTTTCTGAAATCCTGAATGAAAAAATTATAGTTATTTCATATTTCACAGCCCCAGTATAAAGAGCAGAGAAATAAGTTTATATAGAAGTCCACTCTTCCCTCCCTTACCCACAGTTTTGGGACTACTTTGATCTCATGTTCTGCCTCATCCTAATGCAGTACCCTCATCTCTGTTAAAGGAGTGGGAAGGAGAGGATGCTCCTTGAAGCAGTGAGTAGCAGTAAAGTGTTATCCAGTTCTCTCAGATTTTGAATGTATTGACTCCATGAGGTAATCTAGCTACTTATGATCCTTATCACCACAATATTTGAGTGCCAAGTTCCCTGTAAACCCATGCCTCTTATTTTCTACCAGTAACCATGACAATTTTATTAAACAGCTAGTTAATGAGGATTGGATTATCCTGCTTGGTTGCTTACTCAAACATACCTGTAATATTTTGGATCGTCTCTGTCATCATCATAATCTTCTAAAAATTCTTTTAGCCGTTTGGCTTCTTTTGCCTGTAGCAAGTAGAGACATCAACATTACTGTAAAGATTTTCTATTCCTTCCTCTCAGAGGAAATACATCCAGTTTCATTCTATCCCTGTTTAAGCTATTGGATACAAATTCCCCCTGCCAGCAGATGGAGTGTTTCTGGAGTGGCATCACCCCCCTCCTCCCATATAATAGTGTGACAACTCACTAATGTTTGTCCATCTCTGACTGGTAGGATAAATGTCCCTCACTGGCAAGCACTGAAGTTCTCATTATCTAACATCTTGAAGCTTTTTCATATGGTCAATATTCTTGTGTCCTAAATAAGAAAACCACAATAGGGTTCTTCAAATAAACTCTTTATAAGCCAGTTTTTTAATGGATTTGAAAGTGTCAGTTTAAATGGGCACTATCAGTTCCATTTAGTCTTGAAATTTAGATTTTATAAAACCAAAAGTTTCATCAACAAATAATTCTAATGAATAATTTTAGATTTAAATACTCCTTTGCAATGTGCTGCAGCATTAAGCTCATGCACGAGCCAAAACGTGGTAGAGGAACAGAATCTTAAAAAACCCACCTCGTTCTGCAGAATCTGAACATGCCAAGCATACCACACGAGTACATCCAGCAGACTAGATCTGACCAATGTTTTATACGTCAAAACAGACTACGTTTACACTGAAAACTTGACAGGTGTGTTGGTCACAGTTGTAACATTTCATACTGAAGGTGCAATTCTCTGTAAGACAACTAGAGTATTTTGCAGCTGCCTGCCTCTCTCCCTGTTTTGCTTCTGCTAGAGCCAGGCAACCAAGCTTCATTTTTCCAGGATCTCTTACCTAACGCTTCTGCTTTACATTTTAAAAGCCATCTATCACAATTATGTGGCTAGTTAGCTTTAAGCTATTGTGTACAAAAATCCATGTGTTCTGTTGATGTAAGCAGGACAATACATTACAGGATATTTCACAGTAGCCCTTTATGTGAAGAAAATTACAGAATCTGTCTCAGTTCTAATTCAGACACAGGAAAAAAATTTTTAAATTCAATTGCAAATAGTGAATCTTACCATTTCCCTTCGTCTTTCTTCTTCCCTCTCAGATTCTTTTTCATATTCTCTAGTTTTCTTCCGTTCTCTGATCTCCCAGTTTTTAAGACGCTGCAATAAAAATATATACGAAATACTCTCCAATCTCATGAGCATTAAAAACAACTAAAAAACAAAACCAGTTTCCACATACTTAGAAATAATTAGGTCAAGATACACAAATTCGCTATTTATAGTTTAAACCCTTGGAATGAATGGGCCAGAAATTCCCCTCCAGACTGATTTAATTTGTGTAATGTGTTCTGAATCCTGTCATCCAGTGCCAAAGGGTTAGATATGGGGTTGGGAAAAAAGTGCACTGTTGTGCAGTAAGACAACCACCAAGAAACACATGATTAAAAAGTCACTGACATCAGAAGCGACTTTCCAAGTAACTTGAAAAGTTTGAAAAGCATAGCTACTCCCAAACTACCTCTTGATAAGCAGCTTCCTTCTCACGTAGTTTCCTTTCCAGCTTTCGGCGTTCATAGGCATCCTCTTCATCCTCTTCTCGGTCCCTTTTCTTGTCCTTTTCTCGCTCACGCTCCCGTTCTCTCTCCCTTTCCCTTTCCCGCTCTCGTTCTCTCTCCCGCTCTCTCTCCCGTTCTCTTTCCCGTTCCCGCTCCCGTTCTCTGTCTCTGCTTTTCTCTCTAAGGACAAGAGCCAATACAATTAAGCATACAACCAGCTAGCTTATCTCCTCTACCAAACACACACAAACAAGTATTGGATGTAATTTCAAACACATAATACAGTATTGATACCTTCTCTCAGAGTGGATTTGATTTAAATCAAATTTATTTAGATCATGATTTAAATCACTAGTCAGGAAGACTTGATTTAATCATGGATTTCTACATAAAAGTGCATTCTTGTCGGTTGTTATAACCTTAATACACATTCTTCAAAACTCGGAGATAGATGAGATCCAAACTGGGTCTCTTTTACGGCCTGCTGCCATTATAGGTTTTCCCTTCTAGTGAGAGAATGGTATGGTAGATCTCAAACCAATGAAGGGTACACTCAGAAAGACCTCAAGACTTCTGGAATATGCTGCTCAAACAGTTTCACTTTTGTTTCTACTGCCTGTCCCTCCCTTCTCCCATTTATCTCCAGAATTCTCCTTGTCCAGCTCTATTCCGCCCCAACAATCTTCTATTCATTGAACTTTTTGAAACTTTGCACTTTTAGAGAGGTGTAAGGGATTGACTCTGTGTACGCCAATTTGCAGAGGGACAATAGGGTTGAGGTCTGTTATTTTTCACCTCTATATATTATTTATTTAAAAAAACATTTTTCCTGTTAACATGCATGTTATTTCTGGAGACACGAATCCACAGTTTGAGAACTGCAAAACTAAGCATTTCTGATGGTATCTTCTAGACTGAGCACTGAGTCCCATTGGGTAGATAGAAAGATTAACCTAAATAATCAATACAGAAGCCCCAGGACCCCCATAAGATTGGGTCCCTAATCCATGAACTATTGGAACTCATTTACAAAACTTTTCTTAAAGATGAATATATTGTCTCATACTATAGAATTAGAATTTATAATCCCTATTCGATGATGATATAACTTTGAGCTATAACGTATCTCTCTTTAGATGGGTTTTTCCCTCAAAAAGCATTTTATCAAAAAAATCCGATTTAAATAAAAAAAAAAATTAAAAAAAATCATTGATTGTTATCCACTCTGCCTTCTCTGGAGTTATTCCTCTTGTTATTGTACAAAATGATTAGCTATAGTGATAGTTATTTGACTATGTAAATCTACATTTAATTTTTGCTGTTTTTTAAACCTGTTTCTTAGTCAGCCCAACCATAAACACTTGGAATCACTAAGCTCACATGGCAGTAACTAGTATTCAAGGGTCAATGTTCTCTAATAGTTTTCCACATACATGCCCCAAAGCTCTTGGTCCCCTTTATTTTCCAGGCCATCGTTTTACAGTTTAAATAACTCTTAAGGTTTATGCTACTTGCAGAGATCTCAGTTTGAACTGCAAGCTCAGTCCCTCATTCTTCGGGCTACCAGGAACAGAGGTAGGTCAGGTTAATCGTGGTGAAAAGGGAGAGCAGGTCTTGCTGAGCAGAAGTTAGGATCTTTTTATTTCTTTATATTTATGTATAAAACTTTCCCTTATCCTCTTAACAAAGGATATCACCTTGCTGAAGGACTATTACAGGGAGAGAGAAGGGACACCTCATGATGGAGGGCAGATGCTCTGTCGGAAGAGGCATAAAGGGATCTTTGGTGGGGATATAGTGGGTATAATGCAACCAGTTATGAAAAAATAACCCTCAAACCCAATCAGTATGAAAGACTCACATCCAGCTGCCTCACCCAGCCCTATAAGGATTCTTCTTTTCTTTCTCCCTACCCATCCCAAAAGCAGAAGACAATAAGAAAGCTAGATAGTTGTGCAAGGTATGAAAGATCATCTTTCCAAAACACCCCTCTACCCTTCTCCCCCCCCCCCCCAAAAAAAAAAAAAAAAAAGAAAGAGAGAGAGAGAAGTCAGCCTGGACAACTGCCTTAGGTATGAATACTGCCCCTACTCTATTTTTTTTTATAGGACATAAAAAATAAAAAAAAAAAAGAGAGATTACTGCTGGCCTGAAAAGCCTTGTATACAAAGCTTCAATCTTAAATGAAGATAAGGGTATGTTATCACCACCTACTGAGAGAGATTCACATTTATCATCTTTCACATTATTTTTAACCCTCTACTGCCCCATAAGCATACCAATTCTGACACTGCATAATACCTCCATCTGGCTCTACCGCCACAAGACCAGGACCTCAAAAGCATTTAGTCAGTCCCTTAAATTAGGGTGCACCTTCGTGAAACAATCTCTCCCTCTTCACATTTGGCTCACAACCTGCATGCAGACTTTGCATCACCATGTTTAGCCACTAGCTTCTTTGCAGTTTAGCTCTGTTCATACTGCCGATTAGTTAGGATGACAGGTTGAGCAATAAGGCTTCACCTTTGTGGGAACTGTCATATGCTTTGTGTACTTTTGATGTATAAAATAAGTTTTTTTTAAATAATATTTCCCATTTTACATGGACGTATTTTTTTTTTTTTACTTAGAAAAAAAGACAGCTCTCAATCCTAAGTGAAAGAAAAACCCAATACATTGAACTATATTCACTTGCGCAAGCAGCCTTAGCAAGAACTAGAGTTCTATTTCAGCAACTCAAACTTTTATTTACCTTGATCTGCTTCGATCCTTGTTGCGGTCTGAGCTCCTTTCACGGTCTCTGTCTCGGTCTCGATCCCGGTCTCTGTCTCTGTCTTTAGTCCGGTCACGATCCCTATCCCGCTCTCGTTCACGCTCCCGTTCTTTCTCCTTCTCTCGTTCACGCTCCCGTTCCCTCTCTCTTTCGCGTTCCCTCCTCTCTCGTTCACGCTCCCGTTCCCTCTCTCTTTCTCTCCGTTCTTTTTCAATTTCCTGTCTTTCTTTCTCTTTTTTGCCTTTTTCCTCCTCCAGTTTCTAGAAACCAACAAGAGAACTTTCACAGTTAGTTCCATAATTGCAGGAATCTGATAGTCCCGGCGCAACACGCAAGGCTGGTAATGGATGTACCAAAACCGCCAGTGATTTAACATTTAATGTATTGAATAGTTTGAACTCATAAGTATGAAATCAAAATGCAGCAATCACAAGACTAGATTTCGTGCAAAAGCATAGATCTACACAGACCAGCAATCTCCAACCTTGGATGGCAGGGTAGGACTGGCCTTGGATTGTTGTATAATGACTGAGCTGCACATACACCGTGCACTCCCAATCACGGTTCACAGCAGAGCCACAGACTCCACAGGTGCAATGAACCACTTGGGTACAAACAAAATGAACTTTTAGCTAACAAAATTCATTCTTCTGAGCTGGACAAACAGAATTCAGTTGATGCCCATTGGGACAGAGTTGTTTCCCCATGGTCTCAGCAGACCAAATCAACCCTATCTGAAAACTTGGGGTAAAGAAATTCATCCATTTGCACATGGGCACACATGCCTCAACAGTGAGGAGGGAGCTGGACCCCTCCCACTTTGCCCTTCCTAAAGAGCTCTAACTATTCACTTGTAAAAAGTGAATTCTGCCGAATGGAATCCTCAACTTCCACCCCTACAAGATGGAAAGATTAAAAAAGGTTGGAAATCACTCATTTGAAATATAGAAACTAAAGGGTTATCGGCTACAGTTTTACTAAAATTGTATACAGTTGCAACTTTTCCATTTAAAAACAGTATCTATAACCAGGACTCCTATAAGACAATAGAAAATACATCAATAGAATGATAGATAAATCCATCCTTGGAAGCAATTGTTGTGTGTTAACTTACAGATGCTGTGCTAGGACATGGATCGCCAACACTGGATTAACTTTGCCTATAAGCTATGTTTCTGGGAGGAAGAGCAAGTACACGGTTCACAAAAATACCAAACAACAAAGACAGACCAAGTTTGTCAGCCTGACAGATGCCAGAACCCCACATGGTTTTTACACATACTGAGCAGAAAAAACAGGTTTTATCCCCTTTGGCTCCACGTTTACCACCACTGTAAAGAAATTAAAAACTGAAACAATAAAATGTGCATTTTCTTTTCTTTTCTTTCTTTCTTTAAACAATGCATTTAAGACAACTTTAAAAAGCAATCTTACCTGGTAAATATTCTTCTGTCACATGCCAATGGACCAGAGAACTGACAAAGGGTTACAGAAATAAAGCTAATTCACAAGAGATCAATATATCCAGCCACCATACATACCACACTGCATTGATAGTAAAATATAGGCATGCTAGCGTTGGATACATTGAAATCACAAAAGGAAAAAGGGATTAAAAAATGGTAGGAAACGGATATTACAAAAAACAAAACTTAAAATTCTACAAAATAGAGGGGTGAAAACTTAGAAACTAAGTGAAATTCTTTTATAGACGTCTTATAATGTAACAAACTAATATGGTAAGATGTTAGACTATGCTATGTCAACTTTCAAAATCAAACTTACCTCAATTTCATATACTTTTAAAGAAAAGTTTATATACTGAAACAGTTGATACTTACAGATTATTTTAGATGTTCCAATAGAAATTTCTTTTGCTGAATTCCTGGATTTTCTCTCAAATACTTGTTCATAGCAAAAATTTTTGTCTCAGAGACATCTTTTATCTGTACAAGTTTTGGTCTCTTATGACCTATTTTATAAATTTGGTTCCTTAAAAATCTAATAAAAGAATGAATTGGCCTATCTGGTTCATATCAAAACCTCATTTAAATAACTGCTACCAGTGTAAACAAAAGAGTCTGAAGGGATAATGGGATGGAAAAAGCATCATAGATATAATGAAGTAATGAACAGGAAAGGACAGATAGAAGAATCATAAATCTTACCTTGAGCTCTCTTCAGACTCGTCCGTGCTGTAAATGGACGCCCCCTGCAAGGCTGATACCCTGACAGTCTGTGGTTATTGTTTTATAAACTCATATTAAAAACATGCAAAGGTTCACTGTGCTCACTAGCCAGCTGCTATGGATTCAACAGCCCTTTTAAATCATTCCACCCAATATAGGCAATGGCCATTTATTATAATTAAAGTTGATTTTAAAGTTAAGAAATCCAAAATATCCCCCCCAATAAAATAGATCAAAGGCAGTAAAATGCCTGACAGCTTCTGAAACAGTGAAGCATATTTTAATTTTTTTAAACCACGTGATTTGTTTATATTTTGTACCAGTGACTTGACAGGGCCTGGAATTAAACACAACTTTTCTATGTCTCACCATTGACCAGTTTCATATTTAATTACTGAAATTCACCAGAAGATCTCTTCTGGAATTCTTTTCCTTAGGCTTTCATTCCCAAATTGAGTGGAGAGGAAAATGCAGTATTTACATTGCTAGCAGTGTTCCTTTTGCTTTATGTTGATAAAGTTGTGTGAAAAAGTACCACCCAACAACTGCCCAAGGTAAAGCTGAATAACAGAGGTACGCTTCACCTTATTGCACCTTCAACCTTTTCATCAATGTCAACTTCAGGTATTCAAAAAAAGTGTTTGCTCAAAACGTGAACACTGGTTAATACTTCAATGGGTCATGGACCACCTCCACTCTTGCTGGGGAAAATTAATACCGCCTTATAAGCTAAACATTGAAATATATTACATGCACAGTTTGCATTTCACTATCCATTTGTACCACCTTCCAAACCAGAAACATTCATAAATGCACTGACATTAACAGAAACTTCTGTAGGTGGGAACCCTGAAGTGGGATTTGCTGTGCACAACATTTCCAAGCCAGTTACCCCTTTGCATATTTTTCTGAGGGGGCATCCATAAATATAATAAAAAACAGAAGCTCATACTTACATCCTATTCCATGTTACTTTCCAAGCTGAGTTTCATCTTGCATTAGTCACCATATGATCTCTATCATAATGGTGGGGGTCAATGAATAGATTAGCTTTATGGGAATTTACAATTCTTCCATGCATCTAAATTTTGGTAATTCTGGTAACCACTGACCTATTTTTAATTTTCCCCCACTCAACTTAGAACTATTAATATAAAAAAGTCAAATTTAAAAGTAAGTTTCAGCTCTCCATAAAACGTTTCCTTGGATTACGTTATAACTGTCTACAGAAACACACTCAAGTGTATGTCTTACATTGCAGCCTGTTTAATCTTTAGTTATAAATATATCTAACCTAATGTATGTGTAGAAACTTAAGTTGTGTCTATTCATGATAAAAGTGAGACGACTGCAAAGCAATCAATAGCAACTAAGAGTTACAAATGCCAAGGGCCACTTAATGTGGTATGTGTTTTTTGCTGGCTTTTAAATCTCTCTCTCTCTCTCTCTATATATATATATATTACACCTCATTATAAACAGTATTTTAAGTGATATTGTATTGGTAAATTTTATAAAAGAGGGTTTTTTTGGATTCTGTAAAAGCCTAATTTTGTATCAAGTGCAAAAACAAGAATACTACCTTGTGTGTGTCTCTGAATTTACTGATCTCTCTTGATATCAGGTCTCTTTTGTCTTCCTCCATTTCTATAGCATTTATATCCTCCTAAAAAACAAGGGGGACAGGAGGAAAAGCATTAAGAGCCATCTGTACATACACAGAAGAACAAGAGAAAAGCTCAAGGTTAGAAGTTTTGTACCAGTCTTGTAAGAGATAAATATACCCCTTCTGTAGTACCAAACCTGACAGTCTGATGTTAATGAGTGAAAAATCAGATGGACAAGAGTCACAAATCTGGCAACTAGCAGTAAACATAGTCATTGTCAAAGCCTACAATGTAAACGAACCTTGGTGATGAGTGGATAAGGTATCAGTGGGGCCACTGGAAATCTGCGGAAAATCTGCGGAAAAATCCACGGAGATTTTTTTTTTTAAAAATAGATTGCACACTACTCTGAAAAACAATGTTTTGTATGTTTGTACTATAAGCAATATTGTATTGCTGTGATCTTATTTTTTTTGACTCAACAAAATTACAGAAGAACCTCGCTAATTCTCCCTTCACTGATCTATTTCTCAGCAAAGATTTAACAGATGTTGTAGTGAGGTCTCATATTAGTAAGACATCACAGAATTACAAAGCGTACTATAGGACATTAGTACACTATAATAATGTCATAAATAAGACTAAACTACACTTGTCAAAATAAGTGATCAATACATTGTGGTGCATAAATCTCGATTTTGTTTATTTACTCGCTAATTCGCAAAATTTAGTCATCTGCAATGGGTCTCCTGGTAGTTAGTGCGAATTAGCGAGGTTCCCCCGTGCTTGAAATTCAAAAACAGATTCCACTCACTCGCCACTCCTCCCACACACCCTCATCTCCCCCACATCATCCATCATTCCTTCATCCAGTGGAACTAGTGAAGGACTCAGCTGCTAACATCAGCAGTTTTCTTCCCATCCCCTTCAGGGGGACAGAAGCCCCAGAACAAGCAGTTTTTTTTTTTTTTCCACATGGCATCTTCCCTCCACCTCCCACCCACAGATTCTTCTCTCCCCCTCCTTAAAAGTCAAAGGAGTGATGAACTAGGATCATCTCCCTGCTCCCACCTGCACCCCCACAGGCCAAAGATGGTAGCCTCCAAGATTCTCGTTTCCCTACCCATCAGGGAGAGAAGGCAAAGTGCAATTTCAACCCAACAGCTGCTGTGTCTTTGGCAGAACATATTAATCTGCTCTGCTAGCTCAGAGTGGTCTAAAGCTAGATCATGCAGAGATAGCAGAGTTCCAAAAAGTACACTTAGCACTCGGCTCTTGCAAGATTATAGTGGCATGACAATGTGATAGTATAGTCATCGGTCATTATCCATGACCAGAGATAGCCACAGCACAATAAACATTTTACAGTATTTTTTGTTTGCATAATATACAGCCCACAGCATTAGACAATGACTTTATTCTTAGATTCTTATCCAAAAAGTCTTGCCCCAAAGAAAGTGAGAGGAAGGAAATCTAAATTCTCAACTCAGGACTTCTATTCCTCAGGTTATTTTAGACTAAGAATGATGTGGGGATGATATACTCACTCCCAGAGGGAGAGGTGTTGCTTCTTGCACCGCTCTTTCACACCCCATCAGCAGCTGAAGCTGCATTACTGCCTTGGAATGGGAATTATACAGTAGATTTAAGCAGGTAAAAATCTCAGTCCAACTAGATTCTGATTTCTTGCAACCTTGGGTGGAGGGTGAGAGGCGTCAAGAGCTCATTTTCACATGGTTAGTGACTCAATTGCAAAAGCAAAGTCTTAGCTTGCCAATTGTAAATTCTTGGTTTCCCCCTCTTCTCCAGAGTTTATTTTAGTACACTGAAAGGATCACCCATAAAGGAGGTTTGCATCAGAACATTTCTGCCAAACACTAGATGTTTTGTGTGTCACAAAGTATAGGAAAGCCAGCTGGCCAAACACAGCCAAACTAAAACATTTTTATAATAATAGTTTTATAGTAAAAATAATAAAATAGTAACATGCCTTTTAATCCCTGGAGGATCCCAAAGTGTTTCAAAACTATACACGTATACCACCACTGAAATGCAACCACCTCAGGGGTGTAAAGTAGCAACAACCAGCTGACTCATGGCATGCTATCAAACAGTGGGGAGAAGAGAAATTTTTGGTAAAGGACACCAGAGCAAACCACTACATTTACACAAAGCGTTCTGGGATCTTTAAGTGTCAACACAGAACAGGCATGATCTTGTTTTTTAAGGTCTCATCTGAAAGACCTATAGACATTCAATAAACTGCACTGAGTTCAACGTTATCTACCTCAGAGGGATGAAAGGCTGAGTCAAACCTGCCAAGATTCAAACCTGTAGTTCCAAGAAGTCTAGGTGCTCAGACCCCCTAAACCATCCAGAGGGGATGGCATCTAAAACTGACTAGATTTCAATTTAATACATGAAACTGCTGCTGACATCAACGCTTGTCGATTTGTTTTCTCATCAGAAGTTTTGGGTTAAAGTATTTGCACAGGGTTTGGCCATTATATAAAGGTGAGTTGAAGAAAAATCTGTTTTGTCCAAAATCAAAACACATACGTCCTCCTTCTTTTCCTTTTTCTTCTTCCTGGGGTGAGAGTCAGATTCCTGGGAAGGGGCATTGAGCTCGCTGGAATATTCTCGTATTAATACTTCAATGGCCCCTTTAATTAACTGATCTCTTCTCTTTGTTTCCTCATCCAGTGCTTCATCATCGTCATTTGTAGACTCTGGTCTGGAGTTCTAGGGAAAGTGGCAAATTTAGAGAAATCAGCAAACTGTCACACTAAATCCCACTCATGTGAGAGGAAGAATTTTGTCCCAAATGGTCATTTTTATTAATAATCCTGCTAGTGCCTCTACAGTGTTTACCAAAGTTTAAGACCAGCTCTCAACTGCATCCTATTGCTCAGACCTCCTCACACTAGCAGTGCCAGAGAGGGACCACATTCCAGGGTTTTACAAGTGGAATAGCTGTAGACTGCAACAGGAGGATTGTGATAAGACTGAAACAGATCAAGGTCAAGGAAGAGACAGAGAGCAAATGGGGAGTATCAACAGCTGTGGATGTTGATCTACCATAGCTTCTGGTCTCTTTCTGTCAGGAACTGTAGATCACTTAGACCTCTTCAGTAGCTCACCTCTAAGCTTTTTATTTATTTTTTTTTGGGGGGGGGGGGGGGGAGTTCACTAGACTATCATACAATAAAAATGTTTTCCTTTTCTAATTTAAAGCAGTAAGCTGTGGGGAAAGAGCTATTTTAAAGCAACATTTCTAGAAAGAAAATATCCCTGCCATTCAAGAAGTCTCCTTATTGCTGATCATATATTTATCCTCACTTTTTTCTTCTCCAAGTGGGGAAGCAGGACAAAGGGAAACTCTGGGAAAGGATCTCCTTGCACCAACGTTATGCAGAAGTTTATGAAAAATACTTTGGATAAAGAATATCTTGCCCATTTACTGCCCACCCCACCATTTTGTTAAAAAAACAAAACAAAACAAAAAAACAAAACAAAACAAAAAAACAAAATTGGAATCTCACCTGAGAATCCAGTTGGGTGTCTCATCAAGCGATAGGTGGTGGGTAAAAGGGGGGGTAGGGCAAGGGAGGGAAGGGTCTGATGGAGCAGCAGCTAAAAATGAGGGGGAGGAAGGGTTCAGTTGGAGCTGAAGAGGCTGCCAGGCCAAAGGAGTAGACTGAAAGAACTAGAAAGCAGTGACAGGGAGTGGAGCTGAAGAGGTCCAGGGAGAAGAGGTGATCACGAAGAGGAGCTAATTAGATCAAAGCGTTGCTTGGTTTATCTCTCTCATATTAGAAGTTAAGTGTTGCAATGTATATTAATACAAAATAAATAAATAAATAAATAAATCAATCAAGAAAATGATTTCTGAGAAGAGCACTGCAACTTTCTGATCTGAGAGTGGCCCTTGCATGCCAAGGAAGGCATGAAAGGGTTAATAAGGAACTGCAAGCACTTTGATAAACGTTTAATGCATTTACTATAACTCATATTAGTGTTTCAGTGGAGGTAGTATTTCATAACTACTTACATCAATATTCCTCAGCAATTCACATTTCCTTCAGCCACCAATAATGAGAACATACCATAGTCTAATTTGTCTACATCAATGTTTCCCAAATTTGGGACGCCGCTTGTGTAGGGAAAGCCCCTGGCGGACCGGGCCAGTTTGTTTACCTGCTGCGTCCGCAGGTCCGGCCGATCGCGGCTCCCACTGGCCGCGGTTCGCTGCTCTCGGCCAATGGGAGCTACTGGAAGCGGCGTGGGCTGAGGGACATACTGACCGGCACTTCCAGCAGCTCCTATTGGCCGAGAGCAGCGAACCGCGGCCAGTGGGAGCTGCGATTGGCCAGTCCTGCGGACGCGGCAGATAAACAGATCGGCCCGGCCTGCCAGGGGCTTTCCCTACACAAGCGGCGTCCCAAGTTTGGGAAACACTGGTCTACATCATTAGAGAGATGCCAGTCAAAACTATATGAAATCAGGGTACAGAGCTTTTCTATATGGATATCAGTAGGTTTCTCAAAGAATATATCCTAAAAAGAATTAGGAATTTTCACTATAAGTGATTAAATTTATTGCCATCACATCGCAACTGACCTTCTCTGCTTTGCTACACCAAAAAAATTCACAGAAGGCACAATCCTTCCTGTTCATGTCCTACAGCTGCACTACAGTGTTAAGGTTACTTACAATCCCAGCTGTAAGCAGAGAAATTATAGCTGTTGCCAGAAGGGAAAAAGAAAGCTTTGACAGAAGTGAGTGTTCGAGTCAAACTTTCCTCCCTTAATCTAGGTTAGCAACTAGAGTACTTGCGCCATATCATAGAATCATAGAATATCAGGGTTGAAAGGGACCTCAGGAGGTCATCTAATCCAACCCCCTGCTCAAAGCAGGACCAATGCCCAGACAGATTTTTACCCCAGTTCCCTAAATGGCACCCTCAAGGATTGAACTCACAACCCTGGGTTTAGCAGGCCAATGCTCAAACCACTGAGCTATCCGTCCTCCCCCCCCCCCCCCACATGGATTAGCACTTTGTTGTTCTGAGCAATAGTCTTGTGACCCCATATGCAAGATAGACAAAATTATGTTAAAAACCTGAAGTCATATTGGTTCTGATTGGACAAAAGTATTCATATTTCCAGCATATTCTGTGTAGCTTTCTGAGCTACTACAAAGCGCTGATTGCAAAAGTTTACCAACTTTTTTGTGTTCACTATCTACAAAATGAAATTGAAAATCTACTTTGGCCAACTAGAGCTATGAATAATTGTTGCTTCAAGAAGCGAGTGCCCATTGGTATATGCCTTTGCTTGGGGGCAATTAGAGAAAAAGTGCAGGTATTTTAAATGAATGAACATGCTCTATTACTCTTGCTAAAGAGAAGCATCTAGCAAAAATGGGCCGCATTAATCTTTGGTATAACTACTAGTTTCAAGCAAGTTACACTTGTGATGAATTTGGCCCAGTAAATCCAGCACACCAAACTACCCCAGAAAGACAATTAAATAATTAAACCAGAAAATTTAGAATGAGTTAGATGGACAGTGACCCTGGTTGGATCCCCAACAGGTGTTCCCTCAAGTCAAAGATGGGGAAAAAAAAAAAAAATACCCTGCATGCTTAATGTTACATCTGCTTGTGATCTGTTCACTGCCTTATAACTGCAAAGAAATAAATCTACTTTTCTGTCTTGCATGAGTTTTAAACTATTGTGAAGGCTGCAAGACAAACTTAATTCAGGTCCCTCAACTGGCTCACGGATTTTGTAACAAACAATACATTTCTATAGGTCACTTTTTAAAAGACGTCTCAAATCTCTAAACATTAAGTTTCAGAACAGTAAGGTACAGTATAATATGTATTATTCCTTTTCAGAATGGATATAAACTGAGAATCAGAGATTCAGGCCTGGCTGATACACGGTGATGCATCAATTTAAAGCTGTGATTTTGAACAGATTTAGTTCAATTGGTGCAACTTTGCATGCAGACACCCTTAAATCAATTTAAACCTAGCTTATATTGGTTTAGCATGCCTCAGTAAATGTACAAAGGCAAGCTAAACTGAAAAACAGGTGTTTCCATTGGTTAAATATGCAAATTTAAGTGCAGACAAGCCCTAAGGGTAAAATTCTCAAAAATGCTTAAGTAGATCAGGCTCCCAAGCCCCACAAACTCTCAAATGGGATTTAGGAGCCACACTCTCGCCAAAGTCATGGAGTGAGTTAAGAGCTGAGATAGGAATAGAAGCCAAGAGCCCTGGCTTCCAGACCTAGATAACCCTGTCCCCGCCCCTCATTACATAGTGCAGGTCTCACATTGCATACCTACCCCATTGGAAGCCCTTTTCTTTGCTTTCCATTCATCTAGCTGAGCTTTTGTCTTGGCATCAACTTTAACTAGCAGCTTCTTCTCTCCAATCTGGAGGTCATGGAGTAGTCTCAGAGCTCGTAGAGTGGATTCTGGTTCTTTGTATTCACAAAACCCAAAAGCTAGAGATTGATGATTGAGATGAAAAGCAAAAAAACAATTTAACAGCTTTTCCCTTACAGACCATTAAATATCTTCCATATTGGGAACTTTGAACTAACAGGTTCTCAAACTTTTTAAAAAATATTCCAGAAATATGCACCATAAAAGGGAAAATATTTACTCTGCAAAATTTACAAAGAAATATTCACTGCATTATTCTCAAAGAATTACAAAATTTAAGATTTGGACCTTGTTCCTTTTTTATAAAGATTTAACAGGAAAAATTGCCATATGCAACTCAATTTAAATGCAAAATATTGGAGTTATATTAATTTGTCAGTATATACTTTAAAAGCTGCCTGATAATCAAAATAAATGAATCTGATCAGGATGCCAAAAAGCGACACTTACCTTGAAGTTTTCCAGATGCCCCTTGCACTCTCTTCCAACTCAAAACCAAGCCACATTTCTTGAAGGCAAAATTAAGAAAGGAATGTTACCATTTAATAAACTGTAAACAGTTGCTCACACAAAACAAGCAAAATGTACCATTCTGTGAAGGAATCAAAAGAGTAAGGGTTAATTTTGCTAAAAATCTTCTATATTCCTATTTGGTACCAGCTGAAAGAAAGCTATTCTGGTCAAACTGATTGTTCACTTTTCACACAAGTCTAATGAACATGTCATTACTGCACCATCAGTGCCCAACTTCACTGCTTGTGAATTAATCTCACCATGTTTATAGTGATGACAGAATATTTACATTACACACCAGCTGAGGATGAAGTCTAACAAACCAACCACTGCACTTACAGCTAGGAGCTGTCTTATAAGCATATCTGATGCCTTCTCGGAAATGTTGCCCACGAAGACAGTGGTAGTGGGACCGCTATTTTCATCATTTTCTTTATTCTTTAGACCAGGGTGCTCTTTTCTGGGTCCCAAGTGCTTTCCAACCATGGACACTGTGGTAGGAACTAAGACCTATGGAGGAAAAACAAAATGTCTGTATCTATTTTATAACTTACCAGAAAATGGTTTAGAGCCTTAAAACAAGGAAGAGTTGGAGATATAGAGGTGTTTCACTACTAAGTTTACAGCATAGCATGATAATTGCAAGCCAATACAGCAGGACAGTAGTTTTAAGATTCTACACGGAATATAATAAATATTGCCTATTAGATTCGAAAGAATGAAATTGTTATTTTAAAATCATTGCTGGAAATGCAAGGCAGAAAGAGGTCTAGTTGTGCAAGGAGATCACTTTTGGATACGATGTTATGAGTCATCTTTAACTCAGAACTTGCTTCAAAAATGAACAATGAGCCTGCCATCCTTTGATATACTGGTACACCTTAACGTCCTATGAGAAACAGATTCTTAACAGTTATGACCGTAAATAAAAGATTAATTCTGGCTCAAAAAAATACTCATAGCACCAAGTACAATGTCCTAATACTTCCAGACTTTACCCAGAAACCAATGTTTTACTTTATCAATCCACACCCCTCCTCTATGATAGCCTCTTTTCTTGAATGTGAAGAAGAAATGTTTTGGGAACTGGAGCATATGTATGTAGGTATGGTGCAGTCATGTGTGTGAACATCTTCCAGTCATGTTATAAAGAGGGTTTAAAAAATATATATATTCATTGTGTGCATGTGCTTATTTCTTCCTCATCAATTCTTTAAGGCCAGGGGCAGAACCTTATTTCTTCCAAGATATTGAATAATACATTTGTTCCAGCATCTTACTGCTATAAAATACATAATTTAGCATGAGTATATTCCTCTGTTAGAGACATTAGGTTTTGGACTGATTTCTTCAGCAGATTCCACTTTTGCAAGATTTTAGTAACAGCAGTCCCATTAGTTTAGATGGAAAAATAGCTAGGAAATGGCTTTAAAACCTAGAATGAACCCAGATTTTATAGTCAGAAAACAACCCTACATGCCAATAAGAATCCATGCGTATAGATAAAACCACTAAAAGCAGATTTTCCCCTCAAGGTCTCCGTAAGTCCTGAGCATCTTTCCCCTCCCACAGCATTGTAGCCAAAAAGGACTTGTTAGAACTTGCTCAGAAGCTTGTCAGCGCTGACTCTTCTGACCAGTTTAGAAGCAGTGTTGGGTGATGCACTCACCAATACGGGCTACGAAATACCTCATGGCACCCTGCAGGCCTAATGATCTGGTAAGCAAGAGACCAGTCAGCCAACCCTGATGTTTTGCACAGTAGTGCAGAGTATTATCACGAGGTCATCTCTAAATTACTTCATTTGAGATAGAAAGTTCAACTTTTATTTCTATTTGCAAACAATAACTGTTTCAATTTCTAGCAGTTAGCAATTTCATATACATCCTTTTAAAACCTTGCCCAGCTCAGAGTTTAATATGTCAATCAGTCTAATATTTAACACCAAGCTTTTCCTTTCATGATTATGAATGTTGTTAATGAATTGGGGGCAAATTACATACAGAGTAGTTTCAATCAATAAAGCATGTTTTGTACACATTACTTTGCCCCTACTCCCAGTACTACTTACCGTTGGAGCAGGAGCCATAATACCCATTGGTACTGGAATCATGGGGGTCCCTGAGAGAGACAGAGAGAATATATCAATGTTACCCACACACACTCTAGAATAACAAAGACAGAATACACCTGAGCCAATCACTTATCATTGTATGCCAGGAAAAAGTAGTAAGTAACACTGTTGTGCAGACATGCCTGCAAATCAGCGAACAAATTCAGAGCAAATATGAAGTTCACAATGCATACTATGCTCACTGTATGGATAGCTCTTCAACATTTTCCTATCATTTCTGTTTATTCTTGTCATACCACGTAACACCATGCATACAGTACAACATCCAAATCTTGCACTGAATACAGAATTAATTTCCTCCTGGGCAGCTCTATGATATTCTGTGTCGTATCTTAGTTCTTTAAAAACATTAATGAATTTATGTTGACAAAACCCCTGAACCACAAGGCCATTCTCTCTCTTCCTGAAGTTCACTGGCTCATTCACTACACACTTTCCAACTTCTCCAACAAACGAGGCCTTACAGACCAACAGCCTCATTCCCTACTTGATTCATTCCCACAACATCAGTCCTATGCACTCAATAAGGCAGGGGTCCAGTGGGGGGGAAAAAGTATGTGGTCATACAATTAAAGCCTGTATCAAAATGCATATGTACAAGAGGGCCAAACTAGGGTTGCATGGGCAACTTTAATTCAGGCATTTTGTATGTGCGTGTGCTTGAGTCTGCAACCTTGATGTTTATTGTAGTAAATTACATAACAAGCCAGGGGTCGGCAACCTACAGCACGCGTGCCAACCGATTTTGAGTGGCACACTGCCTGCCCGGTGAGAGGAGGAGGAGGGGCCGGTAAGCGCCACGCTGGGGGAAGAAGCAGGGGAGGAGGGAAGCTTGGCTGCCGCAGGACCAAGCTCCTGCCTCCACAGGGGAGAGTGGGGAAAGGGGGGCGAACCCCAGCCCCACTGCCCACCCGCTCTCCCCTGAGGGGGCAGGAGGCAGAAGCTTGGTCCTGCGGGCAGCCGAGCTTCCCTCCTCCCCCGTTTCTTCCCACAGCTTGGGTGCGTTGCAGCCCCTCCTCCACCTCCTCCCTCTCCCTGCCGGCAATAGCCCTTGAGAGGGGGAGGGGCTGCTCCCTAGAGCAGGCAGAGAGAGGAGGGGAAGGGGGTGGAACAGAACATATCCCTCCCAGCCCCCTGCCATGAGCCGCTCAGGGCAGGGGGGCTGGGAGCACCCCCCACGAGCCGAGCACCCCAGCCCTCTGCCCTGACCTCACCCCCAACACCCAGCCTTCTGCCCTGCACCCCCAGCCCCTCTGCCCTGAACCCCCCCCACACCCAGCCTTCTACCTCCACCTCCACACACAACCCCAGCCCTCTGCCCTGAACCCCCCCCACCCATTCTCCCTGCACCCCCCCCCACACACACCCAGCCCTCTGCCCTGACCCCTGCACACCCCCCCACCCTTCTGCCCCTGCACCCCCACACCCGCCAGCCTTCTGCCCTGAACCCCCACATCTCCACTGCCCTCTGCCCTGACCACTGAACCCCCCCAGGTCTGGAGTCCCGGCTGCCGGCCCCTTGCCAGCCGGCGTCCTGGCCACAGGCGCCGCTCAGCCCGCTGCAGGCCTAGGTGAACAGAACCCCAGGCTGGAAGCAGGCTGAGCAGGCTGGTAGGTGTAAGATCAGCATTTTAATTTAATTTTAAATGAAGCTTCTTAAACATTTTGAAAACCTTGTTTACTTTACATACAACAATAGTTTAGTTATATAATATAGACTTAGAGAGAGACACCTTCTAAAAAACAACAACATGTATTACCGGCACGCAAAACCTTAAATTAAAGTGAATAAATGAAGACTCAGCACACCACTTCTGAAAGGTTTGCCGACCCCTCTAACAAACCTTCGGGTTTTTTTTTTAAGCAGATGAAACTATATTGACTGCGTCTCTCCCTCTACCCCAAAATGGGTCATTGGAACTTTAAACCCACAGCATGCTCCACTATTACCTGACCTAATGGAGTAACTGTAAGCAGTAAAAGGCTGTTGTTATCTCTGGTGTCTCTCCCCAGCTCCGGGCACTCTGCAATAGCGAGTGAGAGGAAGAGAGTCTTGCGCACACGCCCAGCCCTGCTACCTAATCCAGGTGTGGGGCAAGCAGGCTCAGCCCGATCCAGCTGTAGGGGGTAAGAGGGTTCTGTGTGTGGCAATCTGGATGCCAGCAGCTTGGTTGGGTGTCTGGGGGATCTCAATGCACGGGGCTTGTTGGGGGGTGCCGAGTGCAGCAAGAATGGGACTCTACAGGGGGGGATCCAGGTGCAGCTGGTTGGGGCTCAATGGGGTAGGGATAGGGTGACCAGAGAGCAAGTGTGAAAAATGGTGAAGGGGGTGGAGAGTAATAGGCACCCATAGAAGACAAAGCCTCAAATATTGGGACTGTCAGTATAAAACTGGGGACATCTGGTCACCCTAGGTGGGGGTCTGGGTGCAAGAGGATTAGCAGAGTGATCCAGGTGCAGGGAGGGTGCGGCTTGGCAGGGGGGTTGGGGGGGGGTTCAGGTGGATAGGGGGCAGTTCCCACAAAGTGAACCCTCCTCCGCAGCTGGGGAGCGATGGGGACAGGAAACGGGAGCGCTGAGCCTCCTGCAGCTGCGGGAGGTTCCCAGGGATGGGTCTGACCCGGCCCCAGGAGCAGCACGTGCTGGAGAAGAGATGGCGATTTGTGTCTCCCCAGGCTGCTCCCCATGCCCAAACCAGATATGCCTACTTGGGACTGCTGTCTGGGAGGGGCGCATGAATCAATTATTCTGCAAGGAAAGAGTAAAATCCGGAGGGGACATTAATTCTGCGCTTGCACAGTGGCACAGAATTCCCCCAGGAGTAGCAGTCTGGTCAACACAAAGGAGCTGTGTGTGTATGGAGTACACCCAATACTGACAATCAAGACAATTTAGCTGCTAAACTAACAAATCTATACTGAGCATACATGAACTGTAATTTTTCAGATGCTTATAACTTGATCATATTTAGGTGAATTTTCATAGGGAGAGCAAAAAGGCACATTCTGACACCATGACGAGACACATACACACACTTCCTTGCCAAAATTTCACCCCATGTCCATTGTAAAGTATGAAGGTGCTAGAGCTTGTCATTGAATCAGCTGTAGGATCGTTTTTAAAATGCAGCTAAAGTTTGGCAAAACACCTGAAAACAAGTAACAAAAAAGTATATGGCAATCTTAACTATAGGTGTCACTATCTGCCTGTAGTATTATTCACAGAAGAGTAGAGAAGTGAGAAACTAGTGTCCCCTCTTTAGGGGAAATAGGTGTTATGCCCACACACGAGTACATTAGCGATGCAGATCACACTTTCCGGTTGCAAGAAAGACCATGATATTTTCAAAATCCTTCTCTCTTCCTGTTTATACCCCCTATGGATTGCTACCACTTAAACAATGAATTTGTTTTGTATAAGGTCTTCGTCCTATGTGGTAATAAGCAGACCTTCAAATAACAGAAGCTTATTTGTCTCAAGCATATAGATCAAACACTTTAGAATAGATTCTTTAAAATGCCATTGCGAAAGAAGGGAGATGGTACTCAGGCCATACTACAAAAAAAAAAAAAAAAAAAAAAATAGGCTTTATAAAGTCTTGAAATAGCACGCAAACATGTCTACACACTCAGGACACAGTAATGGCAAACAAATTACAGTTCTGAATTTCACTACAAAGCTTTCAGTGGCAGAATGTGTTTATTTAATCAAGAAGTGCAGCTTCAGCAGAAGAGAGATAATATCCTGTTGATCTCAAAAACTTTTATTTAAGTTTTAAATAATGTAATGCAAGAAGGGATTGGTGGGTGTGGGGGGGGGGAGGGAAGGGGTGCATGAGTGTTTTTATATTCTACAAACCATTCCAGAATTACCCACTAGGACATAAAACTGTGTTAACATTGATAGCCATATATGCAGTTCAGCCACATGGCTTCTGAAAATATTGTACTCTACCAGACACCAGTGGATAACCCATACAGCCACACACAGGGTCAGCAAGGCATTTTCTATAGTCCATGTGCTGTGCAGCATTGTGCAGCAGTACTTAACTGCAACATAATGCAACAGCTGCTCTCACCCTTCTCTCCCACTCCACTCAGCCTCCAGCTACTCCCTGCTCCAGCTATGCAGCTGAAGTGCAGAAAGAAGAATGTGCTGTTAGCCTGAAAAAGTAAAGCTTCTGTCTTCAGATTGAGGCTGGCCTGTGCATTGGGAATGAGAATAAAGAATGAGCAATCAATGTAAGAGAAACTTACAGAATGCTAGCCCAATGATTAAGCACTGGGAGCAGAGGAAGAAGAGACACTGGAAGGGGAGTAAATGGAAGCAGAGGGAGAGATTTAAAAATGGAAGAGAGACTGGGAAGCACAATAAGGAGACAACAACAGAAAATCAGAAGGAAAGGAATGAGAGAGAAATTTTAATGTTACGACAGGTTTAGCAGAGGATTTTAACTTGCTTTTTGCATAAAATGGGCTTATAAGAGTCCAGTCAAAGCAAGTTTTACCCAACACACACAAAACAGGTCTAAAAATTAGGCACCATGAGGTACTAATAGGTGTGTCTTCACCGTGTGATAATGCCAGAAAGGGCACACATTCTCATATGAAGCAGTATTGGAATAGTTATCCATATGGCCTACTGACATCTGTTAAAACATAGAACAGGATATTTAAGTTGCATCTCTTGGAGGAGAAACATGGCCCACAGAGTTCAGTTTTATTTTAGGCAGTTATATATGTTCTTAGAAAGTTATTCCAAAACCATATGTGCAGCCAGTAATATCTTCCATCCCAAGGATCCACCTTGTTCCTTATGAAATCTCAGAACACTCCTCATGCCTCCAGAACATTTTGCTTGCCTAGAAAGCTAGAGACAGAACTAAACTCAGGGCTCCAGAATTACATACAGAGTACAACAACTAGGCTAGCTCATCCCCAACTTCTTCTATGTTAGGGGATCTCATGGTCCCAAAAGTTGCCAACCTTGATAGGAAATATTTAGATGTGACACAAGGATTAAAATAAAATCTGTGTTTTGCAAATTGGACTAGATTGTAAACTCCTTAAACTATAACCATGTCTTCACACAGTGTTTAGCACAAAAGGGCCCCCTCTTGATTGGGGCCTCTCAGCATTACAGGCAGTCCTCGACTTTACGACGTTCAACTTATGATGAACGGCACTTACGACGTTTCTGAATTGACACCCTGGTTTGACTTATGACAATTGGTTTAGACTTTACGACACTTGGTCCTGCAATGGAGTGTATTGTGGTTCCGAGTTATGATGTTTCGACTTACGACACAATTTTCAGGAACCAATTGTGTCGTAAGTCTGAGGACTACCTGTACTGTAATATAAATTGCAAGGAAAGGTTCTCAGTGTGCAAATTAAAACCATGGCCAAGGGACTGCTAATAGGCTCTGTAGCCTTTCACCTATGGGTTCAAGTTCAAAACAGGCTAGCAGCTACTAAAAGTTGCTGCTATATTTCCTAGCACCCCCCCCCCCCCCCGCCCCCAGGGTATCCAAAAGTGCCTTCCATCGTGTTTGGGTTACCATCCAAAGGCTGTTACAGTGACCTATTTGAAAAAAGTTGAAAGCTGCAGTCCATTGCCAAGTAGATAGGTGTCAAAACCCAGCATCACAAACAAATTACATTGGGAGCCAATCTCAATGGAGAGAATGAGGAATAACTAGACACAGAAACTGAGCTATTCTCACCTTAGAAATTTTAATTTCTGGTCAGAGAAACATTGGGCATAACAATGGGAAGCTTACTCATATTGTACATTTCTATGGATAAATAGGGTCTTCAGCCTTAAAATACCTGTATGCAATTGCATAAGTGCAAGAGTGAATACAAAAGGTTTAAAATTTAGTACAGGAAAAATTCACTTGGTTCCATGGTGGTTCTACTTGCTAACATCACTTACCAGGAGGTACAGGTGGAGGAAAACCAGGAAATTGTGGAGGTGGAATCCCAGGTGGAAGTGTTGGGATTCCCATAGGAGGGCGATTCAAGTGAGGTGGAAAAGACATCCTTGCAGCAGCAATCTAAGGGGGGGGGGAGGAGGGGGGGAAAAAAAAGATAGCCTTAAAATTATCATCTATTCAAAGTGGATGTGAACGGATAATCACCACACTAACTCTGATTTTCATCCTTTTAGGGACTGCCTGTTGGAAATGCAAACTTCAGTTTTATGTTCCCTTCCCCCAATTAAGCAATATGCAGCAGTAGTGGAGACTTCTTTTCTAATAGCGCTATTATTAAACATGAAAGTCTTGCCTTTTAGGATGGACTGATGCAAGAGATTAAACTAATTCTTTATGCCAAACATTTCACAAAGAACTGTTTGTAGATAACGAGCTCAGAGAAAATACAATATGCACACAGGAGTTACTTTTCCAATATCTAAAATCAAAAATAATTTCAGAACAAAGTTTTGCAAATAAGCCAACTAGCTCTCCTGCACAGATGAAGTGGTAATGTATTAGATGTTTGAGAGTCAAGTTACCGAGGGTCAGAATCCGCATTTCCTGACACTTTGCTAAAAGCAATATCTATTAGTGGGACAAACACCAGGAAAATTCCTAACTTTGAACACAAAGGGTTGATAGGCCATGCAGAGGGTTCTCCGGTCTATTTTTAAACTTGCCAGTTCCTATGTTTGCTGGTTCAACTTGGCTGGTAGCTGATGAGCTGAAGAGTCAGCATGCTACCTACCCATAACAACATTCTAAAACGCATTCACTATTCAGACACAGTCACTATCTATATACACACTTACAAGAGACCACTTACAGTTTGAAAAGTGCACACGCCTCCTACCAAAACAGAAGGGAGGTATATACTCTTAGTTTAATAATAGTTGTGAATATAATTGCTAAGATAGTGCTGAAACTATCTAAAAGTTAATCTAGCTTCTTATTCAAATATCTGGTCTTTACAGATGAAACTGGTGTTAAAAAAACAAACCAAAAAACCCCCATATGCTCATCAGCATTATTTGCATGTTATCTGTTTGAGCAAATACCCTACCATGAGCCTATATTCTTAAGTAAATGGGTACCACAAAGTCAGAATGCCAGACTCAGCCACTATCCCTGAATCAACAGGGTCCCAATCCTGCTGGAGGTATGTTTTTTGTCCAGTCTTAAAAATGGGTTTCGTTTAGCAAGAGTTGGTTATAGAGAGATAATTTGGGGTGGGAAGGTGTCCCCCAAGTGCAGGAGCCAGAATGAGCAGGATGGTGCAAGAACTAGATGTATGGGAACAAGAAACACTATCTATACCCCACTCATGTTGGAGCAGGGAAGTGCACGAAACAAGAGCCATTGAGCCTAGGAGTACCTCCCATACATGGGAGCAAGCAGGAAACATGGTAGTGCTAGGATGTTAGCACTAAAAGCTAATACCACTATCTACCATAACAAGAGATACAGACAGACCTCAGAGTCTAGAGGAAGGAGTTACATGTGATATTAGAATTCAGAACCAAGATTATTTTCACAGAGTCTGGAAGAACTATGGAAATAAGCAGGCGTGTACACCAGGGCCAGCAAATCCAAGCATATTTGGTGGTGTTACTCTTGAGCTCACGTCAAATATACCTCTAAGCAGGAGCAGAAAAAAAAAAAAAGCTATTTCTTAAAGTTCAGTTCCTACTATTTAAAATGGAGCACTATGCAAGTTTAGTATTTTAAGTTAGCCAATTAACAAAAGATTCAAGTAGAGACAATGTCTCTTTAACTGGCCAAAGGGCATCTAGCTCTTCCCACCACAAGTAAAGGTAAAATATATCTGTGATACAAGACCTGAGGTGGTGGAGTAAACCAGCTAGCAAACAGAAGTATTCCCACACTTATGAGATCTAAGCTATACTTACATCACAACAAAATAGAAAAAAACTTTTCTACTGTTAAATTTTTTTAGCATGTCTCTCCTTTCTATGGCCCTCTCATTGCTGTCCCTCTCGCCATTAAGCTTTGAGAATCAAAAATATACTGTCACATACACTTGACTTAGAACAACCCAGTTTAAAATAGCTGAAACTACTAACATCTAAGACTTCTGAGGTGGGAGAACGAGGAGATTCCCTTCTCCACCTAGGTTTTTTTAGTTGTGTACTTCCTAACCAAAAGCCAAATGCACCATATGCACCCTTGCAAGCAATCACTTCCCAGGGTCCCAGGAAAGGAGAGGTCTGAACAAAGGGACTCCTCCATATATGGATACATAAAGACAGTTTTTGGGAAGGATGGCAGGAAAGAACTATTGGACCCAGATTTGTTCCAAATGAACTGGAGGCTCATATGTCCATATAGGCTAAGGTTTGTTTTTGATCAAAATCAAAGCAAAACCTAGCATTCAACGGAATAACCTTTAGCCCTCAACATGAATAAAAAACAGTTGGTAAGGAACAGACAGGGTTTACAACCTTTCACATCTAGGCCTACAGTGAATGAAATGTGTTGCTATCTACACAGCTTGAAAAATTCACCAATTTAAACTTGTTTAAAATAGGAACAAGTTCCTAGCCCTTGAAAAGATCTTACTAATGTAAATCAATTCAATGATATAGTCCTGAGTGTGTAGAGAGAGCTCCAGTACCTCTGCTATCCATAGCTTTCACATGCAACAGCAAAATGAAGTTAAAGGGAATAGAATATGTTTTTTCTGCTGCTGTGTAAAATTCTCTTGGAAGAGTACTGCAGCCAATGGGAGCTGTGGGGGGTGGCACTTGCGGGCAGGGGAAGAGCCCCCTGACCTCCCGGGATGCAGAGACGTGCCATCTGTTTCTGGAAGTGGCGCAGGACCAGGGCAGGCAGAGAGCATGCCTTAGCCCCACTGCGTCACCAACTGGGAGCCACCCGAGGTAAGCGCCTCCCAGCCAGAGCCTGCGCTCCACACCCCCTCCTGCATCCATCCGCTACCCAAGCCCGTAGCTCCCTCCTGCACCCAAACGCCCTCCCAGAGCCCACACCTCTCACCCCCTCCCACACCCCAACCTCCTGCCCCAGCCCTGAGCTCCCTCACTCACCCAAGCTCCCTCCGAGAGCCTGCACTCCAACCCCCTATCCCAGCCCTGAGCTCCCTCCCTGCACCCAAACTCCCACCCAGAGCTTGCTCCCTGCACTCCCTCCTGCACCCCACACCCTGCCCCAGGCTCAGCCCAGAGCCCCCTCCCACACTTCAAACCCCTCAGCCCCAGCCCAAAGCCCACCCCATCTCCAACCGCCCACCCCAGCCCAGTGAAAGTGAGTGAGGAGTGGGGGGAGAGCAAGTGAAGGAGGGAGGGGGGATGGATGGAGTGAACGGGTGGGGCCTCAGGGAAGGGATATTTGAGTTTGTGTGATTAGACAGTTGGCAACCCTATCAGTCACCCACAAACCAAAGGCTAATACAGAAAGATATGAGCATCCAAGCACAGTCCAGAGAGAATACCCTAGTAGGCATCCTAGCAGTTGGGGTATGGAGCTTCTCACCAGGTGCTGCCCTTTCCTACTGGCCTACCACTAGTAGGGTTAGCTTTCTGGATCTGATAAATTTTTCAAGCTCTGTCCACTCAATAGGTATATGGTAAACTTCAGATTTCTCCCAAGTGTTAAGAAAAAGCGTGAAGTAAGCACTTAAATTATATCAATATATTTTCACAAGTGAGAAGAATTTACAAGTGTATATTCGCAAAAAGAACAGGAGTACTTGTGGCACCTTAGAGACTAACAAATTTATTAGACCTGTCAAGTGTATATTATAGCTCTTGTTTTTATATTACCTTATGCAAAGTTACAGGTGGCTTTCACTAATGCATTAACATAGTAGGACTTTGAATGAAACTGAGCCTACACAAAATGTATCAGTGATTAGAGTCCAGAGTTCAATACCTGGAGAATAGGTGTCTACAACATTGAAGTCACCATCACAAGTGATGCCATTCCAAATACTGAAATAACGTGGAGGCTGTACTACTGTTTTATTACCAAGCACTTCCATTGCATCACGGTTCCTGCATATTCGCAAGGAAGTGTGGGAAGCTTGCACTGCTGATGCCATGTTCACATTCTGTGGCTAAAGAAACTAAAATTTCAATTATTCAGAGTACTTCTGAACTTTAAATATATAAAATATATTTTTAATAATGGTGGGTGAGCAGACAGGGCTGTAAGTAGATCATGAATTTCTCATTACTAGAATCAGTAATGTAATTAAAGCAATCAAGGACATTTTTAATTTTTTATTAAAATGGACATCTAAGCCTCCTTGCAGAAATAACATCTTGATGACAATAACTTTTGACACTAGCAGCATTAGTTCCCAGAATAGTTTTCCATTTGTTTTAATATTGGTCTTTTCAACATGTGGTTGAGCAAAATGTGCAGTTTCCTTTCCAAAGGTAACTAAAAGATTGTTTTAAAAAACCTATAAAAAACAGCATTCAGAAGTCTGTATTCCTCATGCAACAGTTAATTACAACACTGAATGTTAAACTGAGGCTGCACTACACAAGGTGTTAGTAACATCAATTGTAGCACAGGAATTACAGAACCTTCAACTCTTGCCAGCTGTGTGAATAAGTGATTAATGCAGTTTCTGAAATATGGAAATGCTGTTGGTGCAATTCACTTTTGGAAAATTCTTCTATTACTGTTTGGTTAACCAATCTCAAAAACAGCTTTGTCTAGATCAGAAATTTAAGCTTGGTTTGTTCAAGTCTTAGGTAAAATCTGGTGCACATGCAGATATATTCTAATATATATTTTAGTAGTGTTTTTTTGTCTGGACTCCAAAGTCTAATTTTATATACAGCTGGTTGCAGAATTATGCTGGTGAGGCTTGTAAATTATATCATCAGAATTGCTCAAATTAAAAGGATGTCACAAATATTCCGCTGGTGATTTGAATACTATGTTACCTTGTATTTTGTTAAAAATGTGCAATCTTTTCACCACATCAGTGTTTTAAATACTTTCTAGAACAAGCAAAACTCCTAGGGTGAAAAACTTTAGACAATTCTGAGTATGGGAGTCTTCAAAGTCTAGTCCTAAGTAGTACCACCACCAAAGAATGAATAAATGCCCTTTTCTATGTTGTCCTCAAATAATTTGCAAATTTTTCATTTCACTTAACAGCACAGGTTAGCATGAAAAATATCAAAAAGATGGCAGAACAGGGTGAATTCTGGAAGAGGAAACTGAAGAAGAAAATTGTTCTGGTCAGTATTGCCATTGAGTTCAATGTATGCAGGAGTGGGGTCTAAATTAGGTCAACACAATCCTCATTATAGAATTTTAAGCTATTTTGAAGAAGAAAACAGTTAGAACTACAGTTTGCCATCATCTGTTCTGTTATCGTATTCTTGGCACACTGGGATTTCGCTCAATACAGCTGTGTAACTCAGGGATGTGGATTTTCACCTTCTATGCATGCAAAGGCTGGCCAAGAGGCAGCACACTCAACCAAAACAGCAGATAGCCATTATCCTTCCCATTACTCTTCCCTCCCTCCCTGCCCTGCCTCTCACTGCAACACACTTTATTGTTTAGTTCCTGATCCTGCAATTTGTTGTGCTCACACAAAGCTCCACTTTGTGGAGGCCAATAAGGGGCCTGCCTGCACCGAAATCCTGAGAATGGGAGAAGGATTCCTCAGCAACATGATTATATCTCCTCAGTGTGGCTAGGGCTACAGCATCCAATGCACCTTCTTTCTCAGGAAATCTTTAGAGAGGAGCATGAAGACCCAGAAAACTATTTGCAAAGCAACTACTGCGGGGGTGTCTGGCCACCATAAAAAGTACAAGAGACACTGATTTAGGCATCTCTCTCTCAAGGCCTGACTGTGCCTAGAACCTTAACTTCCACACTTACTGCATTGCACTGGTGGTGGTAGCTTATCTCAGGGGTGGGCAAACTTTCTGGCCCGAGGGCCACATCTGGGTGGGGAAATTGCATGCGGGGCCATGAATGTAGGGCTAGGCCAGGAGGTTGGGGGCTCAGGGTAGGGGGTGCGGAGAGTGTGAGGGGGCTCAGGGCAGGGGGGTTGGGTGCAGGAGGGGTTGGGGGGCTCCGACCCAACGCCGCTTGAGTGGCTCCGGGGTGGCAGAGGCGCACAGCGGGGCTAAGGCAGAAAGCTCTGCGCGCTGCCGTCGCCTGTGGGTACCTTCCCCAAAGCTCCCATTGGCCGCGGTTCTGCATTCGCTGCCAACAGGAGCTGCGGGGGACGGTGCCTGCAGGCAAGGGCAGCACACAGAGCCCATAGGGACGTGGTGCTGGCCGCTTCCAGCACAGCCACGGGGATGGCAATCCCGCGGGCCAGATCCAAAGTCCTGATGCGGCCCGTAGTTTGCCCACCCCTGGGCTTATCTTCGCCTCACAAAGTGATACAGACAGAGAGCATGCATGTGTGGAGGAAGTTGTTAGAGACTCCCCATTTTTAACTAAAACGAAGGGAAGACTATTCCCCTCTAACAGAGGAAGCCTCCTTCTCAGAGATGGTGTAGACATATCTGGGGAAAGGAGTGTTGTTTAAAAACATTCTATCAAAACTTTTAAAATGCTAGACTCCTTAGAGTCAAGTTGAAAGTTTTGTTAATCACAGCCAACTAACATATTTTTGAATATGATTGTCCTTGCTCACATTTCAAAATCACATTTCACATCATGTTAGCTAAAATGTTCTCTCGCAATACATTTTACCAGTCTAGACATCATCAAAACCAATACAGTTTAAAAACAAATTAGTTAGTCTTGGTCTATCCTAGTGGGATCCACAGCCAGCTAGCATGTTCTTAAACACCATGGGTTTTGGCCAGAGCAAGTGCTAAGTAGCCTACACTGACACATGTAGCTAACACCACTCACTCTCCACTGGGGTCTACACAGGGCCAGGCAGTGGGGACGAAGAGATTGCGCCCCCCCCCCCCCATGGGGGAGAGAGAGAGAAGATGGCTACGCTCCGCGTTTCCAAGCGAGAGGATGGCAGGTGGCCCCCACCCCTCACCGAAGGGACGGCCCCGCCTCCCCCCTCATAGGGCAGAGACTCTCCGCTCGGGGGGGGGGGAGGGGAGGAATACACCGATGCACCCGCCAGTGCGAGACTCGCCCACCCCCGGCGCTGGGCAGCCCCCTCGTGGTCCTCGGCGGAGGGGGCGGGTTCTCCCCAGGATGGGGAGCGGGGTTTCCTCGCGCTCCCGGGGGAGGGGATTGCGTCTCCTCCGCAGGCGGGTGGCTGGGCGCCGATGGCGGCTTCTCTCCCCACCTATCCCCGGGACTCACCCTCCTTCCCTGAGGGGCAGGAGCCGCGTCCGGGGCACCGCCTCTGCCTCTCCTGCACACGCCAGCCGGGGATGGGGAAGGCCTGTCGCGCTCGCCGCCTCCGCCGGGCTTGGAGGCCTCTAGGCCGCGAACACACCGCACAGAGCCAGGCGCGCCGCCGTGCTGTGCTGGGGGTCACGTGAGCCGCCCCTTCCGCCAGCGTCCCGGCTTGCACCGCGCCGCCCGATCATAGAGGCAGCCTGGGAGTTCTGACAGAACGTCCGCGCTATACGCACAGAGACACAAAGCGCGTCTTACCATAGAGTGGTGAGGGCTAGAAGGGCGTAGGGGAAAAAGGGGCGTCTGGCGCCATCTTTGCTGGTGGCAGCCAGGAGCGGTAACCACTTGATTGACCCTTACTAGAATCGCCATCTTGAGGTCAAGTGGCCGCGGGCTGCTGGCGTCTCACCTGCCTAACACAAAAGCATCAAGGGGTTGGCTTCCCCCTCCTCTCATCGCGGCTCAGTACAGCCGCACCCCATCCTCAGCCCTGGCACCGTCCTGCCTGCCAGGTGCCAGCATCGCCCCATTGCCCGAGGCCATGAGCCACCCAGGACGTACTGGTGTAACACACAGCAGCTACTGTTGGTGGGAGGGGGGCCCACAGGGCGACAAGGGCGCATACCGCTGGCTTCCCTGGCCCCTTGCCAACAGCGAAAGCGCATTAAATGGCATTTAAAAATACAAAACGCTGTTGTCCCCCCCCCCCCCCGATTACTTTCCCCTATAGGCAATTACTGTAGTTACCAGAAAGATACCATGACATTGCCAGTGGAAAGAGGAAGTACCTGTGAGTATGAAGGGGAGGAAAGAGATTGTCTTGTATAGACCATTAAAAGCTGGGCCACAGTAAGAGTAAGTTTGAGAATCTGTTTTACACAATAATTCAGCTCATGTTACATAAATCAAAAAAGGCATAACCTACCTCACTATTTCTTTTTAAAGCTTTCCTTGGATTATATGCACAGTACATAAAGCACAAGTCTTTGCAGGATCATGGCCAAAAGATAGATGCATTGGTGGTATAGTGGTGAGAATAGCGGCTTTTGAAGCAGTTGCGCCAGGTTTGATTCCCAGCCAATACAGGGAGGCATTTTCTAACAAGCATCTACAGTGGTGCAACTGGTTAGTGCAGGGGGGAGTATTCCTGGGCTTGTGAGTTCAGGCCTCACCCAGAGCTTTAGTTTAAGTTGGAAATTAGAAAAAACTTCCTAACTGTCAGAGAGGTTAATCACTGCATACATTGAATATGGAGATTGTGGATCATTGAGAATTTTTAAGAGCAGGTTGGGCAAACACCTGTTGGGGTGGTTTAGAAAATACTTAGTCCTGCCTTGAGTGCAGGGGACTGGACTAGGTGATCTCTCAAGGTCCCTTCCAGTTCTATGATTCTATGGCCAATCCAGTCCACCCACTTTCAAGTCAAGGGGGGCAGTGTTCACAGCGAGTGTTGTATATACAACAGCTAGTGCCTCAAGTCAAAGAGAGCAGAGGGTGCTCACACTACAAATTTACAGCTGCTTTGTAGTGGTCAGTTTACTCAATGTTGCAATAGTGAGAAAGGAGGCTTCAAGACAATTTTCAGGAGAGTATGGGATAATACCTATAACACAGACAAGTAATGAAGAGAGCAATGCTTGGGGCAAAGTTGCTGTCCTATGAAGAAATCTATTTAATATATTTTGTTACAAATACAATGCTGGAGAAATTTGCAAGATGTTCTAGATGAACAATAGCCTTCACAGAGAGCCTGCCAGTTTTTGTTGGCCTGCCTTGTAGAGGCTGAGACAATATTTCAGTTGTGATAGCACATTTACTCCTTGTCTTCTGCTAACAAGATTGTCAATTGTGGCAGCAGGTTGGAACATTCAGCAATGAGATACCAAACTGAGTACACTAACTTGTTTCACACATACTCCTGAGCAGCCAGCAGGCCAGTGAAAACATCAGTCTAGCGCACCATTTCCCTTTAACCTGTTTCCATTAGATTTGTATAAATTATTAGCAAAGAGAATTAAGATTTTCATATGTACAAGGCTGAACAGTTTTGGCAGTAGTACACTGTTTTATGAATACCCAACTCTTTTAGAAGTAACAGTTCTTTACTATAGGCTGTTACTTAAATAGGATAATACATAGATTAACTACAGTTATTTCTCCATACAGTAGCTACAATTTTATACTTCCCCCGTAACTAATAAAAAAGGCTACGTTTTAGTCACAGGTCACTCACATCACTCACTCATGCCAGTCACCCCAATCGGGGTATGGGCTGCCAACCACAAATCTCCAGAGTCCTCTATCCTGAGCCATTTGCTCTAGCTGGTTCCAGGTATAGCCCATTTTTATGCTATCAGCCTGACGGTCGCATCGCCAGGTGTTTCTTGACAGCCTCTTTTCCGCTTGCCTTGGGGGTTCCACCACAATGCCTGTCTAATGATGTTGGTTGGCTGCTTGCGTAGTGTGTGTCCTATCCAGCCCCACCTTCTCCTTCCTAATTTCTTCCTCTGCTGGAAAGTTGACAGGTCCTCTCCAAGAGGTAGATGTTGCTATGGTGTCTGGCCAGCGGATCTGGAGAATCCTTCTAAGGCAACTATTTATGAAGGTCTGGATCTTCCTGGTGGTTGTTTTAGTTGTTCTCCAGTTTCAGCTCCATATAATAAGACTGATTTCACGTTGGAATTGAACAGTCTAATCTTTGTTGCCAAAGACAGCTCTCTGGAGCTCCAGATGTTCTTGAGCTGTAAGAAAGCTGCTCTTGCCTTACCAATCCTTGCTTTGATATCTGCGTCCGTGCCACCCTGTTGGTCGATGATGCTGCCTAGGTAGGTGAAGGACTGCACTTCTTCCAGAGGGCTTCCATTCAGTGTGACTGGGTCATTACTGATGGAGTTAATCTTGAGGATCTTGGTCTTGTCCTTGTGGATGTTGAGGCCAACCTGTGATGAGGTGGCTGCCACTATGTTAGTCTTCTCTTGCATCTGCTGTTTGCTATGCGAAAGGAGTGCAAGGTCATTGGCAAAGTCCAGGTCATCAAGCTGGGTCCACAACGTCCACTGGATTCCGTTCCTGCGCTCATAAGTGGATGTCTTCATAATCCAATCAATGACAAGGAGAAAGAGAAATGGTGACAACACACATCCTTGTCTGACTCCGGTTCGCACCTGGAGCTGTTTGTAAGCTGCCCTCCATGGATCACTCTACAGTGTATGCCGTCATATAAGTTCTTAATCAAGTTAACCACCTTTACTGGGATGCCATAGTGCCGAAGGAGCTTCCAGAGAGTCTCTCGATCCACGCTATCGAATGCTTTCTCATAGTCAACAAAGTTGATGTACAACGAGGAGTTCCATTCCATAGACTGCTCGACTATGATGCGGAGCGTTGCTATCTGGTACATGCATGATCTATTTGCCGAAACCTGCCTGCTCATCTCGTAGCTGTGGATCGACGGCATCCTTCATTCTCTCTAAGAGAACTCGGTTGAAGACCTTCCCTGGCACCGACAGAAGTGTTGATTCCTCTGTAGTTGGCACAATTGCTGAGGTCTCCTTTCTTGGGGATTTTAATAAGGTATCCCTCTTTCCAGTCTGCCGGAATCACTACTTCTTCCCATATCTTCTCAAAAAAGGGGGTTACAGCATTTCCACTGAAGCATCCAGATCTACTTTCAGGGCCTCTGCTGGAATATCGTCAGGTCAGCTGCCTTCCTGTTCTTCATCATAGTGATGGCTTTTCTGATCTCATCTCTGGTAGGTCTATCACAATTGATTGGAAGGTCTTCGTTGGCTGGGTCAATGTCTACTGGATTAGTGGTGCTGGTCTATTTAGGAGTTCCTCAAAGTGCTCTGCCATCTATTCATCTGTTGTTCTATTTCTGTTATAGACTTTCCCTGCTTGTCTTTGACAGGACGTTTCTGGCTTGCTGAACTTTCAGACAGTCGCTTGGTGATATCATACAGCTGTTTCATATTACCATTGTATGCTGACTGTTCTGCTTCTGCATGCCAGTCTATCCACATAATCTCTCTTATCCTTCCTAATATTCCTCTTCACTACTTTATGGGCTTCAGCATACTCTTCTTGCGCTTTAGCCTTTGCTGCTCTAGTCCTGCTGTTATTAACTACTGCCTTCTTCTTCTTTTCTATCTTAGTCAAAGTCTCTGCTGTGGATCCACTCTTTCTGCTGGTATTTCTTGATTCCAAGCACTTCCTGGCATGCTGACCTAAGTGTCTCTCTCACTATCTGCCATCTGTCAGATACACTGTCTTCCTCTTCCTCAGACCGATCCTGTAGTACTGAAAACTTATTCTTCAGCGTCAGTCCAAAATCTTCCTTGATCTCTTGATCCTTCAAAGGCTGACGTTGTGCTTCGCTCTTCTATCTGACGCGTCTATCCAGTTCTTCTTCAGCTTCAGCTTCAATCTGGCCACCACTAAGTGATGGGGTCGGACGCTACATCTGCTCCTCTTCTAACTCTAACGTCCTGCAAAGATCTTCTGAACTTCTTACTAATACAGACATGATTGATCTGGTTTTCTGTCATGCCTGCTGGTGATACCCAGGTACTCTTGTGGATCCGCTTGTGAGGAAAGATGCTACCTCCTATGACCAGGTTGTTAAGTGCATACAAATCCACAAATTTCTCTCCATTCTCACTCATCTCTCCCAGAGCGTGGGTCCCCATGACTTGTTCATATCCTGTGTTGTCAGGTCCAATTTTGGCATTAAAGTCTCCCATAAGGATGGTAATGTCTTTGTCTGGGAGAGTCTCTAATATTTTCTGAAGTCTGTTGTAAAAATAGTCTTTGTCCCCCTCTTCGCTGTCATTGGTTGGCGCATAGCACTGTACAACATTCATCTTAATCCTCTTCATTTTAGTTCTGAAGGATGCTGTATGATCCTGGAACCATGTGCCTCCCAACCAATCAGTGCTCTCTGTGTCTGCTTGGACAACATGAAGCCTACTCCCTGTGTGTGGGGTGCGTCGCTCTCTTCATGTCCGGAATACAGCAACAGCTCTCCTGTCAACAATCGTCTCTGTCCAGCTTGCGTCCAGCTTGTCTCGCTAATGCCTAGTAGGGTCAGGTTGTTGCTCCTCATCTCTGCTGCGACCTGCGCCGTTTTTCTTGACTCGTACATGGTCCTCACGTTCCAAGTACCGATGGTAATCCTCCTAGTTGCAAGAAGGGTAATCGGCTTAGTGGCTTCCTCACGACTTTCACCACCCAGCGTCATGCGTCTTCGAGTTGAAGGCCCTTCTTTTTCCAGGCTAAAAGTCTCTGTTATCTCTATTGTTGGCGTTTCTGTAGCAAATTAATTTTTTACGGGGTGGAGTTGCTAGCCCCATGCCCAACCCTCCTCCTTTATCCTGACTTGGGACAGGCAGATGGCCACAAAGGACCTCTCTGGTGGAGTTTTAGTCACAGGTATTTTTTAGTAAAAGTCATGGACAGGTCACGGGCAGTAAACAAAAATTCATGGTCTGTGACCTATCCATGACTTGTACTATATACCCCGGACTAAATCTTGAGTGATTTGGGGCAGCGGGTGGCCCGGGGGTGCTGTGGATGCTCTTGGGGGGGATGGCCTGGGGGCACCACAGGTGCTTGGGGGGGCAGCAGCACGCAGCCCGAGACCCCCACTGATGCGGGGGGAGGGCAGCGGCCCACGGCCCGGGACCCCCACTGGTGCTTGGGAGAGCAAGTGTCAATGTGCGGCCCAGGACCCCCGCTGGTACTGGGTGGGGGCCGCAGTGGACCAAGACTGCCCCAGCAGCGGCCAGTGTGGTTGGCCCCATGCCAGATGCACTGGCTGCTGCAGAAGTCTCAGAGGTACCAGAAAGTCACGGAATGCATGACCTCTGTGACAGACTTGCAGCCTTACTAATAAATACAAATGTAACAGTTGCAGTATCTAGCACTATTAGTCTAGTGTTTTATGAACATAAATTTATCCACACAGTAGATCTGTGAGGCAGACAAATCTTATCTTTATGTTACAGATGGGAAAACTGAAGAAGAAAGAGAGGCAGGATTGAGAAACGTAAAATTCCTGGCTCCCATCTCATGGTCTCAGATCCACAGCTTGTCGCTTACTCCTTTTGAGACTAAAATTAAAATAAAAATTCACAATACCACTTCCAGAGATACTAATTCACAAGATAATTGTAATTTATCCCCATTTTGACCCTTATTAAGAAATCCATGGTATTTTGGTACTTTGACCCACACAGACACCAGTCTACCCATTCCTTATTCGGTATAGACATCTACCTATTGCTCTTTACTTTACTCTAAATATTTAGACCCCAGACTCCACCCTCCCCCATCCCAACTAGTCTCTCCGATCAATAAACCTTGTAAATTGTCCAAGTATAGAGTTCAGCAACAACACTTCCTTCCCACATCCACCTGCTCACCCATTATTCCAATATTATAAAAATTATCTTTCTCAAACCTAGCCAAATATGTTGGCTATTCATCCTTCCTTTGTGAGTCAGAGACCCCACTTTCCAGATGCCAATCACATATTCGGTTTATCCCAATCCACTTTATGTTTACTTGCTATAGGCCCCAGAATACTTTGCTCAACACAGCCTAATACATTACTTAGTTACCAAAGAAAAGAGAGTTCACTTACCTGCAGAATGTATTGAATTTCTAATTCCATTTTTGAAATTGTGGTTGTTATAAGTATACTACTATCTGTTATATAGATGGCGGGCAGCTATACAGAGTTAAGGTGGTTTCTGAAATATGCAATGTAACATTTTCCAATTTAAAGTCAGCACTAGAACGCAAGTCCTTGGCTCTAAAATCCTTGAATTAAAGGAAAGTCTTTGTTTTGGTGAAATATAGGTGAATCCTTATGTTCTTTCTAAGCTGCAGCCAACAATCAAAGGGTAGATTGCACTCTCTCACACACATTATAAACAATTATTTACAACAATCATTAACTATTTACAGTCTGTTTTCTTCAAATATAGCCTATCCATTGGTTTTCAAGGAAGGGGACAGAAGGTCCAGGAATTGTCACAGTTCACCTTGAAGAGATTCTTTCCAATACTTCCCTCAGTGAAAGAGGGTTTGGAAAGGTAATGGGGGCTCTAAAGATATAGAGCATTGGTGATCAAGAAAGACAAAAATGTTCCTACCTTTGTAGCTCCTGAGACGTCTACATTGATTTAACCCCATCCCCATTCTTCCCTAGCAGCACAGCTCCCTCACAACCAATGGTTGTATTATTCCTCTTTCCCTGCCCCACCATGCTTTTCTGTCTAAATTTAATTGAATTAAATTAAGGGATTTAGGTGACTAAATCCCTTAAATTTAGTGCCTCCATTTCCCTATCTGTAAAATGGGTTTAATAATCCTTGTACATTTATAATTCTTCCCCCCTCCCCCTCCAAAGATACATCACTTAATATTCAATACTAGACCTTAAACTTAAAACATTTTTGTTAAGTAGGGAAGTTTTATCATCTTTTTACAAGATTAAGCCATTGAAGCAGAAAGAGAAATGCCTTGCCCTAGGTCACCCAGGAGGTCAGTGCAGAGCTGGGAATGTGCTCCAGCCATTCCACACTCTCCTTGCTGTATATACTAGCGAGCCTGCCATAATTCCTCTTTCACTACAAGTTTGAATAGTCTAAAATGTGCATTACAGTATATCTTACCATATAAGCATAAGCACCAAAATATTATTTAATATTAGTTTATCTGCACTGCTTTTTATAATTAATTATTTTCAGTCTTCTAAGAGACTGTTAATTGAAATTAAAGTGTAAAACTAGTTTTTAACTATGGTATTTGACAGTGGTTTTTCATATCTACACATTCTTTTCAAGAAGTTTGGCAACTACCAAAAATCAGTGTTCTAACAGGAACTACACCTCTACCTCGATATAACGTGACCCGATATAACACGAATTCGGATATAACATGGTAAAGCAGTGCTCCGGGAGGGCGGGGCTGCGTCCTCCGGTGGATCAAAGCAAGTTCAATACAATGCGGTTTCACCTATAATGCGGTAAGATTTTTTGGCTCATGAGGACAGTGTTATATCGAGGTAGAGGTGTAGCTAATCAGGACAGGTGGAAGGTTGATAGTTGAATATGGAGGATTTGATATTTGGAGACCCTACTCATTCAAGAATATTTGGATTCTGGAAAAAAAAAAAAAAGTAAAATGATTGAATACAGAAGGAAGAATGAGGGAAAAGCCACATTACAAGAGCAGGCAAGTAGGGAAGTGAGGTTTGTTTGTGTTTTTAAAGTTGTTTTCTGTATGGATGCTCATACCCTTTCAGGAGATAGTCATGTAAGAGACTGGACATAAATAGTAATGGCAAGAAGATGGATGGTATGAATAGAAAATAAGAGAACTGAAGTTTTTTCAGTGTCAGACAAGATGATTCAAGCATCACAGTCACCAAACATGCAGTCAGGATGAAAAGAGGATATATATATTTTGGGTGTGGAGCTTGACAGTAGCAAAGTCCTCTTCCAACACCAACAGCAACAAACTGTTTCCAGCCATGCCAGCACCCAGAGCACTTGAGGCATGACTATAAAATGACTGTCACGTAACAGCCTAAATCCAGTCACTTTGGTGCAGAATCCAGCACCACTGAAGTCACCGGGCCTGGGACCAAGCTCACACTGGATAATGTAATAGAGGTATCTAAAATAATGACTGGTATAGAGAAGATAAATCAGTCTTCCCTATTTACCCTCTTTCCTATAATAGAAGAGCAAAGGGATGCCCAGTGAAATTAAAAGGCAACAATACAACTTTTTTTAATCCACACAGCTAACCTGTACAGCAAGAGTTGTCCATTGACCATAAGGATTTTACATCATTCTCTGAAATATGAAGTCTTGGCCACTGTCAGAAACATGATATGGGACTAAATGGGACCATTGATCTCATCTGGTATAACAATTCCTAGCTTTCCTGTGAATAGTCTTATGAGATTTGAAAGTTTCCCCGTTCACCCTTGCGTGTGTATGCTGTGCCTAACATCCAGCTGCAAAACATTTTCCAATAGCTATTTGAAGACATTTGGCTCAGCAACTGGAGTTGATGTTGATATTCTTCCACAAGTTTGATTCACCATCTCTACAGACTATCAACTACACAAACAATGGACTGCAAATAGATTACCACTGGATTCTGAAATGGAACAATAAGACATTTAATTATTATGCTATGCTTCTAGTTGTTTGTTCTCTTCTCTGGTAAATCTCTAGACCAAATTGTGATTGGTGGGGATAGGAGAAATGGAGAAACCACAGATGCACACAGACAGAGCTTACCAGTATGTAACAGACTTAGGTTCCATCCACACTACATGTAGAACTACATCACTGGGAGGGTGGGGGGAGGAGGAGCGGTATTCTAGTTCCAATACAGTTGTCTGCTGACACAGTTAAAGCACATTTCCTTATTTGTAGCATCGATGTGACCTTATGTGCTTCCAAAACATCCCTGAATTGTGTTAAAGTCTTGGACAGATCCAAAGCTTTAGCATGATTCAAGAACACTGTTAAGGTCTCATATGTGTTGCAACATGGGCTCCTGACACGGTTCTGGTTATCATGCAGATGATATCATAGGTGAATTAAACATCACTGAAGCCAACCCATTTATGCAATTCAGTATCATCTGGATGACATTTGTGTATAATCAAACCAGGGAGGCCAAGTAGCAGAGCACTTCTTACCTGCATTTAAGAGAGGCTTTTCATGGACATGGATGCTGAAAGTGTTTGTGAACACCACTTTGAATCATAGAATAGAATATCAGGGTAGGAAGGGACCTCAGGAGGTCATCTAGTCCAACCTCCTGCTCAAAGCAGGACCAATCCCCAGACAGATTTTTGCCCCAGATCCCTAAGTGGCCCCCTCAAGGACTGAACTCACAACCCTGGGTTTCGCAGGCCAATGCTCAAACCACTGAGCTATTCCTCCCCCCCCAGATGGAGATGGAGAGTATATCACTTTCCAATAGTGGGTAATACTGTTCCTTCCAAAGTCAAATTGTGACTAAAGTTCACTACAAGAAGTGCAAAGGTAAGATAATCCATCTCTCTATGCAAACCAAGGAGAAAAAATTGATCTGTGGTTAAGGCACAGGACTGGGAGTTTGGGGACCAGGATTGTATTTCCCAGCTCTCCTGGAGCCTCTCTGCAGGACACTGGGCAAATCACTTACCCTGTCTGTACTTCAGTTTTCTCATATGAAAACTGGGAGGAATAACTACCTACCTATCTCATGATGGTGCTGAGGCTAAACTAGGGTTGCCAACTTTCTAATCGCACAAAACCGAAACCCTAGCCACTCCCCTTCCCCGAGGCCCTGCCCCTTCCCTGATGCCCTGCCCCTCGCTCACTACATTTCCCCTCCCTCGGTGGCTCGCTCTCCTTCACCCTCTCTCACTTTCACTGGGGCAGGGGGTTGGGGTGTGGGAGGGGGTGAGGGCTCTAACTGGGGGTGTGGGCTTCAGGGTGGGGCCAGAAATTGGGGGTTCAGGGTGTGGGAGGGGGCTCCAGCCTGGGGGCTGGGGCTGAGGGATTCAGAATGTGGGAGGGGGTATGGGCTGGGGGTGTGGGGTTTGGGGTGCAGAAGGGGCTCTGGGTTTGGGGGGGTCTCAGGGGTGAGGCAGAAGGTTGGGGCATGGGCTTACCTCGGGCAGCTCCTGGTCAGCAGCGCAATGGGGCTAAGCAGGCTCCCTGCCTGTCCAGGCTCTGTGCTGCACCCCAGAAGCGTACAGCAGGTCCAGGTCCTACGCAGGGATGGGGGGCTCAGGAGGTGCCACACGCTGCTTTTGCCTGCAGGCTCCGCCCCCCAGCTCCCATTGGCTGTGGTTCCCAGCCAATGGGAGTGCGGTGCCGGTGTTTGGGGCAGGGGCAGCGCAGGGAGCCCCGTGGCCCCCCTGCCTAGAATCTGGACCTCCTGGCCACTTCCAGGGTGCAGCACGGTGCCAGGACAGATAGGGACTAGCCTGCCTTAGCCCTGCAGCACTGCTGACCGGACTTTTAACGGCCCGGTCAGCAGTGCTGACCAGAGCCGCCAGGGTCCTTTTTCAACTGGGCAACCCTAGGCTAAACTAATACAGATTTGTAAAATCTTTTCAAATGCTTGTGTTGAAGATGCTTTAAAAAAAAAAAAAGGAACGAATTAAAGAGGCCCAGTACCATGAAGATGGATAAGATATATCAGTTACTTTAGTAACATGCATGTTACCAGATTGCCAAAACTCAGCAACAGAGCTAGGCCCAACCACTTAGCAAGAGTTTCTTGTTCCCCACAAAGAAAGAGGGAAGAGTCCATTATTGAGAACATTCACATCACTCTTCAGCAGCCACTCTACTGATAAGCATTGGCAGGCTCAGAGAGAACTGCATCCAGTGCTCCTCAGATGGTCATTAGGATAGAATCATAGGACTGGAAGGGATCTCGAGAGGTCTTCTAGTCTAGTCCCCTGCACTCATGGCCGGACTAAGTATTGTCTAGACCAGCTCTGATGGATGTTTGTCTAACCTGCTCTTAAAAATCTCCAATGATGGAGATTCCACAACCTCCCTAGGCAACTTATTCCAGTGCTTAACTCCTTGACAGCTAGGAAGTTTTTCCTAATGTCCAACCTAAACCATCCTTGCTGCAATTTAAGCCCATTGCTTCTTGTCCTATCCTCAATGGTAAATGAGAACAATTTTTCTCCCTCCTCCTCATAACAACCTTTTATGTACTTGAAAACTGTTATCATTTCCCCTCTCAGTCTTCTCTTCTCCAGAGTAAACAAATACAATCTTCCCTCATAGGTCATGTTTTCTAGACCTTTAATCATTTTTGTCGCTCTTCTCTGAATTTTCTCCAATTCGTCTACATCTTTCCTGAAATGTGGCACCCAGAACCGGACACAATACTCCAGTTGAGGCCTAATCAGCGTGGAGTAGAGTGGAAGAATTACTTCTCGTGTGTTGCTTACAAAACTCCAGCTAATACAGGGATCGGCAACGTGCGGCTCACCAGAGTAAGCACCCTAGCGGGCCGGGCCAGTTTATTTACCTGCTGACGTGGCAGGTTCAGCCGATCGCGGCCCCCACCGGCCGCGGTTCGCCATCCTGGGCCAATGGGGGTGGCGGGAAGCCGCAGCCAGCACATCCCTCGCCCGCGCTGCTTCCCGCCACCCCCATTGGCCCGGGACGGCGAACCGCGGCCAGTGGGGGCCGCGATCGGCCAAACCTGCCGCGTCAGCAGGTAAATAAACTGGCCCGGTCCGCTAGGGTGCTTACCCTGGCGAGCCGCGTGCCAAACGTTGCCAACCCCTGAGCTAATACATCCCAGAATGATGTTCGCTTTTTTTGCAACAGTGTTATACTGTTGACTCATATTTAGTTTGTGATTCACTATGACCCCCAGATCCCTTTCCGCAGTACTCCTTCTGACCCCCAGATCCATAGGCGCCGACTCCATGGAAGCTCCAGGGTTGGAGCACCCACGGGGAAAAAATGGTGGGTGCTGAGCTCCTACCGGCAGCTCTCCTATCAGCTCTCCCTCCATCCCCCTGCACCTTGCTCCCGCCGGCGGGCCCTGCAGATCAGCGCCTTCCCCTTCCTCCTCCCAATGCCTCCCACCCGCCTGCCGTGAACAGCTGTTTCATGGTTTGCAGGAAGCTGGGGGGGAGGAGCGAGGGTGCGGTGCACTTGGGGGAGGGGGTGGAACTGGGTGCAAAGGGGCAGGGTGGGAAGAGGTGGGGTGTGGGTGGGGCCTTGGGGAAGGAGTGGAGTGGGGGCAGGACCTAGGGTAGAGCCAGGGGTTGAGCATCCCCCCAGCACTTTTAAAAGTTGGCACCTGTGCCCAGATCCCTTTCTGCAGTATTCCTTCCTAGGCAGTCATTTCCCATTTGGTATGTGTTCCTTCTTAAGTGGAGTACTTAGCATTTGTCCATATTGAATTTCATCCTATTTACTTCAGACCATTTCTCCAGTTTGTCCAGATCAGGGGCGGGCAAACTTTTGGCCGAGGGCCGCGTCAGGTTTCATAAATTGTATGGAGTGCCGGTTAGGGGAGGGGGTCATGGCCCGGCCCCCACCTCCTATCTGCCCCCCCCAGGACTCCTGCCCCATCCAACCCCCCCTGTTCCCTGATGGTCCCTTTGGGACCCCGGCCCCATCCACACACCCCCGCTCCTTGTCCCCTGACTGCCCCCAGAACCCCTGCCCCTGACTGCCTCCTGCCGCCCCATCCAACCCCCCTTCCTTCCTGACTGCTCCCTGGGACCTTTGCCCCCATTCAACCCCATTTCCCCCCCAACCACCACCCCGAACTCCCCTGCCTGCTATCCAACCCCCTCTGCTCCGTGCCCCCTTACCGCGCTGCCTGGAGCACTGGTGGCTGGTGGCGCTGGAGCCGCGCCGCCCAGCTGGAGCCGGGCCATGCTGCCGCCACCACACAGCACAGAGCACTGGGTCAGGCCAGGCCTTGCAGCTGCACTGCCCCAGGAGCTCCCAGCCCCGCCGCCCTGAGCATTGCACCGGCGGCGGAGCGAGCTGAGGCTGCAGCGGAGGAGGGACAGCAGGGGAGGGGCCGGGGGCTAGCCTCCCGGACCAGGAGCTCGGGGGTCGGGCAGGATGGTCCTGCGGGCCAGATGTGGCCCACGGGCCATAGTTTGCCCACCCCTGGTCCAGATCATTTTGTATGTTAATCCTATCCTCCAAAGCACTTGCAACCCCCTCCCATCTTGGTAACATAAGGTCCATATAGCCCAGTATCCTGTCTTCTGACAGTGGCCAATGCCAGGTGCCCCAGAGGGAATAAACAGAACAGCTAATCATCAAGTGATCCATTCCCTGTTGCCCATTCCCAGCTTCTGGCAAACAGTTTGTGGTATCGTCCACAAACATTATGAGTGTACTCTTTATGCCATATTATCTATATCACCGATGAAAATATTGAACAGAACCAGACACAGATCCCTGTACTTGATATGCCTTTACAGCTTGACTGTGAACCACTGATTACTCTCTGGGAACAGTTTTCCAACCAGTTATGCACTCATCTTACAGTAACTCCATTTAGGTTATATTTCCCTAGTTTGTTTATGAAGTCATGTGAAACAGTATCAAAAGCCTTGCTAAAGTCAAGATACATCACATCTACTGCTTCCCCCCTATCCACAAGGCTTGTTACCCTGTCAAAGAAAGCTATTAGATTGGTTTGACACAATTTGTTCTTGACAAATCCATGCTGGCTGTTACTTACCACCTTACTGTCTTCTGGGTGTCTGCAAATTGATTGCTTAATTATTTGCTCCATTATCTTTCAGGGTAGTGAATTTACTCTGACTGGTCTGTAATTCTCCAGGTTGTTCTTATTCCACTTTTTATAGATAGGCACTGTATTTGCCCTTTTCCAGTCCTCTGGAAGCACACCCATCTTCCATGACTTTTCAAAGATAATCGATAATGGCTCAGATATCTCCTCAGTCAGCTTCTTGAGTATTCTAGAATGTATTTCATCAGGCCCTCATGACTTGAAGACATCTAAGTTGTCTAAGTATTATTTAACTTGTTCTTTCCCTATTTTAGCCTCTTATCCTACCTCATTTTCACTGGCATTTACTATGTTAGATGTCCAAGCACTACTAAACTTTTTGGTGAAAACTAATTTAGCACTTCTGCTATTTCCATATTTTCTGTTATTGTTTCCCGCCACCCTGAGTAATGGGCCTACCCTGTCCTTGGTCTTCCTCTTGTTTCTAATGTATTTATAGAATGTTTTTTTTTGTTACCTTTATGTCTCTAGCTAGTTTAATATCATTTTGTGCCTTGGCCTTTCTGATTTTTTCCTACATGCTTGCGTTGTTTGTTTATATGCATCCTTTGTAATTTGACCTAGTTTCCACTTTTTGTAGGACTCTTTTTTGAGTTTCAGATAATTGAAGATCTCCTGGTTAAGCCAGGGTGGTCTCTTGCCATACGTCCTATCTTGCCTACACAGTGGAATACTTTGCTCTTGTACCTTAAATGATTTCTCTTTGAAAAACTGCCAACTCTCTTGAACTCTTTTCCCTCTTACACTTGCTTCCCATGGCATCTTACCTACCAACTCCCTGAGTTTGCTGAAGTCTGTCTTCTTGAAATCCATTATCTTTATTGTGCTGTTTTCCCGCCTACCATTCCTTAGAATCATGAACTCTATCATTTCATGATCACTTTCACCCAAGCTTCCTTACACTTTCAAATTCTCAAACAGTTCCTCCCTCTTTATCAAAATCAAATCTAGAGAAGTTTCTCCACCTTCTAGAGGACCTAATTATTTTATTATTATCTCAAGATACTGAGGGTGGTAGTGGAAAATGAGCCATAAATTGCTTTCCCCCCCATCAGTCCTGGAAATGAAAAGAAGGCGGGGCGAGCTGCCAGTTTTCTCCACCTCTTGACTTGCCATCAGAGATAGGGTCCGATCTGAACTGGTGCCAATTTCCGCTCCAGTTTTGCTGCTAGAGTGGGAGAGCAGGCTTTTGTGTGTGTTACTGAGTTACATGCGTCTGATGAAGTGAGTATTCACCCACGAAAGCTTATGCTCCAATACATCTGTTAGTCCATAAAGTGCCACAGGACTCTTTGTTGCTTTTTACAGATCCAGACTAACACGGCTACCCCTCTGATACTTGAGTCATCAGTGAGGATCCTGAAGGTATGTGCAATGCTAAGACAGTGTATCAGCAGAAGAGGCTGTATCCTCCTGGTTCTGAGAGAAGTGTGGGAGAAACACAGAGACCCCAGGGGCCTAGTGAAAAGCCCAACAGCAGCACACAGACTTCTGTGTGTAACTCCCATGTGAAAACTGTGGTAACCCAACCTGAGAAGCGGGGGGGTGGGGGTGGGGCTCTTTCAGTGAGTGATTACCATAGGCGTGCGCACGGGGTGTGCCCAGGTACAGGGGTGGGAAAATGGCCCCACTCTCCCGGTGCGGCAAACCGCGGGGTCCGTGCTTCCGGGCCGGAGCGCCCAGCTGAGCACAGCATGCCATCGGCCCCTCCCCTGCCTTCTCCCCTCCCCTGGAGCCATGCCGCCGCGTGCGCAGCATTCTGAGGGGCAGGGCAGCATATCTGGCTCTGCGTGGAGCAGAACATGCTGCTAGGAGCCTCATGGTAAGGGGTCAGGGGGGTTGGATAAGGAGTGGGGGCAGTCAGGGGACAGGGAGCAGGGTGGGTTGGATAGGGGGTGGGATCCCGGGGGAGTGGTTAGGGGTAGGGGGGTCTCTGGAAGGGGCAGTCAGGGAGCAGGGGGTGTTGGATGGGGCATGGGAGTCCCAGGGTCTGTCAGGGGATGAGGGGTGGATAGAAGTCAGGGCAGTCAGGGGACAGGGAGCAAGGAGGATCCTGGGGGGGCAGTTAAGGTGGTCTCTAGAGGCGGTGATCAGGGGACAAGGAGCTGAGGAGGTTGGATGAGTCGGGAGTTCTGGGGGGGGGGGGCTGTCAGGAGGTAGGGGTGTGGAGAGGGGTTGGGGCAGGCAGGGAGGGTTTTCTGGGTAGGGTTACCATACATCCGGATTTTCCTGGACATGTCCGGCTTTTTGGTCCTCAAATCCCCGTCTGGGGGGAATTGCCACAAAGCCGAACATGTCCAGGATAGTGCTTTGCTGGCATCCCTGTCCCCTGCTTACCTTAGAGTGGCTCCGGCGGCTGCTGCTCCCCCCAAACACCTCAGCTCTGTGTAGCTGAAGAGCCGAGCTGCCCGAGCGCTACCGGCTTCATGGTTTGCCGGGCAGCCCCCAGACCTCCAGACCCTGCACCTCCGGCCAGGCGCTTCCCCAGTGCAGCTGGAGCCCAGGAGGGGAAGCGCCCGGCCGGGGGCGCAGGGTCTGGAGGTCTGGGGGCTGCCCGGCAAACCGTGAAGCTGGTAGTGCTCGGGCAGCTGTTTCACGTGGCTGGGAGGGAGGAGAAGGGGGAATGTGGAGCGCTCAGGGGAGGGGACGGAGTTGGGGCGGGGACTTTGGGGAAGGGGTTGGAATGGGGGCGGAGTTGGGGCAGGGCCAAGGAAGGGGCGGAGTTGGGGTGGGGCCGGGGGTGAGGAAGGGGCGGGGCCAGGGCCCATGTTGTGTCCTCTTTTTAAAATGTTTTAATATGGTAACCATAGTTCTTGGGGTCCTGTCAGGGGGCGGGGAGCAGTTGGATAGGCGTGGGAGTCCCGGGGGTCTGTCTGGGGGCGGAGGTGTGGATAAAGGTTGGGACAGTCAGGGGAAAGGGTTCTAGGGGGGCAGTCAGGGGACAAGGAGCAGGGATGCTTAGATAGGGGGTGGGGTCCTGGGGGGCAGTTAGGGGCAGGGGTCCCAGGAGGGGACAGTCAGGGGACAAGGAGCAGGGGGGTTGGCGGTTCTGAGGGGGGCAGTCAGGGGGTGGGAAGTAGGAGGGAGTGGATGGCGGCAGGGTCGGACTCACTGGGTGCACACCCTAATGAAATGTGCTGCGCACGCCTATGGTGATTACAAGAGTAGGAGCGGGGAACTCACAAGTACATGAGAACAGGGTGAAGGCAAATCAGCCACCCCCCACAAAACGTCAGCACAGTCCCTAAGATAAAGCGTGCTGCGGCACAAGCTCGCCCCCCAAGTCACCAATCCATGCGCTCACCCCTGCGCAAGTCACCCTCCCGCCCCGGCTTCACCCTACCACCGCCAGCCACATTCTGCGGCCGCTGCAGAGCCGGCCTTGGGAACCACAACTCCCGGCCGCCCGTGCGCGCCGGCGGCGCCTCGTTCCGCGGTGCTCGCCCTGGGACTTGCAGTCCGCCCGCGGCTCCGCAGGCACGAGGGCGCGGCGCGGAAGCGCCAGTACTACAACTCCCGGCGTGCCTGGGCGCCCTCTGCTCCTTCCTCCCCGCTCACCTTCCTGTCTTCGCGGCGAGAAAATAAGCCTGAAGTTCCCTGCGATCAGCTGATCCCCTTCTGACAACAAGGGGAGACGGAGGCGAGGAGCTGGGGAACTGGCATAGACACCCCGCGGGGGCAGTCAGCCTGCCTGGTGGGGCTGACATAGCCATCCCGGGGCTACACCTCAACGTGGTGGGGGAGCGGGTCAGACTCCCCCCAGGCTGCTGAGAGGAGGAGGAGGAGGAAGAGGCGGCTGGGACCTGACTCAGTCACTAAGTATTGGAGGGAGGAAGAGGAGGAGGAAGGTGCCCGCTGTTTTGTAAACAATAGACTGGGTCGTGGAGTCCCTTTTGGGGGGCCTTCTTTGTTCCTAGGCACAGTATATCCCATCCCCCTCTCAAAGCTGCCTGCCCGATGATTGTGTTGTTGTTGTTGTTTAACAGGAGGAATTGCTCCTTTTTAAAAAACTGTTTAAAATGACAAAATGTTGTTTAGTCTGGTTTAAGGTAGGTGAATGGTGAAAGTATGAGCAGGCAAGCAGTCGATACTGCTGTTATTTAGTAAATGTAGAATTGTTTAAAGAAATGTGAAGTGACTAAAGAAAACATTTGTTTTAACTCCAGGCAGAGTCTATATTTGGAGTGATCAAGACACAAGTGTAAACAGTGTATAGGTGCAGTTTAACCCTCCTTGGCACCTCTCCCCCTGCCCTATCATTGATGATATTTTTAATAAGTTATTGCTTTAAACAGGTGTTTAAAATGACCAAGAAAAAATTGTTGGTTGTTTTGATTTAAGGTAGGTGAAGGAGCAGGCCACAAATATAATCAGTCAGCTTCAATTTTTAAAAAGTTGTTTGTTTGTTTTAAAATTTAAATGACAAGTTAGCTGACTTAGTTACGATAGGCTTTGTATATGGGGTGGCACTGTAAATAAGTGTGTTCAGACAAAGCCTAGTTGATCTGCAATGTATATGTAGCAGTTATTTGTTTTAGTAGCCATATTTTGGAAATACTGTGTGTGTGAGGGATACAAACAAACGTCATTGTGGTTATAATAACTTAGATTTTGTATCCAGAATCACAGGGCTGAGCATACAAGGATAATTTCTTCTTTGGGAAAGCAGATCAGGAAAGTCCCTGGAGTGCTGTGAACTCTGAGGGAGGAGCTTAACTGTGGGGTGAGACTAGTGAATTTTCTAGGGATACAATTCTCTGCACTGTGCATTTCTAAGGTTATCTCATTTCTTCTTAAGGTCATATGTTACTAATTAAAATTAATCTTTTTTTTCTCCCTCGGCTCTAGGTGTTCCAGGGAAACGTTTGAACCTGTCTATTGAAATACCCCAGTCTGATTCCTGTACATCACTGAAACTACAGCTTCAAGTTAAGTAGAAAACCCTGTGGGTCAGCAATTGAAACAACCAACCTTGTTTAAGGTTAATTTAGAGAAAGAACACATCATCTGCACTTTACGTATCATTAAACCTTTTTTTGGGGGGGGGGTGGAGGGAGGGAGAGATTCAGCATTCAGGCTGGTACAAATCGTTACAGCAGCAGTCATTACATTGTTTATAAAGTTAAGAATCCAAAGTCTTTTTTTTGCAGCTTTTTGTCCTTGTGAAGACAGATTAATTTTACAACTGAAAGCTCTTGAAAACCTGTATACACTTCCATTTAAAAAAAAAAACGGATCAGATAAATACAACTTCAAAAAAAAAAAAAGCTGAAGATGAGTGCTCATGCTCAAACAGCAGAGAAGGGACTGAACACAGTACTCCTGTGTCAGGAAAGTTACGTTTGCAGTGGGACCGATGAAGCAGTCTTTGAGTGCGATGAATGTGGGACCCTGCAATGTCAGCGCTGTGAAGAAGAGTTGCACAGGCAGGAAAGGCTGCGAAACCATGAACGGACCCGTATAAGACCTGGCCATGTCCCTTACTGTGACAACTGCAAGGGTGCCAATGGGAATATAATGCACAACAATGCCACAGGATCCAGGCAGAGGGCAGCAATGAGGTGCCAGATGTGCAAAATAAACCTATGCGTGGAGTGTCAGAAGAGGATGCACGCTGGGGGAAACAAAAGGAAACACCCAATTACCGTGTATCATAGTAGCAAACCCCAAGAGGAAGAGGAGGAAGGGATGGATGAGGAGACCAAGAGGAGGAGGATGACAGAAAAGGTTGCAAGTTTCCTCCTGGTGGATGAAACTGAAGAGATTCAGGTGAGAATTATTGTGTTTTTTTTAACAGACAAGATATTTTAGTTTCTGTATTAACCACACTTCTTGATAGTTCTGTTAGACTAAAGAATTCTTCAAGCGGAGTCTATGTAGTCAGATGCTTGAATCGTAAAACAGCACTAAAGATGAAATTGGGATAATCTGCTCTTGGTGCTAAATTAGCATCCTCGGCCAAAGAGACATAGTGCTCAGGAATTTTCTTACGTCTAGCATGTGAAAATGATTATCATCCAAGAAGGAGACAATCTCCTGCCGAGGTAGTCAAAAGACTACAGTGATAAGCCCTTTGCACAGCAGGAGTCTTCTCTGGGAGAGATCATGTGATCAGGGCCGGCTCCAGGGTTTTTGCCGCCCCAACCAGCCTCAAAAAAAAAAAAAAAAAAAAAAAGTCGCGATCGTGATCTGCGGCACTTCGGCGGCAATTCAGCGGGAGGTCCTTCGCTCCAAGTTGGAGTGAGGGACCCTCCGCCGAATTGCCGCCGAATAGCTGGACGTGCCGCCCCCCTCCGGAGTGGCCACCCCAAGCACCAGCTTGCTAGGCTGGTGCCTGGAGCTGGCCCTGCATGTGATAGTGAGCAGAGCTGTGGGAAGAACTGGGTGGACTAATGGAGAACAGATCAAGATAAGCTGTCTCTGCACAGGGAACCCAGCTAACACAGATGATAAAGTGGTTTGTATTGTATTTTATTATTTTTTTTGGGTGGGAGGGAGGGGAAGAGAAGATAGAAGTGACAATGTTCTATAAGAAAATCTAGACTTGTGGGTGCCATCCAGGCCCCGAGATACTGTGCTTAGGGTGTTATGGTCACAGGTATGATTTTAAAACTCCTACTGAACACAGCTGGGGTGAACTGATTGCTCATTCCTTTGGGCAAAGAATGTATGTAAAGACAGTAATATTACTCATCAGCTCAGAATGACCACTGCAGGAGAGCCTATTTTACCATCACCCTGATTAGTGTATAATAAATACCACTACCAGGCATGAGGGGCAGCATCGGAGAAAGCACAAAGGTACTGTTTTGAAAATGTAACCAGTGGGTGGTGGAGGCTGGCATTAGAGGTGGAAGTCAACATCATCTCTCACTATGTAAACAGGGTGGGGAAATACTCTGAAAGGCCTTGAAAGTAGCTTATGTTTGATGCAGTAGAGAAGTGAGAGCCAGTGGAGGCGTTCAAAGACAGGAGATGACCTAGACAGAGTGATGAGCTAGGAAAATGACCTATCCAGCAGCATTCAATATGGATAGGAGAGGGGCAAAACTGAGTTTGTCAAGGCTAAAGAAAAGGATGTTGCAGTAATCGAGACATGAGATGAGAGTTTTAGTTGTATGGAAGGCTACAAGAGGCCATATCTTTGAGATGATATGCAGAAAGAATCTGAAAGATTTAGATGTAGCTTGGATGTTAGGACTTAGAGAGAGGTCTGAGTCAAAGATCATTTCCAGGTTACGGGCTTGAGTGACAGGCAGGATGGTGGTGTTATCCACAGGGATCAAGAAAGGAGGTCGTCTCCCTTCCCCACAACCCTTTCCCGCTAAGCGCTCTCTCTTAGCCATGATGAGGTTGAGCTGACTGCTGGATATCCATGATGGCACGTAAGAGACAGGCTGAGATTTTATTTTGAACAGGTGCTCCCTGTAAACATCCTCAGAACTTGCTCATTATCCTCAAAACTCTCCTTTGCCATGAGGCCTACAAAAAACTTAGCAGTGATTATGCTGCTGGTATGCTGAGTCCACTGCCTATCATGCTGACCAATCCTGTCTTATTGTTTCTTTTTACTTCCCTATCTGTATCCATCCGTTGTGTCTTGTCTTATACTTAGATTGTAAGCTCCTTTGGGCAGGGACCATCTTTTTATTCTGTGTTTATACAGCGGTTAGCACAATGGGGTTCTGGGCTGTGAGTACAGTTCCTAGGTGCTATGGTACTACAAATAATAGGTTAGCTTTGCTAAACTTTTAATCTTACCTCTTATAGTAGGCCTAAGAATCACAGAGAACTGATTTAATAGGTGGTTCTTACCACAGGGTAAGAATACAATCCTTTGGTGTATTCTCACCATCAGTAGCAGGTGGGATAATATCAGTTTGTCCAAGGTATAATTATGTAGTGTACACCCTTAGCTAGAGTAAGCAGCCTCCTGGGCTCCAGCTGATCATGGAGATGGTTGATCATGTGCATTCTGCCTTCTATAGCATGAGGTGACTGACTTATGAACCTAGAGCAGCAGTCATAAGAGACAGCAAGGCCTCTTGTTCTTAGTCAAAGTGGGGCAAGGAAAAAAGCTTTGTGGCTAGAGTTTCTTAACAAAGAGAGGAAGAAAGCTTCCTGCAGCAAGTTACAAGAGGCTAGGTTCCTGGAAGCCACAATGTTAAATGGAGAAAGGAGGGTCCATTTATTGTTGATTCTCTCAGCTGAAACTCCCACAGCAACCAACATCTCTCTCCAATTTAAGAGTTTTCCTTGCCTTGTTAACAGAGCAACCCTTTCCACCTCCTGAGTCCAGCCCCATGCTTGGGTTTCTCTGTAACCCCTGCAGTGAGACATCTTTTGTCAACCTGTTGCTCAAGGGTATGGAATTGAGCTTCTTCCTGCAAAACACTGCACAGGATATACATACTGCTCCATGGAAAGACTAAAGAAAGTTTAGATGCCCTGGATGACTGCTGAACATAGAAGGTGGAAAGGAAACCACATCCTGTACTTGCCCCAAGGATGGCTCATTAAAGATGATCTGGTTGGTCATTTTATGCAACTGTTGGGTAATAGGTTGCTCTGGTGTTAGGGTCTAATGTTCCCTCTAATTTAAAAGTTACATACACTCTTGATGGAAAGTCCTGAAAATACTGGGGCTTCTCTTTATTACTTGCTGGCTTGAGCCAGGTCAGAGTCCAGAGGTGAAAGGATAGAAAGACATGGAACACATTTTCCTAAAGAGGGAATCCTTAGCAATCAAAACAAACTAACAAAATGACTTCTGTCTTTGAAGAAGATCTCATCTTTGTGTTTTACTGCCTGCCTCTGTGTGCGGAGAAGCATTTGTGTAGCAAATGCTCCCAGTTTCTGTAACACCATCCCCCTCCTCCCCCCCATCTGCTGGTGTGGGAATACTTTGATGACGCTGTCAGCCTGAGCCTTTTCCCCCGGACTGTACCTTGCTTTCCTGCAGCCTTAAGTTCCACAGTGGGGCCGTTGCCTCAGACTTTTAAAAGGAAGCAAAGTTGTGACACCAATCAGACACAGGGCTTGACAGAGATTCCCAACTCTTAGGGGTGGGGCGTCTTGTTTGCATGGTCTGAAACTGGGGCTTCCATGTCCCTGGCATCCATTTCACCTGTTTTCCTTTCTCTCTCTCGCTCTCCCTCCTCATTTGGTTTAGGAAGCTTTTCTTTCCTATGTATCTTTGTGAATTTGTTTCCTCCCAGCTCTATGAATGTCTCCGTTCTCAGTCCCTGTCATTCCCTCCCCAGCACTTCCTCATCTCTCTCCCACACTTGGTTGGCTTTCTGTTCTCCCAGTGCAAAGGAATCGGAGCAACTGAAAAGTGTTGACAGATACAATGCTCCTACAAAGCAGCCCCTCTCTCTCCACCTCCCGGGTCTGAAAGCATTTTGGAGAACATTAGGATACTTTTTTTCTTAAAAGTGTGAGAGGAGTCATACAAAACTCAGCAGAATACACAACCCTGCCAGTGGTCCCCAGCCTGACTCCTGGCTGATTTGAAAAATAATCCTTGGAAAGCATTGTATCATCACTTTTCTCCCTATGGCTTGCTTGTTCTGCCTTCCCTCTGGGCAACTGGCTTCTTCTTGCCTGCAGTGAGTGCAGGTTCCCTTTCCTGCTTCTTGCCGCTCACCACTGCATGTGTGTGGTCACACTTCTGCCCTCTTGCTGAACTAGGCACAGCTCTGAAAAGCAGGCTGTAGGCTACTTAGCAGTTGCTTGTCCCTTAGTCCCAGGATGGTTTTTCAAAACCTAGCTAAACTAGGATTATTGGCAGATATACTGGTGCCTTCCCCATGCTTACCAAAGTGCTCTTTGTAGAGTTCCAGTGGGAGCAGGAGACAGAGCAAGTAGAGGCTTGAAGAGAAGCCATGGGAGGCAGAGTCTGGTAATCTCCGGACGCCTTTTCTCCTCTCATCCAATCTCTCTTGGCCTTTCCCACGGCTGTACTCACCCTGACTAGCCCCTGCTGAAACAGGGATGTCTACACAGCAATGTAAACCTAGACCCCTTTGTGTCCACACAACAGTTGTGCTAACCTGGGGTCCCAGGACCCTGCAAGGCTGGAGAATCTGAGCCTGTGTTAAGCTGGGATCTAAGGTCTGAGCCCCATTGCTTTCCTATGTGCACACAGCTCCGCTTTGATTCCGGTCACAGAAGTGCTCCAGATGTATCCCAGCGTTCCTTGGGGCAACTTCCCTATAGTTCCTATGCTGACAATCTGTGGTGCCGTCTCTTGCACTCTATTGCAAAAGGAAGCCACACATCCGTTTGCAAATGGCTGCAGCTCAGGTCAGCGTTAGCCCAATGTCTGCTGAACGCTGGTCTGGAAGTGCCTTATCAGAGCACCTGCAGGGTTTTCAGTGGACACTGCGAAAAGCTTCTTCTGATTGAAGAGAGCTGCTTTCTGGTCACAAGAGCACAGCCAGATTTTGGTGAGCACAGCCCGGGTGCCTCAGCACATACAGCCCCATGGAGGGCCTGGGAGCAAGGGCCAGAGGGCGGAGGGGGGACTAAGCGGCTGCCCTGCAGGAAGGAGGAGCAGCAGAGCTCCTGGATCAGCACAACTCGGGGAGGATGACCCCCAACATCCTGGCTGCTCCCCTTTCCTGCAGGGTAGCCACTTTGTCCCCACTCCACTCTCTGCCCCCGCCCCCACTCTCCCTGGGGCTGCGTGTGCAGAGGTGCCTGGGAAACGTGCACTATCAAGGCGGCGAGTGGGAGTCAGCCCCAAAACCTCTCTGCAGCCTCCTGTTGCAGCTGCTCTGGCTCCCCCTCGCTGTTGAGCAGAGCTTGCCTGGAGCAGGGAGCAAAGCTGACAGGCGGGAGGTAGCTCCTGGCTGCCAGGATGTTGGGGGTCACCCTTCCCCAGCTTTGAGTCCAGGGCCGCCCGGGGGGGGGCAAGTGGGGCAATTTGCCCCCACGAGAATATAGTATTCCATAGTATTGCAACTTTTTTTATGGAAGGGACCCCCGAAATTACTTTGCTCCAGGCCCCCTGAATCCTCTGGGTGGCCCTGTTTGAGTCAGGAGGTCTGCTGCTCTCCCTCCCTGCAGGGCAGCTGCTTGTTCCTCACTCCACTCTGTGGCTTTTGCTCCTGGGCCTTTCCTGCCCTCCCTGGGGCTGTGTGGGAAGGGGCATACGGGCACTCTGAGGGCGGTGAGTTGGAACCAGGCCCACAGCTTCTGGGGTGCAGTGGGGCCAGGGATAAGGGATCCTGGGGGAGTGCTGGCGTACACTGTACCCCAAGCCCTGGGGATGCACTTCACTGCTCTGGAGCTGGCAGCGGCCAGGCTGAGGGGTGTGTATGTGTTCTTCCTCTGAAACCTACATTTTATGTCAAACTTCAAAACAAACAGACAAAAATAAATAAAAAACAACTTTCAAAACCACCTTTGTGGAACATCCCATTTTAAAAATTAAGAATTGCCAAGTTTCATTTGAATAGTCTGATATCCCTGGAGCCTGATGGCCTAATTATCCTCAGAACAGGAGCACGTGGGCATTTTCCTGCCAATGTGACTCAGCCTAGAGGTGAAGAGCCCAATTCTCATATTAGATAGTAATTCATTCTACTGACACAGCTACGAGAGGAGCTAATTATGCACATCTGTGTCTCATCAATTGCACCCATCACGATTAGGAAACAAGGTGGGCAGTAGAGTTTTCTCACAGTGCAACACATTTGTAAGGCTAGAGTGTTGTCATGGGAAGGGGTGTGCAAGATGCTGTGGGATAGGGTTACTTTGACTCAGGTCTGTGCACTGCAGTGTGGATGCCAGAGCCCTAAATTCTAGTATGGGTCAGAAAATCCTTACCCTAGGGTTAAAATGCAGTGTAGATACTCAAGCCTAGGGTTCCCTGACATGGGTCAGCTGACATGAGTCCCACTAACCCTAGGCTTACGTTGCTGTGTAGACAACCCTCAGAGGCAGGTACAGGAGCAGCCCTTGGAGCTCAGTGCCTCCCATTGCTTTTTCCTCACCGGTAATGTTGGCTGAGTAGCTTGGTGGTCAAGTGAAACTGGAACTGTCATATTCCTCCTAGTGAGGTCTTGACTCCTTGCCTCCCCTCCCGCCCAATTATATTTCACACTTTCCCATTGCGCTAGTGGGGGACTAGATTAAGAGAGAGTTTATGTAGAAAATATTCTTTAAATATAACCCCATCAAAGGCCCCTGCATAAGATGCTTCTGCATCACAAGGAAGTTAAACTTTGTTAGTATGGAGGGAGTGTTGTCTAGTAGTTAGAAAAGATGTCTAGGAGTCAGGACCGCTGGATGCTGTTCTTGGCTGTTACTGACTTTCTGTCCATTGGGCAAGTCACTTCACTTGCCTGGGCCTCCCTGTCGCTATTTGTAAAATTAGGATGATAACACCTGCTTTCCTCACAGCACATTGGGAGGCCAAATTAATGTCTGAGAAGGACTCTGAATACTATGAGTACAAAGTATTATTAGCATTCCTGTTCCATTCTTGTTAGCTGTTCTAAAAAATAAACAAACAGGTTGGAGTCCTCACAGAGCAGAGGAAGTATTCATTGTTCTCAGATTAGCACAAAAGTAAAAAAGAGTACTCCACCTAGGGGATCAGCTACCAGGCTATCTGCCTTGCTTTCAGAAGTTGTTAGAAAGCTCGTTAGCTATTTCGTACCACCCAGCTGCCCCTCATGGATGTACCCTCCCTGGTAATTGCTCGGTTCCCAATCACTATCTTGTCTCAGGGCTGTGGCAGGGTAATGGGGCCTCTTTACAGTTTTCCCCCACAATATGCCTGGTCTGCCTTATGACCTTTGAAATTGGATTCACAGTCTCCATTGCTTGCCCAAAATTTGTAAAAAAAGGTTTTATCCTGTCTTCTTGCCTTTCACAGGCAAGAGCCCAACAGTCCCATGTTCCAGGTGTGGACAACCTGTACTTTTCAATAATAATGTTATGTTATTATTTAATGCTCAGATGTGCCAATCAGGATCACATTGTGCTAGGAGCTGTACAAACACACATGAAGATACTGCCTCCTCCCTGAAGAATTTTCATTCTAAGAATAAAGATAGCCCTGATTTTCTCCCTACTGTGGCCCCTTTACACCGTTCCATAGGCAAAAAGAGGGTACAGTGGCCTCCCCTTAGGGAATACCCTCAGTGTAAAGTGGCTTCCCTGTTTGGAACAATTCTATGCAACTCCTTGCAGCCCCCAACACAAGGGGAGAGTTAATGGTGGGAGGGGGCATGGCTGGAGTGAGCTGTGCTCTGACTATTCTGGGCTGACAGTGGCCCATAGGCAGCTGTGGGGGGCCACATATAGAATTCTAGAGGCACAAAGTTGATTTAAAGCCTCTTTTGTTCCCTTCCCTCCCCACTGCCTGGGCTGTCTCTCAGAATTAGGGCCTATGATGGTATAAGGTCTTGTTCCTGCAAATATTTATGCCCATGGTTACCTATCTTTATTAGTCCTATTGAAGTCTATGAGACTACTCAGGGTACTATAAAATTAAACATGTGCAGGATCAGGGTCTAATTCACTATGAAAAATTAGATTTTAAGTAAGGAATACGTGATGTTATAAATTAACTACTTTTGGAAAGACTTTTCGCACACAAAAAATCTCATGACGAGAAAGAAGACATATTTGATAAACTGAGTAGAAAACCAAATCTACAGATTACCTTTTAGACTAAACGCTCCGCTTTGATCCTTGTGGCCCACTTTCACACTGCCTGCTCAGAATGGAATATCTGGTCTCTGAGGCATTTGAAAGCTGGAAAGGAGTGATAGAAACAGGGTTGAATTAAGGCAATCTGAGTCCCTAGGCGCACCATAACGCAGAGCCCCACTATGGCCCCATCCGCATTCTATGGTCCTGCATCCCACTTGGAGTGGCATGGCAGAGGGAGGGCTCCCTCCCCTCGTAGAGAGTCCCTTTCCCCTGGAGTGACAGCAGGGACTTTCCCCTGCTCCCCTCCCCTGGGGGGCAGCAAGGACACCAACAGGAGTCCCATCTGAAGGTGTAGGAGCAGCAGTGTGAGGCCCCCCAGTAACCATCTCAGCAGCTGAGGTGTATTGGGGTTGGTGGGTGGGTCTACTGCGCTTTTCTCATGGCACAGTTTCCTCCGTGGGGTGGTGCTGGTGGGGCTCCCCAAAGCACTGAGATGCATGGAGTAGTTCACACCTCTCAGAGCCATTCTCTCAGTTTGCAGAACCAGACAGATATTGTTCCATCTGTTCTACTCAGTTCATATTTTCAGACTTCAATTCACAACCATATGGCCTAGATTTTGTTTTTTTTCCCAACGAAAGCTGAGATTCTGATTTCATTGCCTGATTCCAGGAGCTGGCATTTTAGGCCTGGGTCTGTAGTGCCTCGGCCGTAATCCAGCCCTGGATGGAGCCCCGTAGTTTGAATAATTTAAAACTGAACTGGCCAAAACATTAGTGTCATAGGAAGCCATGCTGCCTTAGGAGAGATGGACTGGGTCTCTTTGATTTCCAACTTCTATGATTTAAATGCTAACCCTGTCTGAGATTCGTTGCCTAAAAATGCCTGACTTCTGTATTTCAGAAGTTCAGTGCTGTCTGTTATGGAGGCACTGAGTGAGACCACACAGTTAAAATTGCAACTGCTATTCCATTATAAAGCTTAATTTGACTCCTTCCCACTCTGTCTTTAGTTGAAAGAGCCATTGGTCTGAATTTATGTAGGTATTACAAGTTTTAAAAATGATTTTTAGAAGTGTAGAAATAGAATGGTTTGTATTGCATAACTTAAAAACAAACAAACAATGATTTTCAGAATGAAAAAAGTCCTTTGGGGATTCATTTATTTTTGCTATTTTTGTCTAGACAGTGGTTTATTGCAGATGTTTGAAAATTGATATATATGACACACATTTGAACACACTGCCAGGAATCTTGTCATTTATTTTTCCATTGATTTTTTTTTTTTAATATACACTGTGGTTGTATGTTGGGGGATGCTGTGGTATATTGGTTGTCAAATGAGTCTGTTGAATGATACATTTGATGATTTGTACGTTTGGCATCTAAAACTATAGATTGACAACACTTTTAAGTTTTAGTCACCAGACATGCTGTGCCAAAATGAACCCAGTCAAAGAGTAGGATTTTAAAATGCAATAACCAATACAATTCAAACCAATAGAATTCCAAATTTCAGTTCAAGACTATCTATTCGACACTACCTGAATATCATATGAAGCATTGTTGAGTTTGTGAATTGTGTATGGCTTATGAAGAGGCAGGCTTTGTATAACCTTTGCATGAATAAGAGTAAGACATAAAAGGTCTTATGCACAGTTCTGAGAGGAGAAAGTTCTGTGAAAAATGGATAAGATTAATTTAGACGTGGTAGTTGTTGTGAGTGTTTTACCTGTGGGTCAGAGTTAAGGTTGTTTGGGTGCCAGTCATAGAGAATGTTTTCATTTTATGTTTTTTTTTTTTTTACATGAACTTTAACATATATTGTTAATGAATGAGATCAGTGTCAAGAAATTCATGGTCAGGAGGTTCATCTTAGGAGTCTTGAGCTATCTTTTTACCTTCTCCCTGATCCCGTCAGTTCATATGGCCCATAAATCTCTGGAAAGATATGCGTTGACTTCAGTGGGCTTTGAATCAGGCCCTTTATTGGGTAAAGTTCAAAACAATGTACTTAGCTTCCAGACAAGTTAACATCCAAGTTTTTTGACAATCTGTGTTTCATGTCCTCAGGATGATCAAGAGAAGTTATGTTAACAGTTCTCTTTGCTTTTATTATTGCTCAAGTCTCATGTTATTAGATTAGGTGTTATAAATTTCTAAGTATATAATTCCCTCTACAAGTGAGCCAAACATGAACCACATTAGCACTGTGGATCTTTGTCCCAGTCTAGTGGCTGAGCCGCACAGAAGGATAAGAGTCTACAGCTCCTATCAGCTACAAAAGTGATCCCTTTAACTATAGTGGTAGAGTTTCATGCTTTCAGTGCTGAAGGTTCCACATTCAAACCCACTAACAACCCACTCAGGGGATGTCATCAAAGTGCACATTAGAGAGGTGCTTTTATGTAAGTATATGACAATTATTAACACAAATGCAAATATCATATATACCCATACAGAAAATAAGAATAAACATGGTTATAACCTGTGATATGGGGAATAAGATAAGATCTCTTTTTATTAGAGGTAGAAGAGTGTGTTTATCAGTTATGATCTCTAAGTATAATAAAGCTGTAAATGAATCTCCAATGTTAGAAATGGCAAAAGGGAAAAAGAGGAATATGGGCAGGGAGACTGGGGGCTAAGGAAAAGGACAGTCTTTTTAGATAGTGCAGTTCTTTCTCTGAAATCAGATGTTGCAGTGTCATTTATGGGTGTGGTTTTGTCCCCCCCCCGCCCCAGTGTCCACTGATATTGTCACTTTAGAGGGGTGGTGTTAGGCAGCATGAGAAACTTCCACAGCTGTGTTTGGGTTAGATGGGCTGCCACCACCCAGGACTTGGCATCAACACCAGGAGATGCTGTTGCAAACCCTGGCAGAACTGTGTCTCTTTAGGACCTCCAACCAACCCCAAAAAAAGAAGGAGCAAGCAAGCATTTGAGTTCTAGATCTTCATTGCTTTCAGTTGGGATGAAGCTTAACAATTGTCATTGGCTGGTGTAAATGGACCAAATCTGGGAGGGGAAATTGGTAAGCCAGTTGCTGTGGCTGGATTTCACACAGTTGTATTCTCTAGGGATGCCCAAGTGTATTCAGTGCATTGGAAAGAGGTGAAACAGTTCAGTGTTCAGGTCACTGGCATGGTGTAATTTTAGAAGAGAGCGTGCTGAACACTAACATTGGAGCTATGCAGATTCATATCCCATTAATGCCCCTGCCCAGTGCTTAATTTGTAATGAAAGAGGTGCCGGGGCTCACTGTCTCTGCCCAGTGAGGGCCTGGTCCAGGATCAGGCCCCTAATGAATTGCAAACCTGTTGCTGGAAATTCTGTGTGGAGCTGGCCTTCTCTGACTCTCTCTAGTGCCTTCATGCTGCCAACAATGCTGATACTCCCCTACCCAGACATCTCACACCAGACACCTTGACCACATGTAACCAAAGCCACTGAAATATCCCCACTTGGTTGCCCAGCCAATAGTTAAGCAATTATTTTAACAAAGCTGTTGCCCATCTGGCCTCCAGGGAGTGCCGAGACCATAATAGTTGGGCACTATGGCTAATGCTGGCTTCTGGGGCACAGGGAGGAAGGGGTTAAGAACAGATTATTTTTTCTTTAAAGACTGGCATCCTTGGAAAAGGGCTGGAGTAGGAAACATAGCAGATGTTTTTAAAGGGCGAGGCTTCTGCATTGAGCCTTACATAGGCAATTGCCTTAATCAGTCACAATATAGCTGAGCATCTGAAGCTGTCCTTTAAACACACAGCTGTCAAAAACAGGCACACTCCTGCCCCCAGCTAAAACCTGGGTGTGCCTTTGTCCTTCCCACTCTGTCCCTGGAAAGCCTGATAACTCCATGTAAAGGGCAGACAAGAAGGAGAAGTGTTTCTGGATGGTTTCCTTCTTTCTCTCATGTTGTGAGGCTGCCTGTAACTACCCTGGACCCATACTCTATAATTTCTCCTTCTGAATGCTGCTCCAAGCCTTTCTCTGGAACACAGACTCTCTTTATTTTAATGTACAGTCTACATCTTGCTCACAGATTTCACCATAGCAGGGTGGGGCTTAAGAACCTGAATCAGTGATCTAAGAATAAACCTATTCAAAGAATCCATTGACTGCCTCCTGACCTCTGTGGATCTTGTGTTCCGAGATGTTCCAACCATACTAACCTGCAGGGGAGGGGAGTTTTGGGACACACTTGTGAGAGGAGTAGCATATGGGAAGAAATCTTTTCTATTCCTTTTCCTGGGAGATGGAAGATTCTCTGCACCTTGAAGTCTTTAAACCATGATTTGGGGACTTCAGTGGCTCAGACACAGGTTTTGATACAGAAGTGGGTGGGTGAGATTCTGTAGCCTGCGTTGTGCAGGAGGTCAGACTAGATGATCATAATTGTCCCTTCTGACCTTAAAGTCTATGAGTCTATGGCCCAGGCCTCCAGAAATTAGTGGCAAGTAGAAGAGAAATCAGTGCCTTTTGCTATTGTAGGGAACTCCATGGGAGGAGTCAAGGGGGGGAATGAACTGAATTTAATCCCTCTCAGTAAGTGTTTTTATTTTGCTCTTCTTGTGACACAAATTTTCTTGAGTAAACACCTATTGAAGGAAGGATGCCTTGTCCCCATGTGGACACACATGGCAAACTACAATAACCAGACCTTGAGCAGGACAAAAACTTTGAACTCTAAAGCACTGTTATTCTGCAATTGAAATTAGGATTTCAGGTGAGCCTGCCTTGTCTATCTGATCATCTCTTTTATCTGAGCCCCGTTGCTGTGCTATCTGAACAGAAATGTCTCACAATCTGCCATTAAATTTATGACAAGTCTCACTTATCCCAAGTAAAAGCCCCGGAAACCAGATGTAGTGAAGGCCAGGTGCAGTGGTTTTTTTTTTGTTTTGTTTTTTAAACTGTTGTGGTTTAAAAAAAAAAAAGGCCCAATCAAGTATATTACAAGGTGGAATAGCAGGTGGAAAAACCTGCTTTAAAAATTGCTTTAATTCACTTCAGAAGTCTGGATCTAAATCTCTCTCTTTTTTTTTTTTTTCCTACTCATCCCATAAGATGTATTGCTCTGGGAGGGTGAGGGGGGGAACTGGCTTGGAGAATTGGTGATAGGATATGGAGGAGCTGTCATTTGGCCACTGATGATGGAGGGCAAGAGCACCTACATGACTTAGAAGCCTGGGTCCCATTAAAAGTCAATGAGACTTAAGCTCCTACAACATTTTGGTGTTTTTGAAAATTTTGCCTGGGACTCCTATATGTTTGTAAGGTTTATAAAGGACCGAAATGGAAATTGCTCATCCTCACGAACCCTGTGAGCCCTGAAGCCAGCTCTGCTTTTAGTGTTGTCTTTTCTAGTTTCCCATCTATAATGTTGTAATTTTCTTATTTTGGAAGGTGATGAATGAAGAAGACTTTATTAAGAAACTGGACTGCAAGCCTGACCAACACCTGAAGGTGGTGTCCATCTTTGGGAACACTGGGGATGGCAAGTCACACACCCTTAACCACACTTTCTTCTATGGTCGTGAGGTCTTTAAGACATCTCCAGCCCAAGAATCCTGCACAGTTGGTGTATGGGCAGGCTATGACCCTGTCCACAAAATGGTGGTGATTGACACAGAAGGTCTGCTTGGGGCCACAGTGAATGTGAGTCAAAGAACGCGGCTGCTTCTTAAGGTCCTGGCCATCTCTGACCTTGTTATCTACCGTACGCATGCTGACAGACTCCACAATGACCTCTTCAAATTCCTTGGGGATGCTTCAGAGGCCTACCTGAAACATTTCACTAAGGAGCTGAAGGCAACCACAGCCCGCTGTGGCTTGGATGTTCCCTTGTCCACTCTGGGTCCTGCAGTCATTATCTTCCATGAGACTGTGCACACCAAGCTACTGGGCTCCGGTGAGTAGAGAGAAAGAAACAGTGATTCAAAATATAGCTAAATGTTATCTGTTAATTGGACTGCCATGTGGAAGATCTGGGTGAAAGTCTGGTCTTGCTCATGTTTCAGGATGGCAGAGGGTCTGCAGAGGCAGCATGCTATGCTCTGATGGTGGAATGAGAGATTTATGTCACAGGGTAGCAACCCAGTTAGCCAGTTAATGACCAACACTGATTAGTCCTGAAGGGAATCTCCTGTGATCCTCCTCAACATAGGACAGTGACTGTGGCATTGGCCCAGGAGGATGGGTAATAGAGTGAGGGCAAGTGAAAGTGGGGGACCCTAACATTATGATAGGGATGTAGAGGACCCTGTCACAAAAATAAATTAAAACAGATCATACTTACAGAACTAAATGGGTAAGAAGTATGAAATGGACTTGTTTATAAACCCTTCCCTGGGCACTGGGATTTCTGGGGATTGGTACCATTCCTAGGCAGGCATGACTTCTAGGAAACACAGACTGAGTGTGTGGTCGCCAGTGGCTGGTGGGTTGTCCTGCTTCTTCCTAAAAATATTGCTAAAAATATGCAATATTGCCAGTAGGTTTTCCTTCAATGCCTTACAGGGGGTCAGCACCACTATGTTTTCATTCTCACCACTGTCTATTTCCTTCTTCAGCATTTTAACTTGGTTCATTGCATGCCAGACTAAGCATATTTAAGTCATATGGCTTGTTACACATCTATGGGTGAAATCCTAGCTCCATTGAAGTCAGTGGGCGTTTTGTGATTGACTTCACAGGGACCAGGAGTTCACCTACTCTTTCAAAGTGTACACTAAACCCTGTTTTGGCTTTGCCCACCCCTACCATGCTCTAATATTTTGAGGGGAGCCTTGGTCAGTGCACCTGGCTACATCAGTGCAGACAGGGTTTAGCTTCCTTCTGTTTGTGTGCATCCAGAAGTGCCCTGCTGTGCAAGACCACAGCAACTCCCTGCAGGCCCACAATATTGTTGCTGGCTTCTTCAGGCTGGGTGTTTGCTGACCACAAGGCGCTAAGCAAATAGGAAAACCAAGGAACTCAGCCCAGCATCTCCCTATGGTTATTTTTCAGAATGTATTTAAGCAACAAAGTGGCTATATAAAAATGGCATCACCTTCTCACCTTGGTAGGTAAATGTAGAACAAATAAGGAAGCAGGATTTCACACAGCATGTAGTTAGCTGCTGGAATTTGCTGCCTCAGGAGGTCAGAGTCAAATGCTGTAGCTGGTTAATTTTATGACCAATAATGACAGTTGTAGTTATATGCACAAAGGCAGGGTAATAAAAACATATACTTCAGAGCATTGGCTGATCTCTGTGGAAGCCAGAAGGGAATCCACCCCCATAACACACACCATATGCAGCAACACACAGCTTGAGGGACAGTGTTGGGATGTGTGGTTTGTTTGTTTTTTAAAAAGGGGTGGGGATTTGCCTTCCTGTGAAGCATACACCATATTCCATTGCTGGAAGCATGTTCTAGGAGTTGGTAGACTGTTGGTCTGACCTGAAATTGCTAATTCTTTGTTGCTGGGTTTTCTGGGGGAGGGTAGACCTAGACTTTCCCTTTCCTGCCATCTGGTTTGCATGTAGAATGAACATATAAGGAGTGGTGGGAATGAAGGCACTAACGCTAAACCTTTCACGGTGTGGCCTAGTGGCCCGGAGCCAGGAACTGCTGAGTTCTAACACACTTTAACATAAAGTTTGTTTATTTAATGTCAAATATTCCAAATTGGCCTCTAATTTTTGGTGCCCAGTTTTAGGACCAGTAAGCCCAGATTTTCAGAGATGCTGACCACCCACAGTTCCCACTGATTTCAGTTTTAGCTATGCTCAGCATGTCTCAACTTCGGTTGTAGGGGGCTAACACTGTATCCAAAACAGAGGCGACTTTTGCAAATGTTTCATTCTGCCCATGTGTCAAATGGGGAATACTTGTTTATCTGCATCACAGAAGGGTGGTGAAGAGTAGTTAGGAATATGAGTATAGCACTTTGCATTGTTAAAGCACTGCCTGATTGTTAAATAGTATTATGCTAAACCAACAGTTGTTAATACACCTGTTACTGCTTTTGAATGGGTTTAGATCACCCCTCTGAGGCGCCTGAAAAACTCATCCAGGATCGGTTCCGGAAACTGAGCCGCTTCCCCGAAGCCTTCAGCTCAATCCACTACAAGGGAACGAGGACTTACAATCCCCCCACAGACTTCTCGGGACTTAGGATAGCTGTGGAGCACCAGCTGGAGAACAATACCACCCGTTCCCCACGACAACCTGGGGTTATCTTCAAAGCACTGAAAGTAAGTCATTTGCTGCAGTGTGGGGCTCACCAGCGGTTGGGGAAGAGGCTCCTGGGGTCCTTATTCATGTCTGTGGCCCCATTCCCAAGTATCATGCACCCTAATAAAGTTCCACACAAAGCTCTAATGCAGAATTGCAGCTATCTGGAGAAAAGGCAAGTCTTCAATGTCTCTCATATAGACGGTTGAATGGGCTGGGTGGCTCTATGCTGGGGGAAGACAGCAGGACAGGGGGAAAATAAAGAAGAACTTATGGAGACCCCCTGAAGAATCAGATGGAAAGGTTAAAGGAGAATCAGAAAAGCAAAATCTCAAACCCACACCTAGGAGGAAGCTGACTGGGGGAGGAAAGAGTGATAAACTTTATTACAAGTGACAAACAGTTCATGGAGGATATTTATAAAGATGCTCATGGATCTGGCCAGGAGGAGATTATTAATAACTTTCTTAAGAGCAGCATCAGTGCAGTGATAAGGGTAGAAACTGAGAAGAGATGACTAAGAGGGGATATGATAGAGGTCTATAAAATCATGAATGTTGTGGAGAAAGTGAATAAGGGAGTGGGTTTTTTTTTTATTCCTTCACATAACGTAAGAACCAGGGTCATCCAATGAAATTAATAGGCAGCAGGTTTAAAACAAACCAAAGGAAGTATTTCTTCACGCAACACACAGTCAACCTATGGAACTTCTGCCAGGGAATGCTGTGAAGGCCAAAACTATAGCGGGGTTCAAAAAAGAAAAGTTCATGGAGGATAGGTCCATCAGTGGCTATTAGCCAAGATAATCAGGGATACAACCCCATGTTCTAGGTGTCCCTAGCCTCTGATTGTCAGAAGCTGGGAGTGGACAACAGGGGGTGGATCACTCGCTGATTGCCTGTTCTGTTCATTCCCTCTGGAGCACCTGGCATTGACCACTGTCAGAAGACAGGATACTGAGCTAGATGGACCATTGATCTGACCCAGTTCCTAGGTTCTGATTGCAAGGGATCTGAGAGGTGAGGAAGTAAAGGCACTGGGTACAGACAGTATACTGAAGGAGCTGGGAGGCAAAGGGAAGGAGGGAGATGTGGCAGTAGCTGGAGAAGCAAGTGAGATCAAGGGAGGGATTGTTAGGATTGGAGATACAGTAGCATACTTGAGGGCTGATGGAAAGGAGCTGGAGGGGTGGAAGAGAGGCTGAAGACCTCTCTAATATATCTATGTCCTTATCACCATAATACCAGTGGGCTTCCTAAGTATTTAAAAATAAGAATAACAATCACTCTCTCTCTGTAGGAGAAAGAGCATGATTATTTTCTGTGTATGTATGCTTGTGACGAACTTGGTTCTCCCTCAGAAAGTTTAAGAAAAGAGTTTTGCATCTGGTTCTGAAAATGGTTATTCCTCTGGCCACTATTATTTCCTGAGGGAGTGAGTTCCACGGCCTGGCTCTGGCTTCTGTGAAAGTTCTGTCCCCTGCACTCATACGCTGCCTCCTGGTGGGCATTTTCATTGCTTCAGATTTTTAAGACCAGGTTAGACAAACACCTGTCAGGGATGGTCTAGATAATACTTAGTCCTGCCCTGAGTGCAGGGGACTGGACTAGATGACCTCTGGAGCTCCCTTCCAGTCCTATGAGTCTATGATTCTAGCAGGCAGAGGTTTAGGAACATCCAGAGCATGAGGTTGCATACCTGACCATCCTGACTCATAGCCATTGATGGACCTATCCTCCATGATCTTATTAAAAAAAAAAAAAATTAAGCCCAGTTACACTTTTGGCCTTCATAACATCTCTTGAAAGACTTATTTTACCAAAGCAAATGGACAGATTAACAGTATGGCACTTGTCTTTTCCAAAATGCCTCACAAAATAAAATATTTGAGGAGTTTTAATTTTTATAATATTATTATTTTACTTTGTGCATAGTCACCCAAGGGACCCTCAGGAATTGATTGCCTGGTAGAGATTGATACATACATAAAAGTCAAATTACATTGTATTAGAGAATGTGGTAACTCTTTAAAGTTAGTAGCATGATATTTAGTTCATTTGTTCAGCTCTTCAGTATTATCGTGACGGGCTCTCCAGGAAAACCTTACATAGATAGAGTTGCCTATTAGAGGTGATGTTTAGTTCAGGCTTCGTGGTAAACAAAGCTTGTAAAAATGAAACTTTTAAAATAACATTATTCTGCCTCTTTAAAACATTAAATGTAGCTTTTTAAATACTTGATAATACAGGAAGCTCAGTGTTAGCAGCGGCAGGCACGTTATAAATGCCCAAGCCAGACACAGTTGTACCAAAATGGTTGAAAATGGAGAGATCTATGTTGTTGCCAGGGTAACTGATCTCCAGGCAGTCACCTAGACATAGATTTGCAGCAAATGTTTTCCTCAGTTTCCCTACAAGAGAAAATATTTTTTTGCCTTTCTTCTCTAGATACAGATCTGACCCTTGGGACCAGTGAAGGTCAGGAACATAGTTCCACTGGGGCAGTACATAATTCTGAGTATCTAATAGAGAAGGAGTGTGGGCAGAGTCTGTTATTTTGCTTTGTTGTTTTTTTAGTGAAAGAAGAAAAGTGATTTCTTTTGAAGAGAAGAATATCAACCTCTTCACCATTCCCGCAGCATGTGTGCTGTGGTAGTTTATTTTTCTCAAGAATTTAAGGGCTATTGCCACATTTTGTTTATGGTGCTGCCAGTTCACATCTAGCCCACATCAGTAATCAAAAGGCACTGACAGTTGAGAGCCACTTAGTGGTTTGTGTAGAATGTGTTTGGTCACAGTCCAGGGGCTAGTCTACACTGGCAACGCTAAAGTAGCATGGCTTGTGTGGTTGCGGCGCAGTGCTGGGAGACAGCTCTCCCAGCGCTCTAAAAAACCCACCTCCACGAGGGGCATAGCTGCCAGCGCTGTCTACACTGGCGCTTTACAGCGCTGAAATTTGCTGCACTCAGGGGGGTGTTTTTTCACACCCCTGAGCGAGAAAGTTGCAACGCTGTAAATTGCCAGTGTAGACAAATCCCAGGTCCCAGTGGAGACATGTTTCCATCACAAAAGCTACCATCATAACTGGCCCTAATTATCATGCTTGTTTGCAGTATGAGCTCAAAAAACAAGGACTGAATGGACCATGGAGAGTGAGCTCCCTTTTCACCTCATATGTGGTTCCTGCAGAATAGGACTGAGGCACTTTGAGAAGGCCCCAGGACGGAAACTTGCACTATTTCGCCATCACTAAAAATAAAGTTTTGCAGGATGTTAGCTATATGGTTCCCAATGGCCTTAATTAATGCTAGTTAATGTAAGTCACCTAGCTCAAACCTTGCATGGTTTGTTGAGTATGTAGGATCAAATGTTGTTTCCTTCGGTGTGGAATTATTTCTGACTTCAAGGGATTTCTGACAAAACCCTTTTTATCCAGCTATTTACTCTGTGCAACCTTCTTCTTCCAACCCCTTCTGCCCTATCATGGAAGTTAGAGATGGAAAAAACCCTTGAGATCATCCATTCCATCTCCCTGCCACATGCAAGATTGTTGATTTTGTTTGGACTGTATTAGAAGGAAGGCAGAGGGGATTATATTTTTCCTTTTGTAGCTCATACCCGTATGGTTTCCTGATCAGTGAGCCGTGATTTGTTAGCTACACAGCCCAGCTGGCCCTCTCCCAGAGAGGAACCCACGGAGTGTCCATGAGCAGCCTCCCAGGATGTCCATGAAGACGTGTACCTTTCCAGAAGGCTGTCACTGGCCTGGTGAATCAATGTCCTTGTTGCTCTGAATTCCTCAGCAATTTCTCTCACTTGGTCTGACAGGCATTGAGCGACCGGTTCAGCGGTGAGATCCCTGATGACCAGATGGCTCACAGCTCCTTCTTTCCGGATGAGTATTTCACCTGCTCTACTGTATGCCTCAGCTGTGGGTAAGTAGGCAAGAAACACACCCTCATCCCTCTGGGAGACAGTACTGTCAAGATCTGTAGCATCAGAATGCATTGTCATAGTGAGGTCACAAGTACCCTGGAGAAGCATCATCAGCATAGTGGTGACATCAGTGTGGTAACTCCTTAGTCTGAATACAGAATTTGTATGTTTCCCCTGACACCAGAACCCATTTGAACTCCCTGAAAAGCAGTTTGATGTGTGTACTGTGGAGGCTGCTGTCTCTGTGTTCCAGCTAGACAATATGGACTCTTTTTCATATAGCAGTAAGGCCCTACTTGAATTGCGGGACGAATGTCAAAAAATTGCGGCTGAGTTACAGACAAGTCATGGAAAATTGAGGAAAAGTAATAATGGACATTATTATTTGCAGTAACAAAATCCATTATTACTTTTCCCTTGATTTTCCACTGTCGGCCCATGGGGCTGAGAGCGGCTGCCTGGGGCTCCCGCTTGCAAAATTGCAGTGGAAACCTAATATTGCGGAATCCGCAATATTGCAAGTTAAGTATCAGTGTAATCTCTTTTTGCCCACATCCCTTCCATGGTGTTCATAAGCATGTGGTCTCAGAACTTGCAAGTCCCTCACAGGGCAGAGTGTGAAATGAGTGGTCTACAAGAATCCCTTGAAGTCAGAAATAATTGCCTGTGAGACTTTCTGTTATATTCATTACATAAACATCACCAAAACATACATCCACCCAGCCTTGGACTGTGACCTGAAGCCACACCTATTGGGGCTGATGAAATTTTGCATACTGACCTGTCAGTGCATCAGAACTTGACTGCAAGTCCTGTCTAAGGAAAGCCCAGGTAGTGTGGGAAGTGGTGCTGGTAATTCAGTAGGTGGCAGTCATCCTTCTAAGGGCAGGTCTTCACTACAGGGAGGGGGTCGATTTTAATATATGCAAATTCAGCTACGCGAATAGCGTAGCTGAATTCGACCTATCAGAGCCGACTTACCCCGCTGTGAGGACAGCGGCAAAATCGACCTCCGCGGCTCCCCGTCGACGGCGCTTACTCCCACCTCTGCTGGTGGAGTAAGAGCATCGATTCGGGGATCGATTGTTGCGTCCCGACGAGACGCGATAATTCGATCCCCGAGAGATCGATTTCTACCCGCCAATTCAGGCGGGTAGTGTAGACCTAGCCTGAGACTGTATTGAGCTATATCAGCATGGTGCTATGGAGGATTGTGCTGCTGGAAGTCCTGTCTATCAAATAAGATGTAAAACTAGGTTCTCTGTCTTTTGTGGTCATTAAAGATTCTCTAGAACTTCTTTGTGAGAGCTGGGATGTTAGTTCTCATGTCTTGGCCAAATTCTAAACTTGCTTAGTTCCATCTAGATTCCCTGTGAAGCTTCTGTTGGATACAGTATCCAATCCTGTACTAAATTGCTGTATAATGTTGCTGTGACACCGCTGCTTACCCCACTCCGTGGTGGCTGCATTTCAATGGCCCATGAAGTCATTGTTGGATGTACAGCTTTTAAAGTGCTTTGGGATTAAAGGGACTATACAAACATAAAATATTGAATAAAACCTAGTTTTAGATCTGGCAACTTAGCTGTCCTTATACAAAGATCTGTCCTGTATCAGTGACTCTCTAGCCTGCTCACTGTTTGCTTCTGAACTTCAGGTGTGGCTGTAAGAACAGCATGAACCATGCGAAAGAAGGAGTTCCTCATGAAGCCAAGAGCCGCTGCAGATACTCCCACCAGTACGATAACAGAGTCTATACCTGCAAGGTAAAGAGAACCCTAGGGACGGGGTCCAGTACATGGAGAGGGAGAAGAGGGGAACCCATGCCCTGAGAATGAGAAATGTTACTCTCATGTGCCTGTGGTCTTGCTCCTCTTTTCTGTTGAAGACTCGTGGGAACAGTCCTTTGGCCTTGACTTGGCAACAAGATTCCTGTCGATCTTTAACAGTTCTTGGGTAATGATTCTGTTTGCCACCAGCCCAGTCGCTCTGCTTGCATTTTTCGCTGGCTGAATCACCGAGGGCTGCGCTGCTGCCATTTCCCAGGACAGCTTAAACTCTAGATGTTCCTCTTCAGTCTCGGTACACTGACTGTATAAATCCCTGAATTGCTCTCCCTATTTCCTACCAGCCACCCCTAATGTTGATTTTGGGGGGGGGGGTGTATGTAACTCAAAGGTCACATGGAGGAGCCTGGGGGTTACTTCACCCACAGCCATAATTTTATTGTTGTTTAGACAAATGACATCATTTGGGTTATAAATGCACAAAAATTCCATTATCAATGATGAGGTCCATCACGTGGCCCCTTTAACGAACAATCTCCACAAACACACACCAGATAAGGCCTTTAAATCCACTTGTGACCAAACAATCACATGGGACTTGGTGTCTGCGATGCCAAAATATGTGATTCTAATCAAACACTCCTGTTCCAGGCCTGTTACGAGCGTGGGAAGGAGGTCAGTGTGGTGCCAAAAACATCTGCTTCCACGGATTCTCCTTGGATGGGCCTTGCCAAGTACGCCTGGTCAGGGTGAGTGCAGGAGCAGGCAGTCTTTCTGCTCTCCCTTTCCTTTCCTCTTCCAGCTCCTTTGGGCCTCCAGCCCCTTGCTAGGTAACCAGTTCTCCTTGCTCCTCATTGCAGGTATGTGATTGAGTGCCCCGACTGTGGAGTGGTGTACCGCAGCCGGCAGTACTGGTTCGGGAACCAAGATCCAGTGGACACAGTGGTGAGGACAGAAATCGAGCACGTCTGGCCAGGAGTAAGTCTTGTTGTTGGGGTGCTTTGGAGGTGTGGGTGGTTTCTTTTTGTCCCTTTTTTTTTTTTTTTTTTTGCATAATGGCAGAAAAAATGGACTGACTCTCGTTATGGGAGCTGCCCCTGCTGTTTGAAGTATGGAGCCCTTTCCAGGGTGGGAATCCTCATAGCAAGAGGCAGCCAAGTTTTGCCCAAGTGGACATTTAAAACTGGATTGGACACATCACAATGTTACAGTGGTCCCCAAGATATGAGCTAGAAAACCTAACAGGTCTTTCCCATCTCTGATTAATAAGTAAAATTACTCTACATTTGCGTAGTGGGCTTTCATCCCAATATGCTCCTTAGACACATCCCCACTGAAATCCAGTCACTGCTGCACTGCATGCTGAACAACAGTGGGAGTAAGGGACATATGAGCAAACCTCCTACTCTTACAGAAAGTGCCAAGGGATATTCAATATCCACAGGAGTCAGGACAGGACCTTGTTTTTTAAGGTCCCACTGAAAGTCTTGCACACAGTATATTGAGCAGTACTCAGCCTACCTTGGAAGGATGAAGAACTGGGTTGACTTTGTCAACATTTGGACTCCTGGTGTGAATGTTTGAACCATTAAGACATCCCCTCTCTCTAAAAAAAATGGGAGTGTGATTCTTCCAGGTGGTGTTCTCCATTTTAACAGCAGCAGTGGATGGGCATTTCCTCCAAGAAGCATCTACTTAGGAGAAGTAAACGTTTCCTTCTCTGTTTTTCCATTTTCATGTAAATTCCCATTGTGTTATAGACAGATGGATTTCTGAAAGACAACAACAATGCAGCTCAGCGCCTATTGGATGGGATGAATTTCATGGCACAGTCTGTGTCTGAGCTCAGCCTGGGACCCACAAAAGCTGTGACCTCTTGGCTGACGGACCAGATTGCCCCTGCCTACTGGAGACCCAACTCTCAAATCCTGGTATGTAGCAGCTGCCGTTCTTTCATGCAGTTGAGGGAACCTCCTCCCTTTGCTTAGCTGAACATAACCCTTCCGCCACACCTTCTCCAAAAATAAAATGACAGAGTAACCAGTTAAAAAAACATCTGATAGATTTCAGGTGCCTTGTCTCCTGTGGATTGCAAACTGCAGCTCACCCACCTCCTGCAGCTCTTCAGAGCCAACGGCAGGGACCCCTGCTATTCACGTTCTTGGCTTGGCCTGAGAAAGATAATGTCAGATGCCTTCTTCTCTGGATGTGCAATTTGTCCCCTTATTATTCCACTGACCCTTCCCTGCTTCTTCAAGTTGGACCCATTCCCACCATCAGTACTGTTGATAAAAATGCTGGCTCCCACATGCTTGCTCTTGAGTATAAAGAATCAAAGTTGAAGTCCTGGCCTCCCATTTTTGCATTCCCACTTTTGCAAGTGTAACCAATTTGTACAAAATATGAAGCTGGAGATGAATACTTGGCCCTTCCAATTCAATTAGAGAGAGACTCCCAGCTCCTTTGAGAAAGCATATAAAAGGAATTGGGCAGATGGCTAAAATGGAAAGGACCATCTTATCTTTGTTTTCCAAAACTTTCAAGTGCCCACAGATCAACTGCCCAGTCCTGTAGGCACCCAAGAAAGCGTAGCTGTAACCATTCACAGCTGTAACCATAGGGTTCATAGTAATGCTGCTGGCCTAGGCACAGCATGCTTGCCTTCCCATGGGTCCCTTCTTTGGGTATGAAGTCATCGAGCCAGAAGGACAATGCTGGCACCACACCAAGTGGTGTCTATGCCCGAGACACTTCAGTGAAAGACATCAAAACGTCTCTGCAGTGGAAGTACAGATCAGTTAACTATGAGACTTACAATACTTTCCCCACTTGTGCAGGATCCAGTCACTTTCATGGGTGCCACTGTCCCTGACATCTTGTGATCTAGCTCTCGGACGCTTTTTGTACTGGAGATAATTAGGAAAATCAAACTAATAGTTTCTCTTTCTGGTTTGTCTTATTCAGAATTGCAACAAGTGTGGCACATCCTTTAAAGATAATGATACTAAACATCACTGCCGGGCCTGCGGGGAGGGCTTCTGCGATGGCTGCTCTTCCAAGACCCGCCCCGTCCCTGAGCGGGGCTGGGGACCGGCGCCAGTGAGAGTGTGTGACAACTGCCATGACAGCAGGGGCATCCGGTTAGGTAATCCTGACCTGACTGTGCTAGTTCTGGGAATGGAAGGAAATTCTCCACCTTCCTGTCACCATTAACCATAACCATTGTGTCTGAAATCTTACCACTGATTTTCTATCGAAAGCCCCATTCCAGGGCAGATAGGGAAGTTGGCCCATAAATTGATCCAACCTGCCAACTGATGCCCTTGTAATGGGTGTAGATGGTGCCATTCCTTGGGGTACACACCACCTCAGAGAAGGATTTGAAGTCATGTTTGTGAATGCTTCTGGTGGGGAAAGCAGATGAACTCTGAGAGACCCTTTTTACTGCAAATACCATTCACAAGAAATTACTGAAAAGTCTGATCTCTTGGAGGAATTATTTCTAAATTGGACTTTATCCCAATATCCCAGAAGGCAACATCTTCTGCTGGTGGGGAGATAGCATCCCTCTGCACTGGTCTTAGAGCAGATGGTGTCTTGTCCATGTGGGTGGAGGAAAAGTGTAACAGTGAAGGTCATACAAATTTCCCCAGGGAAAGCACGGTGGGTGTGAAATAAAGGCTGAACGGTGTTTGGCTACACTGGGATGCCAGAGAGCCCCAGGCCTACGCTACAGGTGCTGCACCTAACCAACCAAGTTACCTTGGTTTAACATTAGTTTCTCTAATAATACAGATTAACTGAGACTTGGCACGAACTGTGCCTTGGGTTTTGAACCATAACTCTATCATGCAGATGTGCCCGAGTCACAGACAGAGGAGGAAGGTGGGACGCTGATCGCCAGGAAGGTCGGTGAGGCAGTGCAGAACACTCTTGGAGCTGTGGTGACTGCCATAGACATCCCACTAGGTGGGTGCTCTTTGCTTCCAATTGTTTTTCTAACAACATTTTGGTTGCGTATGTCAGAGCTGTTTATTAAACTTCAGTGCTTGAAATGAGCTGGCATGGCACACTGACCCTTCTTATTCCAGGGTGCCAATGTGGGTTGAGGGTCTCCCTTCTGACTTCTTCTTCTGCAGGGCCGTGGGCCCCACCAAGCTCTCTCCGTACATTTCCTCTACTTCCTCAGCATTTTATTTCCAGTTTACGCCTTCTCACTTCTAGTCTCTCCACAGTGCAGCATCCCAGATCCTTGAGTTCTGAGCATCACTTCTTCCCGATACGCCAGTAGGGTTATTGCAGTGATCTGCCAGACTGAGTTTCCTAGGCTGTGCTTAAAAAATCATGGCCAAACTATGAGACATTCTATCAGGTTTTTAGAGGTTCTGAGTGCCTGCAGCTCCAGTTGACATAATTGGGATCTACGGGTGCTCGGCACTTCTGCAAATTAGGACCAAGAAATTTAAACATCCAGTAACTGGGAGGATGGTCCTTAATGCTGAAGTTAGTACAATGACAGTGTGCTGGTTGTTAGTGCACTGGGTACCAGCCCAGGTGCCTCAGCAGATACCTGGGTTTAAATGTTGTTCCACAGCTGAACTGCTGTTTGTTCTGCTAACCAAACCCCCCCCCCCCCACAGGAGGGAGACAGCAATAGAGGGTGATGAATTACATTAACCACTGATCAGACCTTCCCGCCATTGCTCTGTCTGGAATTTAATCAGGCTGGCAGATCTTTTATTATTTAATAAAATGGAAGCAGGAATACGCTGCCAGATGTTGGTGTTACCACCATGGTACACATACCTGTAAGAGTGATGGTTACATTGTTTTAGCCACCCAGCTGAACTGCAATGGACGGAAGATAAGGCAGAGAAAGCCAATGTTCTCTGAACGAGTCCTGGCGGGAGGAGGTGTCCACCTCCACTTATCCTGGATGGCCTTCTGCAAAAAATAGCAAAAAATTAGTAAAGTGGGCTGTGCTTTTTTCACAGCCCAGAATCTCTTCCTTTCTTGGTATAATATTCTGTTTGTGGGATCACTTCAGTAATTCAGGGAGATTTGATCACCCTGTTCTCTTGAGGAGCCAAGACTAGGGGTTAAGAATACTAGCTGCCCTACTTCAACAGTGTGAACTACAAGAAGCTCTTGACATTGTGTGAGCTGTATGGTCCCCAGAGATCTATTAGATCTACTTAACTTCCTATGCCAGGCTGAATAAGATTTAATGCAGGAATTTTCATGTTTAGGTCACTGGTCCAAATCCAGCCAAGGTCAGCAGTCACCAAGTGTTGTAAGCCACTGATCACTATTTGGTGCCTGATGTGAAATGACTTGAAGTTCTCAGTCTGCTTACTAGTAGACAGGCATCCACATCACGTGCTATAAATTGGTATCCTGGGTGGCAGTCTTAGCAAAAAGGTGTAGGATTGAGAGAGACTTGGAGATTGATCTGCTATCTGGCCCCTGACTTGGTCAGGGTCGAATGTGCAGGGGAAGCTTGCAGTGCATGTTGTGCCTATTGGATTTCATTCTCTAGGGCTACCAAACCAGCTCTAACTAATTATTATTATTATTATTTATTAAACAATGGTGTAGTGGTGGCAGGGTCCCCATTAAAACAATGCCATTGAATTGTGTAGGGGCAGAATATGAAAGATTTGGAATAGCCTGAACTACTAGCAGATGCCTGCTAGAATGAAGTATTCTGTGGGCAGACCTTAACAGTTTCCGTAATGAGCTCCTTGGAAAGGCACAGGCATTGCTGGTAGTCCCTGCGTCCTTCCCCTCCTTTTCCTTAGCAAAGAACAGGAGACATTCTAATCGCTGTGGTTCTTTCTAATCCTTTGTAGGGCTCGTGAAAGATGCTGCTAGACCTGCTTACTGGGTGCCGGATCATGAAATCCTGCACTGCCACAACTGCCAGAAGGAGTTCAACATCAAGCTCTCTAAACACCACTGTCGAGCCTGCGGCCAGGGATTCTGCGATGAATGTTCAAACGAGCGCCGAGCAGTCCCTTCCCGCGGATGGGATCATCCAGTGCGAGTCTGTTTTAACTGCAATAAGAAACCCGGTGACCTTTAACCCCAGCTTCCTGTCTGGGTCCTTCACGATTCCTTAGGTTCTCAGGGTTAGAAAAAAATATTTGGTCTCCCTTTCACTTTTTGCAGCCAGAATGCATGTTTCTGATCTCCGGCCTGCTCTCATGTTCTACCCATCTTGGAATGCTGGGACATGAGCTCAAGTGAGTAAACTGGACCTTCAGGTTTTAATTGTAAGCTGATTGGGGCAGGGGGAGCTCATGTAAATGAGCAACCCAAATCCAATGTATTTTATTCCAGTTTAAACATCTATATCTATATAATTTAGTATGTTAAGGATGCCGGTGGCTAGTGAAGTTTTGAATATTTCTAGTTCAAATAAGAGATGCAGCTGGACCCTGCTGTATTGGGTCGAATTCATAGCCACTGCAGTGCCTTCTAATTTTTCTCTTGAAGCATTTTGCTCATCACACGGTCCTATTGTAAAGGTTTGGACCCTTTGCTGCCAGGAGGGTCCAAGGCTCCCCAAGTGTTGATGCATGAATTGCATCTGATAATGGGAAGTGCCCTGCCTCTGGAAGCTCCACGTGCTGGCACTAAAGGGTTTGCAAAATCCATTTGAATTGTGGTCATAAATGCTAGTCTGGCAGGTCATGGGACTGCAGTGCAGGCGAGTGGAGGTGAACCTAGCACCATGGCAGAGACCAAGCTAGAGTTGTTGAAAGGAAAACAAATGATGTGGAAAATGCTAGGGCATCTGTGGTAGAAGCCATTTCCATGTCAACACAAGATTGCAGGGTCTCACTCTTCTTGACCATGTTCCCATGCGCTTGGATTTCTTTCTGGAGCACTTTAACTGCTTTATGAGGTTTGTCAGAAACTAAGAGGCTTGTGACCAGAACGAGGCAAGTGCCTGTTTTCTGGAAGATTGCATGACCTGCAGTCTAGTGTTTGCTAGGCTTACTAAAGTTTTAAAGGGTCCCCAAATCCATGGTGCCACCAATGGTCTTGCAGACGGCTGCATAGAAACGGCACAGATTTGACTGTGATCTTTCTTATAAAAACAACAACAAACCAACCAAACCTACAGATCCAGCTGGAAAACAGGAATCTCTTCTCAGCTCTTAGCAAGTGGCACTCACTGGACTTCACCCTTCCATAAAGGTCTGCATTGAACCACTGAATTTATCAGCAATGAGCAAACCACTGCGCTCAACTGATACGCTCCTTTTCTGTGGATTTTGGCTCTCATGACAAGAAATAAGAGACCATCATGAACTGAACTTTTGGCTTATGTAGACAAGGGATGCTCCCATGGAGGGGACTTGTCTCCAATTGTAGTGGCTGGAGTTTGACACTATACCCTGAAACTGATTTAGTCCTACCTGTTAAACATGCCCTTGTGTAGCTCAATGATTGACACCCTCTGATAGGACTGTATTATTAAATTAACTGCTATAAAAGACTAGACCTTCTGAACAAGTGTGCTGGCTTTGGGCTTTTAACTAACAGTTCTTGCTCTTGCCCCTGAAGGAACCTGTTTGCAAAGTGACTGCCCCAGGCAGCTGTTCCCAGACTTCACGCTGAAGCTGAAACGGAATGTGTGGTAGGAAACGTTCCCTGCTGGTTAAAGTTGCCAGAGACTGACTTGTATTTTGTAATCAAAGGCTGTCATAAGCTGACAGTCACCTGGAAGGGAGTGGGGGATAGGAGTCGTTAATAGTCCGGTCTTAGAAAAGACATTTTACAGCATAGCTCTGCACTTTGAGCTGTTTATTTTTGAATAGGTGGTGGACAATACAGTCAATATGTGTTGTTGATTTGAAGGCCATGCCCTGTGTGGCTTCCATGCATGTAGCTTTACTACCATGTTAATCCAGAAAGAGAAACCATCCATGACATTCCTTGTATAAAGTCTTCACTTCAGAATCTCTGTGTCATTGACTTGTTAGAATTTTGTCCTGCTACTGGCAGATGTACTGCCTCAGTCCATGTAAGACAAAGTGCTGTCTATGCATTTCTAGCACACGCATTGCGGTGGTATCCAAGTGCCTATTGGGACATGGAGTCCAATCCCGACTGACAGTTCTAGTGCTCTGGGGTGTTGGGACCGTGCTGAGATCTGGTCAGCAAAGCAAGAGCCCTTTTGTTGTGCTTACCTTAAATGGGGTTGATGTCGGGGGAAATGTTGTAGCTGAGCATCAGTAAAATAAAGAAGAGGGCAACAGGTAACCCTAAATAAGGTAGCAACAGGAAAGCTAAGAGACTCGGCTACACAGGAAAGTTGCTCTGGTTTAACTAGCACTACTTTTCAAACCAGTTTAAATTCCTGTGTGGACTCTCTTATTTCAGTTTAAGTGGCTTATTTCAGTTTAATTTAAATCTGTTCCTAATCCATTTAAACTAATGTGAAATAAACCAGTCTTACACCAGAATAAGAGTGTCTACGTGGGGGTTTGCATCAGTTTAACTAGTTTGGTTTCAATTCACACCTTAGGTTATATTGGTGCAACTTGCCCAGATAGACAAGGCCTCAGTTTTAATGCACTGTGCTTTGTCCTATGCTATAGCATCCAATGAGAGTGCTTGGGTAGAGGGAGAAAATGAAAAAAGAGTCTCAGGTTACAAAAGCCTCCCAGGGGAAAAAAATACTGTATACCACAAAGGTTAAAGAGCACTGTTCTAAGCTGTCCACTGTAGGCCCTCCCCTCTCCCTGTTCTGACAGCATCAGGTATCACGGGTGTGGGGAGAACAGAGCCTAGTCAGACTTTTTCTTTAGACCTTTCCCTGTTCCAAAATGAGAGTCATATTTAAGATCCTGCTCTCATGTTGGAATATAGTCCTCATGAGAAAGCCAGGGGTTCCTAGACGGCTCAGCACTAGCTGCTGGTTGAGAGCCTTGTTCATCTCCTAGTGAAGTCAATGGAAAGATTCATGTTGACTTAAATGGGCGTTGGATCAGGCACTTAAAGGAGATAAATATGCCTAGAATGTGTGCATTAACTGAGCCCAGCAGGAGCTGGGATTACCAGATTTCTATGCTTGAGGCATTAGTGTTTCATAAGAAAATGGCTTTGAACAACACCCTCTCCCTTGAACCTGGACAATGCTCTGTATTTCTGCAGCAGCATAAACTTTTAACTGGGAAAACAATCTGAAAAATGAGTCTCGCCTGCTTAATGCTTCAGAGTGTTAAGCAGGTAACACTGCAGCATCCAGGACAGGAAGTGGAAAACCCATTTTGAAGACATGAGTTTTTACTAGGAAAAGGAGGACCTGAAATAAACTCATTTTTGTTCATTATTATTATTATTTATTTATTTGCATTATCATAGCAACCTAGGAGCCCTGGTCATGGACTAGAATCCCATTGTGCCTGGCACTGTACAAACACAGGACAAAAAGACAGTGCCTACCCCAAGCTTGCATCTAAGCCCACAACCTCTTACCAGAGAAGCTGTTCTTGCTGACACTCCCACAGCATCTAAATAGAGTGACTCTTGCAAAAGTCCATCTCCAAGCATCGGTAGCCTTTCCTGAGCTCTGGAAAAGCCCAAACTGGAGGTTGCTTCACGATGTCAACCTAGAAGAGGTCTAGTAATTGAATGAAGTTCACTTGGGAGGTAGGGAAAACACTTATTATTGGAATCGAGGAATGAAACATCATAGGGTTAAAAGCAAAACCTTATTTCCCTGTTAGATGAAAAATGCCATTCTCTTTCAGTATATTTCCAAAATACTAGTTTATGGGTTTTGTAGATTACTGATTAGAGAGTCACAGTTTAAAGTCTTGTAAATCAAGGTGGGAGTTTGGCCTTTGCACCAACTTGCACAGTCACTATAATGGTAATGTTTCAGTGGCTGCAGTAAACACTTGTCTTGGCAAGATTATTAATTTCAGTCTGTGTGAGATGTGGCAAGATAACAGACTGTTTTGACTTACAGAACAAAGTAGTCTGTGTTTGATAGTATTTTTTTGCCAGAAAAGTGATGGCAGATTCACAGTGGATCAAGAAACTTCTACATCTTTTCTAGCAAATGTGGCCAAAAAAAAAAAAAATTGATTAAAATAAGAATCATGAATTGACATGCAAATATGCCTGACAGTTTGCCCAAGTAATGAAAATAATTCTTTAACAGGGTGTACAGTAAGCAGCTCAGATTTCAGGAAGAGGAAACAGAGATGATTTTATTCTTTGCTCAGACTTATTTACTTCAAATGAGCTGACTGTGTCAGTTACCTGTAAAGAGGTGCATGTTCCTCTGAATATAAAGGATGGATTTTTCCTCTCCAATTTTGAGCTAGACACAGTAGGAGGTTTATCTGTTACTATAAATTTGTTCACTTTCAGATGTCCCCACACTGTGAAATCTTTGGGCCAAACTCAGAGGCAAGATAAGGTATATCTAGCACATGGTGACTGTAGACTACTGGAATTTAGACAACCAGGGGGTGGAAGAGCAGGGTTGGGACAGGAAAAGCATCTAGCAGGAGGATGTGAAAGAAAAGGAACATTTGTGTTTGACCCTCCTGTTTTGTGTTTTTCCTGCTATAACCTCACCCTTCTGCTGTCTGCGTGGACTGTGAGTTATATTTTCTCCAGTTTACTCACTTGTAATTGACACTCCCCGATTTGTCACTTCTGCATTGGGCCTTTTGTCTGTGGTCTGGAAAACAAGACAATCCCTCCCCTGACCATGGTCTCAAAACTACTCTGTGCTTTTTTTTATATTATTCCTTGATCCATAGCTCTGCCATGCCCTGCAAGAACTAGAAACCACCCATCTGCCTGCTACAGCATCCCCTAGTGCCCCAACTGAAGCCCTGGGAGACTGACCAGTTCCCAAGTTGTTATGAAAGGGAGATTAGCCTGTGTACTAACAGCATGAAAGCTTTTGGGTTTTCCACCTGGCCATACAGAGAACTAGCTGTGGCTCTTTTACATGTAGTTCCCTTACCTCGAGCCTGCCTGCTAGAGTTTGTGCTGGCATCTCATTTTTGTCTATTGAACATCTTCCCTTTTCAATGTGTAATCGGACAACCTGTGCTTTTAATGACTGTAACGTCAGCTAGTGTAGCAATGTGCTAGTATCTGGAGTTAAGCCTCTGTCAGAAGCAATTTGGCCCAGATTCTCAAAGATGCTTAGGTGCCTTAATTCCCATTAATTTCAATGGGAGTTAGGCACCTAAACACCTTTCAGGATCTGGGCCTTTGGTAGCAGTAGATTTGTTCTTGCCTGCTGCTAATGATTAAAAGGGATTGACTGGATTTTCATTTTGATGGGAGGAAAAAATCCCCTTTTCCTCTCACGGTTTTACTTTTTTTTTTTCTAAACAAGTACAAAAAGTGAAAGTAAGGTAGGAGAACTAGATTTGAAAAATTTTCATTACAAAAAATTCATGAAAAATTACTGAAATGGGAGAAAATATATATCAAGGATGGCCAAACGTACTGACTATCTGAACCGCATACAATAATCTTTGGAAGTTCGAGAGGCAGGCACACCTATTGGGGCTCAGGGCTTTAGCCCTGCAGTGGGGTGGTGGGGCTAGGGTCTTCTGCCCTGTGGGGAGGGGGTTCTCGGGGCTTCAGCCCCACAGGAGGTACTTGCTGGGGTTCGGGGCTTCAGCCCTGCTCCTTCTGAAGCCCCTAGCCCCACCACAGGGCAGAAGCCCTGAGCTCCCCCAGTTTGGTAGGTGAAAAATGGGGTGGGGGGAGGAAGAGGGGCCCCGCAAGCTGCACTTAAACTGTAAAAGAGCCACATGTGGCTCGCAAGCCGTGGTTTGGCCACCTCTGAAATATATATAGTTGGTAATTTTCCACAAAAGGTCCTTAACCTTTGCTCATCAGTTTGTGCAGGGCCATACCCATTGATGCCGAAGTGCTACTGCTAAGGGCTTAAGAAATGCAGGTTGCTGAGAGTAACTAGCACAAAGTTACAGCAGGTGGAGCTAAAAGTGATTGAAAACATCAGTTTTTAAATGAAATGAAGATGTAAAACAGCTGCCTGTGAAAGGTACTATTGGGTAGAGCAGGGCAATGCCAATTGTATTTTTTACATTTAAAAAAAAACCACACTACAGTAAGGGGAGGGGTCTTGCTTTCCTGCTTGTTGCCAAAATCAAATAGACTATTCGTTTCAATCCATTTCACATTTTTCAGCAATAGCAAAAGAATCAGAGATTTTATTACAGAATGAGAGGGAATCATACCATGCATATGCATATAAAAATTACCATCTTTCCCCAGACATCTCTGCTTATTACAGAAAACTATCCTGACTCGTGTATTTTGTTAGTCACCAAGCATAAGCCACATAATTGCATTTTGGGACTATTCAAGTTCTTCAGTGGAAAGACTTCAGCTGAAAGATCCCAGCAATGCCAGAAAATGGGAAAATTACTGTAGTCAAGCCTTGCAAATCAACAATTCACTGTGACAGGAAGTTAATGTAAGTTAACAATGTGGCAGCTGCCAAAGAGCAAGATCAGTTATTGCAACTAAGCAATGAAGTGTATTTAGTTTTCTCACTTCTACCATCCATTGAAATGACCACTACCAATATGAACAATTCCCTTACAAAAATCCAAGTATATGGTGTAACAATATCCTCTCCAGTGTAATAAATCATTTGATCACTGCACTGAATTACAGATTGTCACTAATTAATGTAGTTTACATGTTGAATAAATAAAAATGTATCCGAAAGCTCTGCTGTTGCAAAGCTGGGCTTGTAGAATTCAGCTTCCTTTAGAAATCAGAGTTTTATTGGAGTTAAATAAGTCCCATCCTGCCCCCCCCCGTCTTTTAATTGTAGAAACTTCCTTTGGGAGGCTTTGAACCCTGATTTCTAATACTTCCAAATGGGTGTTAAATTCTTCCATTTCTACTCTGAAAAGCAGTTCTACAGTGGCAGACTGGATTTCTTAATGGGAAGCAGTAGTACCTAGAGGGTGGCTGTCAGAAAAACATCACAACTGTTCACAGCTACAGTGATGATACAACAGTGACAGATAGCGTGGACAGCTGTGGTCTACTGGTTGGAACACAGAAAGTCAGGACACCTGAGGTCTCTCAGACTATGCCTCTCACTGACTTGCCCACACCCTGAAAACATCACTTAACCTCTCTGTAATGTGAGGATAATAATTTTGTGAAGTGCTTTGAAATCTATGGCTGGAAAAGGTGATCTAGAGAAAGTAAATTGTGCTGTTAGCAGATAAGTCTGGATCCTGCAAACACTGATGTGGGTGCTTAACTTTAGGCATGAGAGTAGGCTCATTGACTTCAATCTGACTACTCACGTGCTTGAAGTGATGCACATACACAAGTGTTTGCAGGACTCAGCTTGAAATGGCACCTGCCACTGCTAAACAAGAACACCATTTACTCAAAGGGCCATGTTATGAAGTTTTGTTTTAAAAAAATTCATTTTCATTAGTAAATCTTTAAACAGTGGTATTCAAACTAGCCACTGCAATTGTCCTTACTTTGCAAGACCTATATGTGGAGCAATGAACTAACATGAAAGGCCAGGAAGCTTAAACTGATGTTGGATTCATTCCTAGGGCACAAATAAATTTTCATAAAATATCAGGGTTGGAAGGGACCTCAGGAGGTCATCTAGTCTAACCCCCTGCTCAAAGCAGGACCAATCCCCAAACAGATTTTTACCCCAGTTCCCTAAATGGCCCCCTCAAGGATTGAACTCACAATCCTGGGTTTAGCAGGCCAATGCTCAAAACCACTGAGCTATCCTGTCCCCCCTTCAGCAGGAGATGAGGGCACTCAGCATTTTACAGGATTGGGCCTACAGTTCATAGTCATGAATATAATAGCAGAACCACTGATGTTAATCAGAGTTTTGTCATTGCCTTTTGGGCAGCCAGGACTTTTCTCCATGGTTCTGGGGTTGTAGGCAGGGAGTGAAAGAAAAGCAGCCAAGGAGAAATACTGCAGCAGTTGCACTCAGTAGGAGTAATACCCACCTCGTCATTCATGTAACTTTTAGGTTTGGGGCTGCCATTTTTCAATGTTCCCTTTGTGACTTAAGGAGCTCAGTGCTAAAAGAGAAATCTCACTCAGGGCAGAGATAAGTGACTAATAGGATCGTATGCTGCTTTCAGTACCTCATGGCACATATAGTAACATGTTTCACTAAGGTAACAAACATGGACTCATTCTCTGCTGAAATGAAGCTATAACTATGAGGAGAACAACTGGGTATCTGTAAGGTTCTTTACTTCAGTAAACCTAGAGGGTCTCTTCTCAGAATTTCTGCTTGATTCCTACATCAGTGTAGTCCCAAGCCCCAACAGATGTCAGCTAAGTGCTGTCCAGCCATGGCTTGCCCCTGGACAAGGCCCAACTTCTTCCCCTCACTTACTGGGAAACTGCACTTGTTGCTAGGACCATGTCCATATACTGGCATTGGATAGCAAGCAGTTGGGAAGGACCCCACCGCAAAAACGTGGAGTTACGCTTTCTTTTGAGGGTATAGGGACACAGGAAGCAAACAATTGCTGCTGGTCCTTTAACAGGGAGGGAGCAGCTGGAGCCACTGCTGTTTCTAAGGGGGGAGGGGGCGGGAAGGAGCAGAGTGATCTTTTGAAGCATAGAGGAGGCAGATAGAAGAATGTAGGGGCCAGCTATAGGAGGGGAAAGCGGCGGGGATAGCAGTAGCCACAGCCAGCAAAAAGGTAAGTGCAGATGGTGGGTTTAATTGTGGCGGGAGAAAGCCTTGATTTATTAATATTACCATAGCACCTAGGAGCCCCAGTCTTGCATGTTGGGCTAGGTGCTGTACAAACACACAACACAAAGACAGCTGCTGCCCCAAAGAGCTTACAATCTAAGTACAATACAAGACAAAAGATAATGCACACATACAGCCAGACAAGGGAGCACAAGGAAACACTGGGACGACGGCCAGCACCATAGGCTGTGGTCTCTCAGCACATCAGCAGCCTAACTACTGTCAAGTTTTTTGCAGGTATCCTGGCAAAGGAGGGTTTGTAAGACCATCATGAAGTAGCTTTGAGGCTGTTTACAGGAAGCCCCTCCAGAGCGTGAGAGGCAGCATGGGAGAAAGCATAAAAGTGCTTGTTTGAAAAGTTGAGTGGGCAATGGAGATTGGCATGATGGTGGGCCAATCAGAGGTGAGCACTAACAGCTCAATAGCAATGAGAGATGATTGGTAGGGGCGGGCATAGAAAATGAAGGGCTTTTAAAGTGAAGACAAGCAGCTTGTGTTTGATGCAGTCTCAGAACCTATATAAAATAGAATGCAATAGGGAAGGGGGAGCAAGTGTAGGGATGCAAAGAGAGGGGTAACATGGTCAAAGCGACAGGCTAGGAAAAGTATCTTTGCAGCAGCATATTGAATGGTAATGAGAGGGGCAAGACTGCATTGGTCAAGCCAGGGAGAAGAATGTTTCAGTAATAAAGATGCAATATGAAAGCCTGGACAAGAGTTTTAGCTCTGTGAAGGGATAGAAAAGGCTGTACCTGAGAGGAGATGTGTGAAAAGAATCTGCAGAATTTAGATGTAGGCTGGATATGAGAACCTAGAGAGAGGCTACCTACAGGCCAGAATGACAGGCAGGGTGACAGTGATATCCACAGGAATTGAGAAAGGGAATAGTGGGAAGGGAAGATTTAGAGCTCCGTTTTAGCCATGTTGAGCTTGAGCTGATCACTAGACTTCCATTAGGCAAATGAAGAGAGCCACTTGAAGTTAAATGTGTGTGGTTTTGAAAGCCTGGCAGTGCAAGTATTTTTCATGAGGGCTAATAGGCTTAGTCCTTGGGCAAACAGGTGTTTGAGAAGCAGAGCTTAAAAATTTCCCCATCTTCCTCCATATGAGTAGAGCCCTGCGCAGATACAAAATTTGAATCTGCATCCATCTGCGATCCACAAAAATGGTCCGTGGATTATCTGCGGATTTGCAGGGCTTTACATATAGGGTGACCAGATGTCCTGATTTTATAGGGACAGTCCCGATATTTGGGACTTTATCTTATATAGGCGCTTATTACCCCCCACCCGTCCTGATTTTTCACACTTGCTGTCTGGTCACTCTATTTACATATGAGCGAGTAAACAAGCATGCCGTACTGACTGACGGAGACTGAACCAGGTCCAGTCTGGTATTTCCTGCTAGACCACGGTCCCTCTGCTGGGACATCAGGGTAGAGGAAGTAGATTATTTTGAGAATGCAGGAGGAGGGCACTAGGACCTTTCTTTTCTAGCTGCCTTACCCACTGGCTGCTCAAAAGAGGTTATTCCAGTGCCCTTGGCCAGGGCCTGCACTCCCAGCTCTTCTTTTGTACCCCCATCACAAGCTTAATTAGAAGCCTTAGCTGGAGGGACTTTGGCGGGGGGGGGGATGAATGTGTGTGCGGGGGCTCATCATGAATGCTTAGCTCATGGAAACAGCAGGCACAGCAGCTGAGCTTCTTGCATTTAATGGGCTTTGCTGAAGGGGAGTGAAGAAAGCACTAGAAAAAAACAAGATGCCTTCCTGCCACACTTGTTTTAGCTGGTGTTCCCACATCAATGGTACACAAATAATCCAGGATCATTATCCTATCTAGGATGAGGGTCTTGACTACAGCTGGGAGAACAGTGGGGGAGGGGGTTCTAAATGTACTGCTTTACATTCAAGAATGAATTTTGATTCAATGGCGTTCCTAACCCCCTGTTTATTTTGCTTTCGACAAACGTTCAAGCAGCTCAGGGGGTACTAGCAGAAATGCCTCTACAAAAGACATTTTAAACTTCAAATACTCCAAAAGCCAATTCTCAATTGAACAGTATATGGTAACAGTCACCATTTGTACCAAGTCGTACTGGATATGGAAATCATTTACCCAATCCAACTGAAAAACAAATAAAAAAATCTCTGATTTAAGTATATAACCAAACAAAACATGAATTGCAAACTGCAAATATTCTCAACAAACAGCCACAAATAGACCAAGAATTAGTAACTGAAGGAATTAGCCTACTTATTTGTTCTGTAAAGTTAATTTGAGAATTTGAGTCCGTTTTTGCAAAAAAACTGTACATATATTTTTTATTCACTGGCATTTGTCCAGACACAACTTTCCTGCTGAGTGACTTTTTTCCAGTAAAGGAAGCACTCTCCTTAATGTTTCACTGTTCTAGCAGGGACAGTTTTGTATTTCAGCAATAAGTGGTGGTATGAATAAGACATTTGAAGACAAAGATACAATGGCATAGAAAAGGGGGGACAGCATGCTGTGTTGGGAGAATGCAGAGAGCATCAAAGGGGATGGGGAGTAGAAAGAGGGGGGGCTCAGAGGCAAAGTGACTAGGCCTAGAAAGACGCTACACAATATCAGTGAGTATGGAGCCCTGTGAGATGAAGAGAACTCCTTATATTAAATACGTTCACTGTAATCTCTGAGGTTGCTTGTGTTCCTGGAAGCCTGACTGTTCCAGTTTTAACCAATCTCTGTCTGGTATTATAGAGCAGCCTTACTTTCTGGGCTGTCTGGGGTGCTCTCCTCCCATTTCCTTTTCATGTCTCCCCCTTATTGGAGAGCCAGTGGAACAGTTAGCTTTTCCTATTCAACTTTTGCCAATGAGTTTCTGCTACTGGCTGAAAGTCAGATCCCACAAATGATCCTTCCTTCCAAACTCTCAGCTGAATTAAAAAAACCTGTACTCTGTAGGAACAGTTCGTCACTTTTATTTACAACTGCCTGGTAGTTTTAGAGCAGATACAGTAGAAAGTTGCTGAGCCTGCTGGGCGAAGTTCAAAACTCCAGAGACAGAGCAGGCAGGGCAGCACCACAGCTTGAGTCAATGCAATGGTGACAATAAGAGGCCACACCTAACAGTTGTCTCTTGAGTCACGCAGGGGGGCTGGAAGATCCGTATACCCGGTCTAGGGACAACATGGATTATCTGAGTTGTAAGAGAAGTGGTAGAGATCCTGCTTGACTGCCATGAGGAGGCCAGGAACTCCTCGTCTGCCTCCGAGTCTCGAAGAGAACACCACACTGGGGATGGAGTCCCTGGAGGATGGGTGTGGAGAGGGAATCATTCTGAGCAGATGGGCATCTTGGAGACTCCAAATTCTTGTGTAGCAATCCTGACCAACTGGAGAGGAAAAAGCACTGCAAATCAGGACAAGGAAATGCTTCCACATAAATGGTCATAACCACCTTTGAAAAATTCTGGTCCCAGAAGAGGAAAAAGGTATTTAATACACTATAACAAAAGAACCATTGCCCATCTCCATCCATGCATGAAAAAAATCCTGAGCGCCTCCAAAAAGGAAAAACATGACTCAAATATTTTACTCTACGTAGGGTGGGATGGATAAAAATAACTGTAGGCAAGATCTCAAAGAAATCAGGCAACATAGAGCTTAGTACATCACTATCCAAAGCAGTATCCCCACTGCGAGGTTCTTTATTATCAATCATAATGAAAAAAAAAAAAAAAGCTCTTACCATAATTGTGCTGCTTATGGCGAATGCTAGAAAAAGCGAACAAATTCAGGAATATCTTGGTGTTTCTACAGCCCCCTGTAAAGGGGTTCCCTTCACTGCAGCAGCACCTCCTGGTGGCCAGGCATGGTGTATCAACTGTCTTTTGGTGTGGCACCCCCTAGCGACATGCACTGTCACCACAGTGGTGTGTCTTCCCATAACTCAGCCCTTCCGCCAGGTCACAATATTTATATCTGCCTCTTTTGGGGTGACAGAGTACAACCAAACTGTAGTACAATTACCTTATTGTAGTCTTCCTTCCGTCTCTGGGCTCTTGTCCTTACACCCCTTACCACAGGTGGTTTCACCCTACCTTTCTCGGTGGCTGGTAGGGGAACCCAGGCCCTCCCTCTACTCTGGACTCAAACCCAGGGACCCTGTAAGCTGGCAGCCAAGGCCTACTCCCTCAGATTCTTTGCTGCCTCCCTAGATGCTTCCTACCTCTCCTATCCCCCCAGAGAGTGACTGCTGGCTCTTTCCCTGCACCCCCTTTCTGCCACAAACTTCCTAGCATTATAATCACAACCCAGCCCTTCCTCAGTGGGGCTTCATTATCAGTTAAGCCTGTCTCTCTCTTGCAGATGCTGACAAGTATCTTAACTGACTTCTCAGGCCCACATGAATCCCTTCAGAACCTGTGTGGGGTACACATCCCATCACATTCCCCTTCATCCTCCTGTCTCCTTTGGATATCAAAGAAAAGACCCAATATATTCCTGTTATTTAATATGACTTTCCAGGACATCTATCCTATGTAAATTAGTTACCCTTTTTATGGGCTCATGAAAAGGTTTAGTACTGTTTTCTTTTACTTCTAAATCAGACACTTGCCACTCTCTCTCTTCCATTTTGTCTTCCAATGTCTTTCCTAACTTCTGACTGAGAAATCCTACTGGCTGGAGCATATCTTTTGAAACCCAGAGGACCATCCTCATAATTAAAATGCATCCAAATCATTTTTGTTTTGAATTACACACTTGTGGTTTATTATGCTGTTTCCAAAGCCAGAAAGGAATGAATGCCCACATAATTTCCAATAGCCTATCTCTACAAATGCCCCACATACCTGGGTGTTGAGAACCAAACATACATGCACTATGGAAAAGCTGACACACCTGCTGTAACAAGCCCTTCATCCTCATTTATTTGCAGAGGGAGAGTAGCATATTCGTTATGATGGCCCTCGTACTGTTTCACACACTTCACTGCTCTCAGGTCCCACAGCTTTATCTGCAAGTGGAAATGGTAATAGAAGAAAGGCCATTTTAGTGAAGCAGGGGAAATTTTTGACAGTTGTTGCTGGTGATAGGGAGAGAAAGGAGTAGACACCCAAAGTTTTACAAACTCCTAAGTGAATTCCTTCAGTTTTGGAATTACCATCTAGACACCGTTTAGGATACTGGCTGTGGGAAACCACTTATAGAAAGGCTCGTTCCATTTGTTTTATTGCAGGCAACTTGTCTAGTGAATTGAGCAAAGGACTGAGTTTTAATTTTGCTTTGCCACAGACTAGTTGGGTGGCCTTGGGGAAGTCACTCTACCACCACCACTCCATCCCCCATCTCTGTTTCCCCATCTGTAAAAAGGAGATAATACTGCTTATTTACTTAACTCACAAGGCTATGGTGGGGAGTAACTGATTAGGCCATGTCTACACTAGGGGCACTATAGCGGCACAGCTATGCCTTACCTACCTATGCTGCTGTAACCATGATGCAGACTACAGCAATGGAAGAGATTTTTCCACTGCTGTAGGAACTCCATCTCTGGAGCATCAGTCACTATGTCGATGGAAGCATTCTTCTGTCAACCTAGCTGCGTCTGCACCAGGGATTAAGTCAGCACAGCGATGGTGCTCGGGGTGTGGATTTTTCACACCTTGGAATTCCATACTGATGTTGACCTAAATGTGAAGTGCTAAGCATTACTAATCCCTTTTCTAGGGAATGATGCAAGTGCTAGCTAGTTGGGGCAATGGAATATAACTTTTGTGGTACCATACGCTGCCCTGGCAACTTGTTAGAAGCCAAAGGAAAAATGAACTTCTGTATTTTTCTGCCTCTCTCTCCCCTTATCTGTCTTCTCTGCCTGTCCTCCCTGTTTTACCTCCTCCATAAACTCCACATTCTCCTCTCCTTTATTCTCTATTTGCCCCTATTCGCCTTTAATTCATTATCAAAATATCTTTCTTAGTGGATCTCCCAGCTCTTGAATTCTCTCTGGTGGAGTTGCTCAGGAGGATCTGCATCAGACTTCTTATAATGACCCACTGACTAGCAAGTAGCATCTCCATCTGAGTCAGGGAATCCCAGTAGAATTCCAAGTTCTTGAGTGAGCGTGTTGTGGCTGTTCCAGTGCTTCGTGCTCATGCACCAGTTGGAGAAGACAAAGGCCATGTCTACACTAGTGAGCTTATAGCAGCACAGCTGTACCTGTGCAGCTGAGCCGCTGTAAAATCACTCATGTAGCTGCTCTATGCCAATGGAAGAGAGCTCTGCTGTGGACATAATTAAACCACTTCCAACAAGCGATGATAGCTATGTCAGCAAGAGAGTGTCTCCCGCTGACACAGCACTGTCCAAACCAGCGCTTAGAATTATAGAATATCAGGATTGGAAGGGACCTGAGGAGGTCATCTAGTCCAACCCCCTGCTCAAAGCAGGACCAATCCCCAGACAGATTTTGCCCCGGATCCCTAATTGGCCCCCTCAAGGATTGAACTCACAACCCTGGGTTTAGCAGACCAATGCTCAAACCACTGAGCTATCCCTCCTCCTGGTGTGTTTTTTTCACACCCCAGACACAGGTTATATCAACAAAAGTGCTAGTGTAGACATAGCCAAACTCTAAGTATCTCAGAACCAGGAGTAAAGATCAGAGAATACAGACATCTGCAAACCAGTCACAACTTCCTTCTGACCAATCAGTGAGCTGGGAAAGCTTTGAGAGATTGGTCAGGGGACAAAGAAGAACTAACAAACTCTCTAAAGACAGAGGCATCCTCTTTCAGGTCTTTCATGGCCAACAGAACATATGAGACACTATCTAGCTTTCCATAAAAAGAAACTCTACCTTTCCAGCCATGTCTGCTGCCATAAGATAGTACTCAGCTTGGAGAAGGCGCACAGATGTGACTGCTGAGTCATGGAAGAGACGGACAGCTTTCCAGCTGTGGCCCCTCCGGCTGCGCTGACGAATGTCAATGCTGAAAACCTCCCCTGAACGGCAGCCATTGTACAGCACTGGAGTCTAGACAAACCAGAACATGCAGGGAGATGAGTCTTGTAACATTTAACAGTATCAGACAGGTTTCTCTAGTCAGTTGTGGCCACTTTCGTAGGAAGGGTTCAAGTACTAAGATAACCCTTCATTGTAGTGCCAGAATATTATCACTGTACATGGAGGATCACAAGAACAGAATTGCATAGTCACGTTGCAAAACATTGCAACCAACTTAGGACTTTCCTTCTGCTTTCAAACATTTAGCAGTAAAAAAGCAATGGAAGCTTGGTCTGATCAGGGGAACAGAAGTTGAGAGTCTTAAGTTCTAGTTCCATCTTTGCCACTAACTTTGACTCTGAGCAAGTCATTTAATCTCTCTCTGCCTTACTTTCCCCATCTGTAAAATGCAAACAATATAGATACTTAGTGTGTGTGAAGTGCTTTAAGATACTCAGATAACAGGCACGATGACTTCAAAGCCGTATTATACTTCCTTGCATTTGTTGTTTCACTTTCTTTTTAACCCTTTTCTATTTAGCAAAATTGATCCCGCCCCCTCCATCCCACCCCACATTTCCAATGGAGCTTGAAATCAGTGTAGCTTATTTTTGTTGCTTTTCCATGGTCAGCCACATCAAGTATCAACTTCATTACTGAGCAGCTACTGAAGCCACCACAAAAAGTAGTCACAGTGAGTATAGGGCTGCTGGTTCCACAAAATCAGCAATGCATACATCTCTCTAAGAAATCAAAGGCCCATGTCCCTTTCTACCTGGGTAGCAAACTGTTGTGCCAGTACATCACTGCTTGTTCCAAATGTCTGCCGATGACCAGTCATTGCATTGGTCACAAGGACTCGTCGCATCAGCCCTGAGAAAGATAAAACAAACACATGGCCATCATTTGGGCAATACAGCTTGGAGGCTATGATGGGGGAGATCTTTCCCCTTGAGAAGTAGTACAAATACATTCCTGTTTACCTGTGCTGAAGCAGTTATCAGCCTGGGGGTTCAGGCACCAAGCACAGGACCAGGCAGTAGAGATCTTGAAGCTGCACAACATTCCAGGCTGATCTCCTAAGAGTGGCAACAGGGACGAGAACAAACTGTAACCCTAGGCACCACAAGGAGATGTGGGAGGAAGCTTCAAGTTAACTGTGCCCCTAGAAAATTTCACCAGGCCTCTGTACCTCTTACAACATTCAGGTTTTCTGCTTCCAGTGCACTAAACCACCCAGTTACAGGCCTGTTGCTACCCACCCTGTTCTTCTGGAAACAGAAGATTGCTCTACCTGATGCTTGAGTGATTGCCAAAGAACACTGCCATGGAGAACTACTCTGTAGTCATAGGCATGTTTCTGGGGGAAGGGAGGGAAGACTGAAAGAAATAGCTACACAATGCACCCACATTCGCAAGGTTTATAAAAACTGGGTATACACAGTGCTTTAATACAACTGCATTGGAATAAGGACACCATTTCGGCTTCCCCAACAGCCCAAAGCCTGTCTATGCCCCTGCCTCTCCCCTTGACTGAGAATTCATAAGGATTTTCAAAAAGTAGCACATTAGGCACTAAAATTATGTTCATGTGGGGGGAAGAAATGGGGGAGAAGTGAGGAAAGCTCTTGTTTGGACAAACACAGCTTTGAAGATGCTACACTGGCCTTCCTGTCTGCTGAATTAGCAAAGTTTAATTATATAGCAACACGCGAGATTTGCATTGTTCCCTCAGCTCCCAACCCAGTTCAAAACTAAATCCACTGACCATTCCTAAGTGTGCAGTTTTTATTCACTTCACACAAGTATGTTAAGGCCAAGCCCTCAGTTTAGGGTTAGAGATGACACCGCAGGTGTCTTATGTATCTGAAAGCAGTGATTTTCAAAAGATCTTAAAACAGTGGTCCCCAAACTGTGGGGCGTGACCGCTCTAAGGGGGCATGGAGGAACATTCAGGGGGACACAGCGGGGCTTGGGCCAGCCCCCACAGGAGGCAGGGAGGGAGCACCACCCAGCCCCACTCTGCCCCTTGTTTGGCTCTGGCCCCGCCCTCTACCCCAGCTGCAGCTCAGGTGCCGGCTGCAGCCCCGCTCCTGGCCACAGCTCCAGCCTCGGCAACTGACCATGGCTCCTGACCACAGTTCGGGGTGTGTGCATGCACATGGACAGGTTTCATTATGGGTAAGGGGGGGCACAATAGAAAAAGTTTGGGGACCACTGCCCTAGAACTACTTTTGTCAACTGGTAAAGCATCCTGCAGTCTTCAAACAGCAACCCTTCCTGTTAGCACTAATGCTATGTGACTGTTTTTAAAAAGCCTCTGGAAATAACTCATGTATTCTCACCCCATCAAGGTGCTTTACATGTTTGTCTTCATCAGACACTTCTGTGATGTAAATTTAACTGTAGCCAAACTTGCAAAGGACACAAAAATTAGAGGTGTAGCAAAATTCGAGAATGACACTACAAAGAGACCTGGAGAGAGCAGCATAGTGAGGACTTAAGTCAACTAAGGGAGATTCAACCCTTACGAAAAGGAACAGCACAAATACAACATAGGGGAATGTAGCCACACCCATCAAATTAAAGCCAATTGATTTTAACCTTCTCTCTTTAATATTCACATGTTTTCATATGACTGAACACTATACACAGTGCTTGCCATAGGCTGGGGGTGGGAGATCAGTACTGGAAGAGGAGCAGAGGGACCTACAAGAGGACTGCCATCTCAAATAGTCCCATCAATAAACATATGTGAACAACTTCTGTGGGCAAAGGTCATACCTGGGAGAACAATTGTGCACTGGTTCACTCCATTTGAAAGGACCAGATAGTTAGACTGAGCACCTGTTGGGCTATCTATCTATCCAGGTTCTATGTATTAAGGGAGGCCAAATAGCTTACATAGGAAAAGTTCCAGATAAATATTTACTATATAGGCGAGTACATTTTCTGCCAAGTACCATACAGTTAACAACTGGTGCCATAAGCGATCATTGTTAACTAGTTCCTAAAATGATTACTATCCAAATCAGTTCTTGGGCTTCATCACACAGTGTTAATATTCATTCTTGTGACGCTTACAAAACCACTCAAAGTATTAGAGAATGAAAATACAGAAGTCATCCCTCATTTAGGCCCTCTTCAGACTACAACTTCTAACCAGAACTGAAAGGTATTCTACCTGGGTTAGAGTTGCTGAATAAGGATGCTGGAAGCAGACTGGCACAGCCTGGAGTTTCTGCAATCCCCATGAGGCACAACTTGCTGGAGCCTGTTAAAGAAAACCAAGATTTCTCCCAGAAGTGGCACATGTTGCATAAAATTACTCGGGGGGGGGGGGGGCGGGGGGGGGGGGGAGGGAGAGGGAAGATGCCTCTGAAGCATGGTACACATAATATTCTGTCCTTCAACAGTGCCTCTTGGATGACCTTTAAAGTGATTTACAGTCACTAATGAATTAAGCCTCATCACACCTGTGAGGTGTTCATTCCCCTTCTCTCATAGGAATTAGAGGACAAGATTTGTAATTCTAGGATTCTAGTTTTAATATTTAACGTTACCCAACAGGGAAGGAGAGTGGGAGGAATAATAAAATCTTTCCTGATTTTTCCGATCATAAAATATCATCCACATATAGAACTTTGGAGAGTGAAGACATAAAAAATAACGTTTTCCAAACTACTTTGGGTCTGTCTTTCCCAGTGCATAAAAAAAATAAAAATGGGGTTGTATCACATTGCTCTCTGGAGGTAGTAACAGGTATGGGCAGAATTTAAACTTATTTTTCCAGATCAGTGTGATGGAATTATGATCAATAGATGGGCGAGAGTGAAAACTCCAGGCCTGCTGCAGTGCAGGTCTGAAACACCACTCTGAAAAGTCCTCTTCCTCTCCTGGTAGTATGACCATGACACTCTGCTCCCTCACTCTATCCACTGGCTTCTTGCCATTGTCTGAATAATTTTCTTGAACTCCTTGTTCTCCCTTTCAAGGGCCTTCAGAATCCAACACTTGCCTACATCTCCCCTTGTTTGCTAATACTCCAGCAGACACCCTTTGTCTGCCAACAACCTCACTTCCATGCTCCTTTCACATTCTCCCATTTGTGTCCCTGCACCTTCCACGCAAGCCTCCGTCAGTACAGATGTGCATCTTTTGTGTAGCATTCTGCCACTAATCTCTAATCAGACATTCCCCATTGCCAATCCCAAACCTGACACCCTGATAGGTTCACAAAAGAAAAACACTTTAAAGAGCTCTTCTGAGAGTTTTCCTACCCCAGCCCATTACTTTGTCATTCCTGCTATTTCCTCCCTATACCCAAAAGTGATTTGATGTAATTTATTCATTGTGTTAACTCTGAGGGTTAGGTTGTGAGATCCTTGTCTTTTGACTTACTATATATCTGAATGCTGCCATGTGTACTTATGACTTAACAACATACTTTCTTTCAGCTTTAGGGCTTCTTTTGTTATTTTCCAGTGACCCATTAAGCCCCTTTGAGGCAGGTACTTGGGATTTCTTGTTGATAAGTGGCTGTCAGTCAACCTGTAGAACTCTTTGCCAGAGGATGCTGTGAAGGCCAAGACTATAACAGGGTTCAAAAAATAACTAGATAGGTCCATCAATGTCTATTAGCCAGGATGGGCAGGGATGGTGTCCCGAGCCTCTGTTTGCCAGAAGCTGGGAATGGGCGACAGGGGACAGATCACTTGATGATTACCTGTTCTGTTCACTCCCTCTGAAGCACCTGGCATTGGCCACTGTCAGAAGACAGGATACTGGGCTAGGTGGACCTTAGGTCTGACCCAGTATGGCCGTTCTTATGTTCTGTTTTGTGAAGCAATTTGCCGTCTAGTGGAAGCAAGCCTGAAGCTTTATTTATTTATTTTAAAAAAGGATATAAAACATGGGAATCTTGATGAGTCAGCGATGCCCAGCACACAGAATTCACCTACAAACAAAAGCAAGACAGACCAATACTTGCTGTCTCCTGTTTAATTCAGAAAAGTGCATTTTCAAACATTCCACATAAGTCTGAAAAACTGAGCACACACCCTTAGTATACTGGAGAATGCCAAGAACAACCTGGAAAATTACTAGTGATGACTAGCCCAATAAAGAGAGACAGGCATTTCAGCCTCTTGCTAGTACTTGCATGAAGCAGAAAAAGGTCAGCACCCAAAAAAGTCTCCCCAAACCTGGATGGGCCCATTCAGCACACCTCTTAACTAAGACAGTTTTTCTCCGTGGAACTGGGCACCTACAGGTTGTCGTATTTTGTCCTAAAAGTTCTTCCCATTCAAAGAGAGGCTTTTTTTTTTTTTTTTTTCTCTTTCTTAAGACAAAACAGAGCAAACAAATCAGCAGTAGAATTAATCCCTCTAGGCCTCTCTTTTCAAGTGCTGCCAAGAGTAATTCTGTGGAAATATACTGCTCATGAAAGGTGCTGGACTGACTGCTTTGCAACACCATTCTCCAAAAGCAATTCAGGAGTATCAGAGCTCAGGTCTCTGTGGATTCTAAATTTACTCAATCCCTTATTGCTGGATTCTTCCATTCTCTCTTCCTTCCCCCTGCCCTTCCCTCCCCACTTCCTCATTTCTACTCACACATCCCATTGTACAACATTTTGAGAGTTCCAGAACGGAAGGAAATCCTCCTGGATGAGGAGCCAGTGGAAGAACGGTACCTTGCGGTTTGTGAAGTACAGGTTGTCATACATCTCCACCGTGAGAGAGTCCTTCCCTAAGCCACTGAGGTTGATGATACCATATTTACACCCTCCATGTTCTACATCATTCACAGTGAATATCCGCTCACAAGCCGTGTCTGCCTGCAAAAGAAGTGCATCACTATGGGCAATTAAACTAGACCTGGCTTTAGGTTGTCTGCTTGGGTCCACAATGAGAAATCCATTAACTTTGCTTTCCCACCATCACCTGCACCACAGACACTGCATGTATGTGGCCATCTGCATTCTAGAGAGATTCACTAGAAAAACATTTCAGATATACTATTTTCCACTTCAACACCTGACAATAATGAATGCTGTCTCCTATTGGCTGAGTTCTGGCATGACACTGTAGACAGATCTTGCTGTCATGAGGAAGCATAATCAGTAAGTACAGGCTCCAGCACATAAATGAGGCCTGCATAAAGAATTTTCATTCAGTGTAAATGTAGACTTTTCTGTCATTTGAAAGCCTCCTTCCCCTACTGGATCAGATTGGTGCCGTTGCAATCAAAGTGCTGGTCCTGAGTTCCAGATTTTGCTCTCATTTAAGCCAGTGGAAATTTTCAGTACCCCCATTGGCTTCAACAGCTTTCACTTACATGGACCGGATCAGCAGGGAGCTTCCAAGGCAGCCTCTGTAAGATGCCTGCCCCTGAAAGCCGCTTCACACCACAGCGCCAGTCATAGCAGGAGCCATGGAGTAGGGGTAAGTTCAGGGCTTCTCAGCCTGCTTCTCCTCACTCCCATCTACATAGCCAGGACTCAGTGTGGGTGAGCTTCCCAGGTAGCCTCTGCTATCAGAAGTTCTCACCCAACCCACAAAAACCCCCCTTCAGATCCAGAGACTCATGATGTCGCTCTTAACATCTGCGCAGACTTTTAGGACTATAAACTCTGCTCTAATCACTGACATGACTCTTCCACCCCCATTCACTCCATCAATCTCATGCTTTCCCTTTCTCCTCCCTCTTTTGTTATACTCCATTACCCACCTACCTGTCCTCCTCTCTCACCAGCAGAGCTTGCCAATTATTTTCATGACCTTTCCTCCCACCCTTCATGTGGCTCTGTCTTTGCAGATTGTAAACTCTTCAGGCTAGGTGTTAAGAAAGCACCCAGCACATTTTGGGCACTACCACAATATAAATATGTAATTGAGAGCAATATTTGACCCAAGGACTTATTCATTCCAGCAAAAGAGTGGAAAACAGTCAGTGCAGACTGCTTAAAGGAGAATGGTCACAGGGAAAAGATACCATATTCATGCTTAGCTGGCCCCAGAGCTCCCCAAATCTGGAATACCTTCTTTATGGGAGGAGAAACTGCCAATACAATCTGCTACAAAGAAAAGCATTTCCCAGTGTACATAACCTATATGTTGGGTTATTACAAATCCCAGAGCTCACAAGAAAATAACTATAGCCAAGTGCGCTCTAGCCTTAAAAACTGAAGTGCCCATAACATACCACTATTAGTTTAAAATTGTTGGTTCCAGTAACTGAGGAATCTGGGCTCCGAATCTCTACCTTCCTCCTCTGCATGCAGTTCACCTTTAATTCGTGGACCAATCTATAAAGGAAAACATGTTTAACTATGCTGATATTTAATGCCAATGAAAGGAATTCTGGGTAAAAGGCATTGAGATGCTTCTTCATCTCAGCAGGTTAGGCAACAGGTAAACAGCTGGCAGGTTGCAGCCCCAACAATGTATAGCACGAGCAACCTTCAGATCCCAAGACTCAGAGGAGGTCACCATATATAATCTTCGGGGATCCCATCTGTATGTACACCAGCCTTGTCCCACCAATGCAATTTCCCAATCAGCTTCTACTACAGAAGGCAGGTTGCTGGCATCTGCTGACACACTGTCTACAGTAGCACTCTCACTTGCACCACTGAAGCCATGGAAGTTAAGGAAAAGAGAAATTTCCTGTAGACTAGGTCCATTAAAGTGTATTTACATAAGGGAAAACTCTACAATATGCTTATAAAGTGCAGGTGAGTATGTATTTATGTTAAGGATGGGAAATTTCGCACTCAAACTATTCAAAACCCGATGATTAGAGAATATTTTTTTGCATCTTAATTCTTGTCATTTTAGGGGAGACTTGATGAGCCATTCTGTAGGCATGTGCTGTATAAAATGTAATGGAAAAGCTGCACAGAAAACAATGGGCTGTCTTATCAAAAAGGCAGTGTATACTTTTGTATCTATTACTGATGCTTCTCCAGCTCTGTCCCTTACTGGAACAACAGGGTACACTACAGATTAATGGCAAAGAAACATTAGCAGTAGGACTTTATAGGGTGAAAAAGGATTTGAAATTATCCTACCTGCAATAATTGGTGGAGCTGAGTAACCCTAACTGCCTCTTGCGTAAGACAAGTGATGAGTTCAATCCAGCTCTGGATGTTTTCTATTAAAAAAGAACAAATGAAAGTGTGCAATTATGTGCTTGCATAGGATCAGAAGCAGCCCATGGTCCCTTCATGTCTCGGATATTTGGGGAACAATTTATCCCTAAGCCCTTGCATTTAAAAGCTGTTTTTCAAAGGAGAACAAAGCACTTCCCACCTTAAAAAAAAAAAAAAACGGTCAAAATATCCACTTTGAGGGGGAAAACGAATTATCAATGGATAAATTCCCTCTTGACCTCCAGAATAGTGTCTGGCTGCTTCCAAACACAAAACTAACTGAGTGCCCTTCAGACTACTGAATTCCACATAATTATCCAATTTTTGCTTAATACTATGTGACTGTCTCATCTTGCGGTTCGAAATCCATGTACCATTTTCACTACAAAATAATGTCTCAAATTCTTATCTTAAATCAAAAACTCTGAAATACAATATGGCCACCTAATGCTGCCATAGAAACTTTAGCTTTGGCATTTCCTTTTTTATTTTAAACTGTGCAACCTTAATGTTGCAATAACCAAGCTTTTCCATTTGTCATTTTACAGTTGGGCTGAATACTTTCAGTGCTCATGAAAGCAAAAGATGGAATATTATTGTACATGGAGCTGGGGCAAGGCAAAGCATACCAGATTTTTACAATCCATTTTGTAGTATTAACATAGATTGAAAGTCACTTTTTCATCAAACAGGTAGTTGGAGCCTGACTTTCAGAGGCGCTGAGCACCCACAGTTCCCATTGAGATTAATGGGATCTGCAAGTGCACAGTGCCTGTGAAAACTAGTCCACTGAGGTAGTCACTTTTTTAATGGAGACATCGGTCTGACTCCATAGAGAAGGAAGCATATCCTGGCCCCAAACGATAGTATTTACTCTCTCTCAGAGAATTCATTTGTTTTGAAAACTTAAAAATAAATCAGTTAAAGAATTAAAATTAAATTAAAACTGGGCTCTGTAAGAAGTTTAGAACCTTGTGTCAGACTTTTTTTTTTTTTTGCCCTATGATCTCAGTAACAGAACCATAGAAACATCAAACTTCCCATAACTTACTAAAATCTTGTCCTTAAGCTACATTTGAATAAATGTTAAGGATTAATCATAATTTTCTTTTTATTCTTCATAGAAGTTTTTTTTCAGCAGATGCTAAAGGACACAATGTAAAAACAGACTATTAATCCTTAAAAATAAAAAATAAAAATGCATATGCACAAGATTTTAGTGAGTTTTATCAATGAACTGTTTGAAGATTCTGTGACAGGGCAGAGTTAAGGTTTTAAGTTTAACCTTAATTGTGAATTTCCTGACTTTATCATACTTGGTTCTGAGATAATTACATCACCCCTGTAATGTATTTTACCCTAAATTACTGATTATGTAGTGTCAACCATAACTCCATCTTAACATAGTTTTTTGGGGGGGTATGAACAAATGTTTGAATATTTGACCTTGAACATCAAGCATTAGAGGCGATTATACCAAAGCTGAAACTGGAGGGTTTTATAACCTGTAGCCCATCCTGGTGTCTTGGGTCACAGCACAGTAAAGTTTAAATGAAATTTCAGAGACAGAACCCACCTTCTTTTGCATTTCCTCCTCTTCTAAGAGCTTCAGTCTCTTGCACTCCATCTCCTTGTACTGGAGGCTCTCTTTGGTGAGAGGGTTGTAGTTATTATGTCCAGGGAGCAGGCGGAAATAGCGGTTCTTTTCAGGGTCATAGTAAAATCCTGGTAGTTCTATAAAGAGTAAATACCAAACAAAATCAGATTGAGAGCAAACCTTTTCTATTGCCCTTTAACCTCACCCAATACCATAGTAGCAGCCAAGAAGCAGCCACTTTGGGGATTCCAAGTCAAAAAGGACATGGAAACTTCTGCTTCCAGACCGGCAGGTCACAAATGGGGAGAGGTATTGATTACATTAATGGCCACCTCAGCAAAAGCCAGATCATGCTTCTATTATCTGTAGACGAAATGTCATTACAGGGATATGGAGAGGGAGACCAGCTGTAATGGAGATTAAATTCAGCAAATAGAAGTGGGGAAATACAGGGAAAGGTGCTCCAGACAAAGACATGGCCCACTCTTCTTGAACATAAATAAGTCACAAAAGACACACTGCTGACAAAAAAATTTTTTTTTAGGATGCCCCAAACACCAAGAACAATGGACAACTGATCATCGACCAAACATAAAAGCAGCAATCCCTTTCCCCAGGACAAACACCTTTTCCTAATTACACTTCCCAAATCAAAGGCTTAGATACCTACAATCCATGAGACATTTCAATTGTGGACTGCGCTGGCTCACTCAGGGTACATCTACACAGCAAGAAAAACCCGCAGCTGGCCTGTGCCAGCTGACATGGACTTACAGGGCTCTGGCTGTAGGGCTGTTTCACTGCTGTGTAGACTTCTGGACTCAGATTGGAGCCTGAGCTCTGGGATCAACACATCCCACAGGGGTGTGTTGTATTGTTATATTTTCTTTGTCTATTTAACATAACTCTTTCAATAACGTAACTTTTAGAAGATTTCTGCCACAGATGGCTATAGATATTAGAGAGGCAAAGTAAACTATGACAGGATCTTCTATCTTCATGCACCCAATGTTTAGGTGCTGATTTTTGGCCCCTGCACACAGTGGTCTCTTACCAGGCACTGGAGAGCTAGGACATACTTCAGAAGAGGATCCGCTGTTGCTGGTGTCTGCATTCAGTGAGTTCCATGGTTCCTCTTGTTCACACCTAACAATAATGCACTGTTATGTCCGGCTTGCAAAATGGTCTTGAAAATTTACCAGCCCAGATGTAAGATCTCCTCACACACCTTTCCCATGAAGATTATTCTAATGAAAAAGCTATTTTGCTTTGTTAAAAACAATGATTTTCCCTAGGTGAGTAGAATTTGGCAAGGCTGTTAAGTATATTGTGTATACACGGGATATGTACACAGAATGAACATACAATGTGACAATAGTAATACTTCATTTTCATCTTCAAGGTATTATATAAACATTAAAAGGTCATCATCATCTTAAAATCTAGTCAATTTTACCTGAAACTACTTTTAATGGTGTTTTTTTTTTTAATATTGTACAACTGCCCTGAGTTTTCTTGTCAATTTTTATGATTTGCTCTCTCCCTGCCTCCATGTTGTTATGTAAAAGATCCACACAAATAACAGGGGAAAACACACTGTCTCTACAGTGAAACTGACACTATGGGTGAAACCTTGGTACTGCTGAAGTCAATGTGAGTTCTGTCTTCAGTGGGGCCAGGATTTCACCCAAAGTGTTTTGAAATGCACAAAGTAAAAAAACTGAAGAAATCAGAGAAAATTACTTCTTTATTTCAATTACAGTGAGCTTAGCTATTTTGTGCAATAACAGTAGGTAAAAGACTTTCAAAACAGCAGTAAGCTATTTTAAATTGACGAGGTCCATACTTTAGGTTGAATTTCCCTGGGTTATTTTCTTAAGATTCTATTTAAAATTACATGCATAATGTGTTGCTAATTCTCAATGTTTCTGTTCATACTAAGTTCTGTAATGGATCTTATAGCCTGTCATTCTGAAAGCAGTAGGTCAAGCTGGCTTAGAGGCTGCATGATTTAGTGTTCTGAGAACAGGATTAGAACCAAGAAACTTCTTAGTTCTAATACTGGCTCCACCACTGTCTTGCTGTGTGGGATTGAATTAGTTACTTAAAGGACAACAATTAACACACACAAAAAATCCCTTAAATCTGAAACCCTTTTAAAAACCTGTTTCCCCTGTATAGTCAGAATGAGGGTCCAATCCTGCAAACACAGGGGGAGGGATAGCTCAGTGGTTAGAGCTTTGGCCTGCTAAACCCAGGGTTGTGAGTTCAATCCTTGAGGGGGCCATTTAGGGATCTAGGGCAAAAAAACACCACCACAACACTGTCAGGGACAGTACTTGGTCCGGCTAGTGAAGGCAGGGGACTGGACTCAATGACCTTTCAAGGTTCCTTCCAGTTCTGTGAGATATATATTATAAAACTTTCCATGTGAGTAGTCCCAATAAAATCAATGGTTCATAATGTTTGCAGAATTAGAGCCTTAGTCAGTTTCCCCTGCTATTCGTGTGAGTATCTCATAGCAACAAGGGAGAGAAAAAAATTTAATTACACAAAAAGTTATCAGAAAGACTCACAAAGGCAGGTGTAATATGTAAACAACTTTTTATTGTAAAAATGGGCTAGATTTCAAGATAACAGAATCCCTATAAACTTTATCTCAGTTTCCCAGTCTGTAAAAAATAGAAAATACATACCTATTTTACAGTAAACATTAACAAAACAAATTAAGAAATACAAAAAAACCCACCGCCCCCAAAATCCCAACCTTCCTTCCCCCAAACTACCTTTGTGAACTGTCTTAAAGCCCACAGATAAAGTATTAAGCGGTGTACACTTGCCTTTCAGTAAAGCTACAATGGTTGGGTCTTCTGTAGTGGTTGGGATGGTGGGTTTGTCTGCGATTGCTCCACCCCTCCTTTTCTTTACTTCTCCAATTGTTTCTCTTCATTCCTCACACTAAAGCACACAGATACATACACAACCACAATTTCAGTTCCAATTGTCTGGAAGGGTTCAACACACAGGGTATTCTCTTACTACATAATTTTCCTCATATTTCAAATTTGTCTTGACACACTGCTGGTCAAAACTAAAGAGACAGTGAAGGAAGAAACTTATTTTAGGATGAACACAGAGAGAATATAAAGGCCACTTGTAATATAAGTAGAGAAAGAACAACAGCTTGAATAATTTAAAATGCGATTGGACTAATTACTGGAGACAATATAGTATGCAATAATCCTTATTTGGCCCACAGGAGAGCAATAACATTTCTTAATATATGTTTTCCATCTAATTTCTATGTATGAATGCCCAGGTACCTAGAATTTCTATGGACCAAATTCAAGCCTGGTGTAAACAACTGTAAATCAATGGAAATACACTTCCTAACACCAGGGCTGAATTTGGCTCTATGGAGACAGTATGTTGGCAGCAATAATATTCTTCCCTGTCAAACTAAAAATTGCATTGAGTTAAGTGCAGTGCTTCAGATTATAACATCACGTGCTTTTTGAGGTGTCAAGTCTCTTTCTGCAAGGAATTAAGATAATATCAGATTGATGGAAGGAGAAATATCAGTTTTACAAAAAAGTCTTATTTGCCTGTGTTTTAGTTAACTTTTGGCTGACCTATTTGTCAATGCTTTGGTTATACTGAATATATTTTAAATGATAAATTCTGGATATCCCCATGAATATAATACCTATTTTGTTTTTCAGTATTTTACTCTTGCAGTACGATGACAGTATGGACTCTTGCAGCATGATTTACATCACAGTAACAATACACATAACACCCAGCAGTTCAGATCAGGAGCCGTGTCCCATTATGCTAGGTGATGCATGGACACCTTCAACAATATGGTCATTACAGGGTTTTATGAATACCCCCCCAGTAACATGAGTCAGGGTATATTGCTTGCTGGATTTCCTGAACACAGAGTAGCCTGGTGATTGGCAGTGCTTTTTTTAATCTGCATTTCACCAACCTCCCTCTGAGACTAACACGGCTGCTACTCTGAAACCTCCCTCTGAGAATCTCCCTCCTATACCTTCATGACGTGCACAGCTGAGGACCAGGTCCCTGCTTAACTGAGAATCTCCCCCCTTAGCCCCAAAGAAGTCAGGGCCCTGCCCACGTGCCCCTGCCCGGGGTCCCCCCACTATGGGTTACTGCCCGGCGGAATCATGCAGGAGCGAGGCCCGCACGGGCTGGGAGAGCCCGGCCCCCGTACGGTAACCCCCGCCCGAAACTCACCTCTCTGGGCCTGCTGCTCCCGGTCGCCACACGTGAAAACAGCCCCGCCTCCTGCACTCGGCTCCACCCATTTACCGCTCCCAGCCCGCTCACTGGTTCAACTGTCATTGTTGTAGGCTTCTGATTGGTTCTTAACAGTATCTATCATATGACATACTGTTCGCCCTGCCAAGAGAGCAAAGGGTCAGGCCTCAGGTGATCACTCGCTGGGGTGGGTGGGGTCATGTCATGTCACGTGACTGTCGACGGTAGAAGAACGCCGCGGGCCGGTGTGCCCAGGAATGGGGTGGGGAGTCTGGGCCGCGCGTGCGCAGTTGCAATGGTTGGGGGAGGCGCCGGGTGGCATCGCCTGTGACTGCTAGTCCCGCCGCAGCCTGGGGCGGGTCGCCATAGCCCGCTCATTTGTTTGCCCTCGGCTGAGGTGGCCCGGCAGTGAGGTTAGGGCGGGTTTTGTGAGCACCTGTCCCTGGGTAACTGAGACCCCAGCTTCTTTCCCCTGGGCTGTTAAACAGACCCCGCAGCTGCTGACGTGGGGATGAGGCGTTACAGCCGATCCCGGAACACCCTGATGTCAATCAATGCCTCCTAGACAGTCACGAGTCAGCTCATGCTGCCTGTCCCCGACAAATCCCTTCCCAGAGGGTTCGAGATAAGGCTTTGGATGTGAGCCTGATACAGAGTATGAATGATTTCCTGTAAGCACGCAAATACGACTGTTTCGTAGGTTTGCTAGCTTAAGTTAAAAGGATAAACTGAATTAGTAGAACAACTTTTTTCTGCAATGTTATTTGTTTACACTGACTATTCCTGCTTCTGGGACTGGGAGCCACAATAATAAATATTTATGAGCAGTATAATATGTATAAATAGTTTAACATGCATTTAGTGTTTTTATAATACAGTGTTATGTAAGAAACAACAATACATGATACCTAGGTATTGGTGTGGTTTGCCTATTTTATAAGGAAAGAGACTAGCTCAAAATATATCAGAAGACCTAGTAACTAAGCATATAAAAGCCATCTGAAATATACAAATTCTACTGTAATTCTAGTGGCAAAAACCTACCAAGTGTGTCATGTACAGCATGACTGTTAGATTATTTTATTTACCAGCAGTTAATCTTGCTGTTACAGATAAACAGTAAGTCTGTTATGCAGTATATTATGTGCAAGTCCCTGCTCTTAGGCCCCAGAGACCTCAGCAGCTCCTACAGCCTCAAGCTACAATTTCTCCCACAAAACCTATACACTGTATATAGTTTATTAATGTTAAAAGTTATGTTAATCTTTCATTGTAAGTGAGGTATGTGCCTCTAATTCCTTTTCATTTGGGAGTTTATTCAACTGCATGAGGAATTTAAATTGGGGCTTTATGGGGAGAATTAAGTTCTATTCTCTGCTCTTCTGCTGACTTGCTGTGTTACCTTGTGCCAGTCACTTACACTCAATGTCTGTTTTGACCTTGTGAAAGGGGGATAATACCCACTTCACAGGGGTATTGTGAGGTCAAAGTCACTTTGAGATCCTTGATCCTTGGATAGAAATGCAGAATATTGTTTACTGAAGCTCTCTAGGGGATTCCAGTAACATTTTGGCATAAATACACCTGAAGTGAGGCTAGTGTTCTCTGATGGAATTGGGGAAATGTTTGTGAAAGAAACAGACAGGTAAATACAGGGAAAGAAATGGGTGTTTTCTCACGGAAGCCCAGCATCTACTGAGAGATTTGGAAGTGACACCAGTCTTTCCATGGAGACATAAAAGTTCACATGTACCCCTCCAGCACCAGTAAGGCAAACCACAGATGTTGTTTTAAAAAATGAGCAATCCTCCTATACAAAGGAATTGAGGACTCTGAGCAAAAAGCAGAGATCTGGAAGCTATGCAAGCTGTCAGGGCTTCTATGCCCTCTGAAATTCCTTGTCTAAAATACACAAGAGAGCAGTAGATACAAGTAAGTAGATTAAAGGAAAACCCACTTTGAAATGTAAATGTAATTAAATGTCATATTCTCTCCCCCCTTTCATAACTCTCCCCAAAATTAATTAAAAGCTTAGAACCTCATTTTCTTTAACAATTTATCATGGATAAGAAGGAAACCACACACTTCCGTCAGGACAGATTGTTCCGGGAGGGTCATTCTCTAGTCCTTTCTTGCTTTCCTGAATTAAATGCTATTAAAAGACATATTGGAGAAGTTCACTGCTGGAATAAAATAGAAGAATTGCAAATAAAGTCTGGGCAGGACAGCTGTAGGACTGTAACATAGTAATTGAAGGTGAAAAGGTGGCAAGGGTACAGGACAGTCCGAGGTGGGCAGTAAAAGGCAGGCAGAAGGGGGGCAGGACAGGAGGTAAGGAGAGAGGTGTCAAGAGGCAATTATAAGCAGCAGGAGGTTAGGACAATTGTGGGCAAGTTGTAGAGGCAGATGGCAGAGATAAATGGCCAGCAGATGCCAGGAAGCATAGGGACTGGGTAGAGAAGGGGTGGCCAGCGTGAGGTCCTTGGGACTCTTAAGAATTGGCCTTGAGAATAAGCATGTTATGAAGAAACAAATATTTTATTACTAACTGGAAATATGTTCCCTGCGAACTATTTTTCAGGAAGAGAGGAGTGAAGAGCAAAGCAGCCTCTGAGCTCCTGCTCCTTTAAGAACAGGGAGAGCAGAGGGGTGGAGCCATGTAATCTCAAGGTGGGGAGGGGATTGGGGGCCAACCAACCAACCATACAGCAGCTGATATGGGAGGCACTGGGGCATCCAGGAGAGAGAATGAATGGTGGCAGGAGCCCTACAAAAAGATGTAGAGTGCCCCTACTGTAATAGATTTTAGAAGGATTGTGGGGCTTTTGCCACTGACTCTAATTGATTTGGGAGGATTTTAGGGGTGGGGTGGATTTCCTGAGGAGTATGGGGGTTGGGGAGAGAAGAAGGGAGAGATTTGGGTGCTAGGTTATGTTCTTGGGATTGCTGGGGTCATGTTAAAGGAGAGAGGCTGAGATCCTAAGGGCTGGTTGGAAGGAAGGAAAAATGGGTGTTCCTGTGGAAAGAAAGTATCAGGGGGTAACTGTGTTAGTCTGTATCCACAAAAACAACAAGGATTCCGGTGGCACCTTAAAGACTAACAGATTTATTTGGGCATAAGCTTTTGTGGGTAAAAAACCCACTTCTTCAGATGCTTGGAGTGAAAATTATAGATGCAGGCATTGTTATACGGACACATGAAGAGAAGAGAGTTACCTCACAAGTGGAGAACCAGTGTTGACGGGGTCAATTCAGTCAGACTGGATGTAGTCCACTCCCAATAATTGATGAGGAGGTGTCAATTCCAGGAGAGGGAAAGTTGCTTTTGTAGTGAGCCAGCCACTCCCAGTCCCTATTCAAGCCCAAATTAATGGTGTTAAATTTGCAAATGAATTTTAGTTCTGCAGTTTCTCTTTGAAGTCTGTTTCTGAAATTTTTTTGTTCAAGTATGGCTACTTTTAAATCTGTTATATAATGTCCAGGAAGACTGAAGTGTTCTCCTACTGGCTTTTGTATGTTACCATTCCTGATGTCTGATTTGTGTCCATTTTTTCTTTTACGTAGAGACTGTCCGGTTTGGCTAATGTACATGTACAATGCACCTCCCTTTGTCAGCCCCTTTGATTATAATGTCAGAGTTGTTTCTGAGGCTGTGGATGGCGTTGCGGTCTGCACGGCAAGTGATGCTGTTTGTTCACAATTTCAGCCTGTGCACGTCTGCGGAAGCACTCTATGTAGAAGTCCAGTCTGTCATTTTGACCGTCAGGAGGAGTCCACGCAGAATTCTTCTTCTTGTAGTGTTGGTAGGAGGGTTCCTGTGGGTTCAGTGGAGTGTTGAAAATATTCCTTGAGTCGGAGACGACGAAAGTAGGCTTCCAGATCACTGCAGAACTGTAACTCACCCAACAATATTGTTAATCTATCCAATCACACACTCTTCTGCCGAGCTATCTTGGGGACTCTTTTTCTGTCCCACCACCCCCATGAACATCCACATTGGCCTGGAGCGGCGAACCGCGGCCTGTGGGAGCTGCGATCGGCCAAACCTGTGGACGTGGCAGGTAAGCAAACAGGCCCGGCCCGCCAGGGACTTTCCGTGGGGGGGGCCGTGTGCCAAAGGTTGCTGATCCCTGGTCTAGGTCTAGTCAGTAAGGAGTCTGAAGAAGTATCAGAGGGGTAGCCATGTTAGTCTGAATCTGTAAAAAGCAACAGAGGGTCCTGTGGCACCTTTAAGACTAACAGAAGTATGAAGAAGTAGACCTTAGTGGCTAGCTGTAGGGTCTCTGGGCTGGAACCCAGAGTAGAGGGAGGGCTTGGGTTCTCCTACCGGCTGTGGCAAGTTGGGTGAAGCCTCCTGGATAAGGGGTGTAAGGACCACAGATCCCAGAGATAGAGGGAAGAGCTGCTATAAAGTCATTGGACTGTAGCTGGGTTGGGTTCTCTGCCTCCTGGAAGGGATGGACTCTAAAGTGTGATCTTGCTGGAAGGCCAAGTTTCAGGAAGAGAGACCACTGCAGAATGGAGTGACACCATATGGGGAGACAGCTGCTATGCCATGTCTGGCCATGTGGAGGTGCTCCTGCAGTGAGTGAGCCCTTTTATTGATGGGGTTTTTAAAAGCAGGGCTCTTAGTTATCCACTGCTTCACTCCCCAGGCCTAGCTTCAACTGCTTACAATCTGGTTTGGCACAGGGAACATGAGTGGGGAGTTGCCTTTATAGACTGCTCAGTTTCTTAAGAATTTAAGGCAGAGCGGGGGGGAGTGGGGAATGGCAACCTTAAACTGCCCTTCCCCTCCTGCCTGTGGCTCTTTGAAATTTTGAAATAACCCTTTCAGTACTTGGCTTGAGGTGGTTGGACAACCACAGGGTTATCAGAAGGTGAGCAACGGAGGGACAAGTCAGTGAGAGGCCACTAGTAGGAAACAGACAATTGAAAGCTAGGGCACTGGCAGGCAGGTGGGCAACGAGAAGCAATCCTCAGGTGGGTAAGGTGTCAGGAAGAGCCAAGGACAGCAGTCAGTCAGCAGGGTGCTACGGTAGCAGCAGCCGAACAACAGGAGGAAGTAAATGTAACTGGTGGCTTCTTCATATAGCCTCTTGCTTAAAACAAACAAAAACTTTCTTAGCCTGTAGTTGTTTGTTTCTGCACAGCTGGCTTTTTTGCCTTCCCCTCTTTATCCAGGGTGTGGAGGTTCCAACCTCCCAGTGCCAAACTGAATGTTAGAAAACAGGAAATGGTCAGGTAAGGTCTCCACCTGGGCCTCTCTGAAATATTGTCAAGGTTTCAATAAAACACAAATCCCACACTTAAGAAAACTGGGAAATGCTGAGTTAGGGTCCCCCTTGCAAAATGCCAAAACTAGATTTTTGCCATTCCCAAAAGTTTAATTCAGAAAACTCAAATGTTGGAGAAACCAGGAAATCCATTTACTTGTTCTGTTGAACGTTTTGACCCTCTTTTTCTTGCTTAGCCTTCACAGACTTGTTAAACAACGGAAAATGTGCTGCTTGGGCGGCGTGTGTGGCATGACAGCGGTTCTAAGGGGGTGTTCTTCCAGGATTCAACTCTTGGTTCGGTGACTTGTGCTTTAACTTTTAAGTATCTAGCACTAAAAGTGACTCAGAGCAAGGCCTGTGGAGATGCAGATGGTTGGAAAATTCCCAAGTGGCTGTGATAGGCTGCCAGTTTTTTGTTTTTTTGTGGGTTTTTTTTTTTGAAGTAGGACCAACATTGCCTGATTTTTAAGCTGTTTTTGATTCAGTGGGTCTGATTCTCCTCTTGGATTAGTTTTAGACCAGAGAGCTCCATTAACTTCAACAAGTTAATCCTGAATTTCGTTAGTGTGAGTGGGAGAAGAGGCTGGCCCCTATTAGAAGCCTCACCAGTGCGAAATCACCTGAAGTGATGATGGCCCAATAGTGTCACTGTTTTAGGTTGACTCCTGTGTGATATTGTTTGTATGGCACCGGAGCCTGTTGATGTAAGTCTGTCTTACTTAAGTGTCCTGGGGATCCTCGTGAAAATGAGCTGTGTATGTCTCCATGAACAATGTTCTAAATAAAGTAACTATCTGAAGGAGAGGTGCATTGCCTGAAAAATGCTTAGGTCAATGGGCTATGTATCATTCATTTTATTCTGTCTGTTTTTTCCATTTGTGATTCCGTGGCCCAGATGAAGTGCTGAGTAGATAGAGCTAGCTTAAAAAAGGTTTGTTTAGACTTGTGTAACCAATGGAGTGACACAAATTCAGGATGGATTTGCCTGTGTGTGGGTTAGTTTGTGTTGGAGCAGATTATGGGGCATATTTTGGGCATCCATTGCACCCAAAACTTAAAAGGGGTTGCATGGGTGTAAGTAAGAGCAGGAGTTGATCCAGTGGGCCAAATTCATCCTTGATGTGTAACCCTATTGAAGTCAATGCAGTTACACCTGGGATGAATTTGGCCCAGTATGTTTAAATTACTTGAACTCTTGCCTTCTGGGCAGCAGTTTTGTTGTGGTAATCGTGTTATTGGCCTTTTAATTTTTTTTTAATATTAAAGTTGTTAGTAAGATTTTTACTTCAGTTCCTCTGCTGATCTATTTATTTAAAGTCCCATGAGGCAGCACTGTGTTATTGATAGGGCCCTACCAAATTCACCATCCATTTTGGTCAATTTCATGGTCCTAGAATTTTAAAAATCATAAATTTGATGATTTTAGCTATTTAAATCTGAAATTTCATGATGTTGTAATTGTAGGGGTCCTGATCCAAGAAGGAGTTGTGTGTATATGGTGGGGGAGGGGTCAGAAGGTATTGTAGGGAGGGTTGAGGTACTGCTACCCTTACTTTTGTGCTGCTACAGGTCATGGCACTGCCTTCAGAGCTGGGCAGCTGGAGGGTGGTGGCTACTGGCCAGGGGCCCAGCACTGAAGGCATGGTATGGTATTGCAACCCTTACTTCTGCGCTGCTGCCTGCAGAGCTGGGCCCTCAGTCAATTGCCACCACTCTCCAGCCACCCAGCTCTGAAGGCAGCAGCTCAGAAGTAAGGGTGGCATCATGGGCAGTGGATGGAGCCCCCCTTTGGGGCGGCTATCCCCGGCTCTGCCCCTTCTGCCTGTCCCCCCTGCCCCTGCAGCCAGAACTCCAAGTCCCCCCCACTGGCCTATTATAACCACCGCCCAAGGGGGAAGGGATAGCTCAGTGGTTTGAGCATTGGCCTGCTAAACCCAGGGTTGTGAGTAAAATCCTTGAGGGGGCCACTTATGGATCTGGGGCAAAAAATCAGTACTTGGTCCTGCTAGTGAAGGCAGGGGGCTGGACTCGATGACCCTTCAGGATCCCTTCCAGTTCTAGCAGATAGGTATATCTCCATATATATACCCTTACTTCTGCACTGGTGCTGGCATGGCGCTGCCTTCAGAGCTGGGCGCCCAGCCACCGCTCTCCAGCTGCCCAGATCTGAAGGCAGTGCATAAATAAGGGTGGCATTACCACAACCCCCCTAAAATAACCTTGCAACACCTTCCCACCCCTGCAAAACCCTCTTGTGTCAGGACCCCCAATTTGAGAAACATTTGTCTACGGTGAAACCTGTATAGGGTAAAAGCACACAAAAACCAGATTTTATGGGGGGAGACCAGATTTCACAGTCTGTGACACGTTTTTCATGGCCGTGAATTTGGTAGGACCCTAGTTATTCAATTCTGCTTTATATCCTCCTGCGTTAGTGAAGGCAGGATATTGCCACAAAACATCAATAGCTGGATCATGACAGCATATGCTAACAATCATGACCATCCACTTGTTGCAGTCGTGTGGCATCTAAGAACTTGTACTTCCAGTACATAGGCTTGTGCCTGTCAAGTTAGAGGTGCAGCTTCCCTAGACATCCCGGGGAATCAGTCTATAAACACTGAAACAGATCTGATTCCATCCAGTGGAGGGCAGTAGTGCACTTACAAAAACACACTGCAAGATCTGCAGCATGTTCTTGTAACCTGCTTTGTGCCCGTATTGCAATTCTATAATACTGTAATCAATTTAATATTTTTATTTTAATGTGTATTTATTTGTATTTAAGTCCCAGAGGATGTTGAGGATGCTTAGAGAAGTTCTACTGAAGGTGTTAGAAGAAGCCTGATCTGTGTCCTGCGATATCAACTTCATCTCCACTGAAGGAAGGAGGTCCCCAAATACACCAAAAAGATTGCAAGTAAAATGAACTTTCACAGTAAAGTCTTTTATGTGTTATAACAGTTTGTAAAGTAAGCCCTGGTGTATGCAATGCTGCTGACTGTTAATGCAACATTGCAGTGCTGCTCCACTCTGAGAAGTGATTCCTTGATAATTGCATTGTGGGTTCTATACTTATTGACTCTCAATATTTTTCATATCAAATGTGTTCAATAATGTGTGTGTGTGTGTGTGTGTGTGTGTGTATGTATGTATATATATATATATATATATATACACACTAGCCTTATTAATTCACAATTCAAATTAGACTCAGTCAGTCCAGCTTCTTTCCTTGTCATTCATTGTAAGCAGCGAGAGATGGTCTGTAAGTAAAACTTTGCCCTCTGCTTTTCCTTTGCAGTCCTATTGTGTGTGAGATTAGTCAAGTGTAACTGATTTCGGCTTAATACACAGTTCTGTTGAGGATGCATAAGGAGAAATGGAATCAAGCTCATTGGTTGATTCTGCAGAGCCAGCAGGAGTATAAAAATAGTAAAAACTTTAGTTTAGGGTAAAATTTTCAAAAACACTTAAGTCCCATTTTGAAAAGTAACATTGGCATTTAGAAGCCCATTGAAAGTCAATGGGACTTAGATTCTTAAGTGCCTTAGTCACGTCTGAAAATGGGACTAGGACCTTGTCTACACTGCCACTTTACAGCGCTGCAACTTTCTCGCTAAGGGGTGTGAAAAAACACACCCCGATCACTGCAAGTTTCAGCAGTGTAGATAGTGCACCAATGCTGGTAGCTACTCCCCTCGTGGAGGTGGCTTTTTTACAGCTCTGGGAGAGCTCTCTCCCAGCGCTGGTGCCGCGACTACACAGCCACGTTAAAGCGCTGCCGCGGCAGCGCTTTAACATTGCTAGTGAAGACATACCCTGAGTTTCTAAAGTGACTTAGGTGCTTTGAAAATGGCTTCTAAAGATGCTGAAGTCAACAGTCATTCTTATATCTTGTTCCATAGTCTTAGTCCAACTCCAGTGAAAATTCTGTCTCCTCCCAAACCTGTCCTATTGATTGATAGTGTCATTGCTCTGGTGGAAGGAAGCTGTTGTGGAAGGTCATGGAAGCAGACGTGATCCCATGGAGAGCTGAGAATGTCAGGACAGAGAATTTGAGTTGGACTCTGGATTCAATGGGGAGCCAATACAGAGTGAAATACTGGGATGATGTGCTCATGGAGAGGCTATGGGGAAACATCATCACCACAAAAAAGTGTGCCATGATCTGTAGATGGTTGACATCTTGTTATAAATAATATCCCTTGAGGACAAGACTTGCTGGCTGCCACTGTTTTTTTCTTTTCTTCCCCCCTTTCTGCTGAATCATTGTATCAGTTTACAGATTCTTAATGCAGTGATTGATGGAAGTTTATCCTGCAACATATTCATGAAAGGCCTGATGAAAAGTGGAAAACTGGCCGGTATCCCGGAGGAAACATTTTGCCCTAGATGTAAAACTATTGTCAGCTACTTCAGCTCCTTATTAGTCTCCCTCAGGTGTGAAGTTGAATCTTCATGCAGCTGGAAAATATTTCCCCTCTACTGAGCAGTAGCAGACGGCATGGCCTTGGAGGTTGATTTTCTGTTGGAGTAGAAATCAATGGCACGGAGTCTGGTTATCTTCTTAGGCAACTTGTTTATTTACAATATATACAACATTCTTTGAACAGAAGGGGTTGCAAAATCCCTCTTTCAGGACTCTTAGCCCCAAACCAGTGCTTGGTTCCCAGGAAACAACTCTGTATCAAGAATTAACTATAGTTCTAGAGATATGAACACAGAGTACGAACTCTGTTGCTATTTGTAACAGCTCTTCCCCAAAGAAATTGTGTGACAAAACTGACAATAATATAGCATTTCTTCAAACCCTGTACCCTGTTCGCATGTGAAGAAAACAAATTTGTAAGATTGTGTGGAAGAGTGATATCTAGTTATTCCTGCCATAACAATATCTAACGTTGGACACAGGACAGCCTCCCCTTCTGTTGGCTGGAGATTTATGTTGTTGAATCTCCTGTATCTGAGTGCTCTGTGTCTGAAAAAAAAGGGAGGTGTAAGGTTTTATGAAGTATGCAGGCCACTGTTGTGACAACTGGACCTACACATTTACTCAAATTATGAGTTCAACTGTAAAAACTATATAAAAGTTCATAAGACCTTACAATAACCTATAATAACAAATGTTGATGGGAAAAGGTCTGATAAGGAGACATAATAACTAGATTAGTCTAAACAAAAAGACCAAGTTGATATGATTCAAGGACTGTGTTGAGATTGTACTTGCTAAAAGCAAGAAATGTGGAGCCAGAAGTTAATGAGCCAATATTGGGCCTAATTGTTGAACAAAATAATGAGGGGATGGGCTATTCTACCCATCACCCCCTTTTTAGTTCCTTAAAATAAATATTTTTGTGGGGAAAGAGCAAAAAGAACAGAGGGAAAGAACAGATGGAGACTACTGGAGTGAGCTTCACCATCCTGGCTGCCACCCTCACTGTCTCCTGGGACCCCCTCTTCTTTGTCCTAGTACTGAGGGATGTCCTGACCAGAGAGAGGGACCCAGATAACATCACCACCCTGCTGGCCCCAGCTAAATCCCAAACACCATCAGGGATGAACAGTTATTAGCATCTTTGATACTAAAAGACTGTCAAATAAGGGGGACTTAGCAGCAGCAATGACTCCAGCCCATTTCAACTAACTTCTCTTTTCCTCAAAAGGACCGTTATTACCATCTTTAATGCAATCTAGGAGACTGTCAAACAGGGAGGTTTTCCTTCTAAAAACTGTCTGCAGCTAAAGAAAAAGGGAACAAGGGCTGCTGTTTAAAATCAAAGCCCTATTTAACACTTTAAATTTCGAATGCTTAGGCTGTTTTTCATTTTTCTCTGTATCTTTCAGAAAAGGTTAAATGATGTTTAATGGTATATTTGCCATGGTGTTAAGCAGGCTGAGGTCTCTGTATACCAATCCCCAGTCTTTGTTTCCAACGGTTTGATGTTGGACAGTGACTGGGTTATGTTAACACCTTTAGCTCGTTTATTCCATCTACATTAATACAACACAATTCTCAAATTTTCTCCTGCTAAGACAAAAAAGACTAGTTGTGGGAGCTTTCCAGTCACTTAAAATACTGAGAGTGTTTTTTGTTTGAGACCTTTCAGGAGTACATGCTGAAGGAAAAGGGGTCAGAGCCGGGAGGGTTAACGTGGGAAAATAGGTGGTTCTTTATAGACTGTATCAGCATATGAAGAGGCTACATGTGGGTGGTTTGGCTTATTTGTTGGGATGTGGGAGAATGTGAGAGGGAATTAAAACAAACAATGTCAGGCTCCAGGGGCCAGAGTCTGCCCATGAGGATGAGATTGCAAGGTTGAGTCCTGTGTCTGAAAACTGTAACTGTAAAACTTACTTAAAAATTGTACATGGGATGTGCCTTGCCCATCAAAAGCTGTGAAATAATCAGGGTGTGGGGGAGAAAGACTCAGGGCAGGTCTACACAGTGGCGGATTTAGAGTTAGTGGGGCCCTGTGCTCAGCTTCATTTTTGGGGCCCCTCCTTGGGACCCAGCTAAGAAAAAGAACATTCTCTCTTATCTCCCACCACCTCTGTTTTTCATTCTTTTTTTTCTTCATCCTCCTCCTATAAGTAATAGGAAGTAAATGAAAATAAAGTGAGGTACCTTGATTGTTTTTGTAGTCTAACTTATTTTTCCACAGACCACTTGAAAATTGCTGAGTGGTCGGTGGACTACTTAATGATCTTTCCAAATACACTTCTACCCCAATATAATGCTGTCCTCGGGAGCCAAAACATCTTACTGTGTTATAGGTGTAACCTCGTTATATCGAACTTGCTTTGATCCGCTGGAGTGCGCAGCCCCGCCCCCCTGAAGCACTGCTTTACCGCGTTATAGCCGAATTAGTATTATATCGGGTTGCGTTATATCGGGGTAGAGGTGTATTGTTTGTACCATTAGCTAACTATTGTAAAGTGCTTTGGATAAGAGCGCTTTATTAAAAAAACAAAAAAAAACAAACAAAAAAAACATTGGGGTGTGGGGTCTGGCCAGGACTTAGGGTGTGGGAGGGTGCTCAGGGCTGGGGCTGCAGGGTCTGGGAGGAAGTTAAGGTGCAGGAGCAGGCTTGGAGTTGGGGTATGGGAGGGGGCTCAGGGCTGGAGCAGGGGTTGGGGTGTGGAGCGCTTACCTGGGGCAGCTCCCGTTTGGTGCAGGGGTCAGGGTGGGCAGGGGGCTTGGGAGGGATGCAGGAGTCAGAGCTGGAAGTGTGTAAGCGGGTGCAGGAGTCATGGCTCTGAGTGTGTGAGGGGGTTGCAGGATTCAGGGCTGGGGGTGCAGGGTCTAGGAGGGAGTTAGGGTGCGCGAGCAGGCTGGGGGTTGGGGTGCAGGGTCTGGCCAGGAGTTAGGATGCAGGCGGGGGCTCAGGGTTGGGGCAGGAGGTTGGGGTGGGGAGCGCTTACCTGGGGCAACTCCCATTTGGTGCAAGGGGTGCAGGTGGGAATGTGGGGGGGGTGCAGGAGTCAGGGCTGGGGGTGTGGGCTGGGGTCCTGGGGGTGCTCTCAGCCCCCTGCCCTGAGCAGCTCAGGGCAGGAGGCTTGGGGGGGGTATGTGTAGGGGGAGTAGGGGGGCCCTGCCTTTGCTACGCCCTGCCCCGATTCTCCAAGGCCCCCTTCTCCAAGGCCCCACCTCTGCCTCTTCTCTGCCTCCTCCCCGAGTGCGCTGTGGCCCCGCTCCTCCCTCTCCCTCCCGGAGTGACCTGAGCACCGGCAAACAGTTGTTTGGCGACGGGGGCAGCACTCGGAGGGGGAAGGGTGGGAACACGGGACCCTTGGGGGGAGGAGGTGGGGAAGGGTGTGGGGAGCAGGGAGGTTGGCTGCCGGTGGGCGCAGAGCCTGCAGCAGGAGCCCCAGGAGCTGGCAGGACCAAGCTTCTGCCCCTGCAGCTGCCCTGTCATTGGGGGGCCCAGTGCCAGGGCAACCAGTGTTTTACTGTAAATCCGCCTCTGGGTCTACACTACAAATTTACATTAGCACAGCTGTGCCTCTGTAGCACGTGTGGTGAAGATGCTTTAAGCTGACTGGAGAGAGCTCTCCCATTGGCTTGATAAGTCCACCTCCGCAAGAGGTGGTAGCTATGTTGGCGGGAGAAGCTCTCCCACCAACATAATGCTGTCTACACAGGGGGTTAAGGTTTGTATAGTGATACCGAAGTAAGTATATAGTATAGACCAAGCCACAGACCTGTTTGGGAGCAGTAAACTGGTTTGGAAGGAACTAGTAGATGAATCAAACTTTTAAACTAATAAACCTCTACAAAGAATGAATATATTGCCCCTATTCCTAGTAGAGTCTGGTGAGAAGGTCTTCAGGAGTAGAAAAGATACTGAAACTGGATACCTATGTTGTGGAGCGGAGAGACAGTTCCAGTCTTTCATATTTAAAATACTGGTAGCTACATAACTTCCTGGTATATAGGTTCCAAAAAACTTTGGCTTTGGACTTGATTGGATGGAAATTAAAGGAGTAAGTAAGAGCTATTAAAAATGACTTAGAGTTGGTTGGGTTATCATTCCTCACAAGAAAGTACTTTCTAATTAGGAACTGGAAATCTATCCAAGTCCCCAGGAAAGAACTGCTAAGGTAACTGGCTGTAGGATCTAAATGGCATAGTCTGTGCTATGACCTTGTGGGGGATCAGGAAGGATGACAGATGGAGTACGCTGTATGAAATGGCTAAGAGATTCCAGAGGCTACCAGACCATGGGGTATAAACTGGATTAATTACCTGACAAGATGTAATTGATTTTTCTTCCTAGGTAACAACTGAGTGTAAATTGACTAATAGCCATGTACTCACTTTCTCTATAAAACACAGCTGATTTTATAAAGGACACAGAACAAGATAAAGGAGAGGGGGAAGGTATAATGCAATTGTGTCAACTGGTGGAACATCCTCACCTTGAAATCTGAATTAAGGTTTTGTTACCTGTGGTCAAAATGACACGAGAGAGAGAAAATAAACAAGTGATTCAATGCAGTATACTGTACATGTGTGTGATTTGGGGCAAGAAGAACTTCCATATGAGGAGAAACTAAGAAAACAGGATTTTATTTGGGGATAAAAGATCATATTAGAATATGACAGAGGTATATAAAATAGTGCAGCAAAACTGAGATGACAAATGGATGTTATTGTTTATGTACTACAGCACTCTGGATGCTCTGAGTCAAACAAATGACTGCTTTGTTCCTGACCTGAAGAGCTGACCATTTAAGACCCTCATTCTGCAATTGGATCCATGTGGGCAAACCCTTATGCCTGGCTGGAGTCTCTCTGTATTCACTGGCACTTGGCATGGGCATAAGGATCCGTCCATGCAGGATCAAGGCAATCCTATAAAATGCTGAGTAGACCTGGCTTAAAAAAGGTTTGTTGAAATTTGGTTTTTATTTTTATTTTGGTGGAAATCTGAAAACAAACAAATTTTTTTTTAGCCAAAATGTGAAATGCTGCTGTGATGCCTCATGGGAGTTGCAGTCTGGATAGTTCATGCTCCCATTCTCCTCTGTAGGCTGCGCATCAGGAGAGACATAGTCCATCTGGGCAGCAAGGCTCATAGAGGAGAATGAGGACACCAGGAACTGAATTTTCATGAGGCATGGCAACAGCATTTCCAGAAGTGCGCACAAATCATGAAGTGACTTGGTCTGACGTCATTCATAATTTACTTTTGGGCTGATGTTTTTTACATTGCTCTAGATGTGCTTATATGCAAAATTACAAGGAGATCTGAAACAGCTGAAAAAATCAACAGCATAACTTCACTTATTAGGAGCCTGACAACAAATGATGCCAAGTACGGTATCTCAAACGTTTCAACTATCAAAATGCTACCCGATAGATTTGATGGAAGATGATTCTGTAGAAGAAGCTCCCCGTTTTAAACAAGCTGAGAGAGTGACTATTTGAAAAGTGATTTTAATTAAGTGTTAAACAAGACTTGCTAAAAAGGACTGCAGAATATTTTCCCACAGATCTGCATTGCTCTAAGGATTTTTGTCTCTATGCTGATTTTGGTTTCCAAAGAGGAGTGATCCTTTAGCAAATTAGCCCTGTTGCTGCTGCTGCTTTTTTTTCTTTTCCCCCAAAGCCTCCAATCTATTATGGGTAAATAGCATGTATTGGCCTTAGTGATGCTGTCAATAGAGTACGATCTTGCAAAGAGCCAAAATTATAACTCATCTGACGTTATCTTTGTTTTTGTAAAGATAACATGATGTGATTTCTTTTGTGCTATTAAATCAGCTTTAAAGTTTTCAATAGCATTGTGACGTTGTGCAGTCTATATGGTTTTATAAAAACTTGATAATAAGTCAATATAATGTAACTGGGATAGTTTTAGAGAAAATACGGTAATAAGTGAATGTAAGGTAACTGGGATATGCTTCATGCAAAAGGTCTCTTGTAAGGTATCATTACAAAGCTTATAATCTACTGAGTATGATCATCTGATTTGTATAAATGTACCACTCTTGTATCTAAAACTAGAAATATAAAATGTAACTCTGAGGGCCTATTGTAATTGTGTAAAGTGTGGACCATTAATGATGGTTTGGAATCTTGATGACTCCCATTGTCTGCAGATGGCTGTATTTACCTGTGAGTCTTCCTGTATATGTGTGTGCTGGCAAGTGAGTAATGAAGTCTTGCAGTGACATGTGATCATGTCACCTGAACTGGAATCCATCTTTAACCTAGTGCTTTTCCAGTGAGGGGGGGTGGAAACCCAGAGGGACAAAGAGTTCCCGCCTTATGCAAAAGATATATAAAGGGGGGAAGAGAACAGAGAGAGAGAGGAGCCATCATGAAGAATCCCCTAGCTACCACCTGAGCTGCAACAAGAGCTGTACCAGGGGAAAGAATTGTGCCCAGGCCTGGAAGGTGTCCAGTCTGAGAAAAAACTTACTGAAGCATCTCTGAGGGTGAGATTATCTGTATTCAGTTTGATTAGGCATAGATTTGCGCATTTTATTTCATTTTGCTTGGTGACTTACTTTGTTCTGTCTGTTACTACTTTGAACCACTTAAATCCTACTGTCTGTATTTAATAAAACCACTTTCTATTTAGTAATTCACTCAGAGTATGTATTAATTCCTGGGGGAGCAAACAACTGTGCATATCTCTCTATCAGTGTTATAGAGGGCGAACAATTTATGAGTTTGCCCTGCATAAGCTTTATGCAGGGTAAAACGGATTTATCTGGGTTTAGACCCCATTGTGAGTTGGGCATCTGAGTGCTAAAGACAAGCACACTACTGTGAGCTGTTTTCAGGTAAACTTGCAGCTTTGGGACAGGAGATTCAGACCCTGGGTCTGTGTCTGGAGCCAGACGGGAGTGTCTGGCTCAGCAAGACAGGGTGCTGGAGTCCTGAGCTAGCAGGGAAAACAGAAGCAGGGGTAGTCTTGGCACATCGGGTGGCAGCTCCCAAGGGGGTTTCTGTGATCCAACCCGTCACAAGCATTCTTTTTATATTCTTTCATCTCCAGGGTGACTTTTCTGGAAAAGGGGCAGAGAGAGCCTCTGTTAAGCTGTCCTACAGTGGCTCACGAGCCTGAGTACCAACCTCCGGGCAGAGTGTTACGAGGCAGGGCAAAAACCCCAAATTAGCTGTGAGGTCTAGACTTAGATTTCACTAACCAATTATCAAGTGTAAACTCCTCAAGAACTACAACAGTCTTAATGTGGAGTCACAGATAGACCAGAGTACCCAAGGGGACCATCTTGCCACCCAGGCAGGTTTGTCTTTGTGACAGATGGTCCCTTATACCAAAAATCACAACACTATTCAGGTTACTCCCAGTACCAAAGGACCAGTCACTTACAGTAGGTCAGTTACACCTTAGATTTCACACCAAAGGCAATGGCTGTAGCCAATCCTATAATAAACTATCTAAAGATTTTATTAACTAGGAAAAGGAAATAAGTTATTTATAAGGTTAAAGCAGGTAAACATATATACGAACAAATGAGTTCCAATCTAATAGAAGCTTCTCTGATAAGCAAACTCTGTATGTCCTTTAGGCTAAGGCAGGACAAGCACTGGGGATCTTTTGCTTATGCTTAGTAATCCTTGCCCCTTAGAGCCCACGTAGCAAAAAACAAACAAACAAACAAAAAAACCACCACCACATTTCTTCCTTGTTAGGGCTTTTTATTTCTCTCTGTCCTGCCCCCTTCTGCTTCTAGTTGCAAGTTCAGCTGTTGGGAGGAATTCAGTTGCACACCTCTTCTTCATGGGGGGTGACGTGAGGCGGGGACACAATCCACAAGCCCTTCTGTCTTCTGATGTTCCACAGTGGTTCGTCTGGTGTTGATGGGCCTTCTTTTGTTGGGCAGAGAATACTTCCGGTTGGAAACTAGCATTTCACACTTGTTACTGCTTCTCTCATGTCTGATTTACAATTACAGAGCAAACACTTAAATATTACCCTATAACATGGGATACAGGTATAAGTGAGATGATTAAATGCTTGTAAATTGCTGCATGCCTTAAAGTCTAAACACATTTTTATAACTATTTATAACTGATGCCTATTTTAACAGTACTAACACACAGGTGAGCCAGACTGGCTCTAGCTATGTATTTGTCAGTGTTCAGGAGTCTTGGCATGAGCTGTCCCCTGGTCTGCCAGGGTCACAGCCTCAGTTTCAGATTTTGCCCCAGGCCTCCAGAAACCTCTATGCAGCTGTGCCTTCAGGGACCCAGCTATTGGCACTTTAATTGAGACTTTCTGTGACTTCCATTATGTGTAAGTGAATTGCGGGAAGAATACATCTGAAATATCACTCTTGTCGTTTGGTATACCATTAATTTAAAAATGTTTAGCCCAATGGTCAGGTGACAAGTAGGTTAGAGGGTTATTGTTTTGAACAGTGTCACTACTCACCTAGAGTTAAAAGACAAACTCTTTTCAGTGGGTGCAGGGGGCACTTGTAAGCTAGCTAGGATGATCTGTAGTTCTAAAAGAGAACGCTAGCTCTTTCTTCTGTAAAGTCATGTGGAATCCCATGCAGATGAGACTAATCAGATAACTGTTTTCCAGGTAAAAGGGAAATGTATGCCCTGTACCTAAAGGTATGTATGCCCTGTATCATGCAGCAGTAGCTAGCCACTCCATTGTTACGTTTGCTGCTAATTTTCTCTTTGAAAGCAAATTAACTTAATTTCATAACCAAATTTCTTCACTTAAGATCAGATATTGTCCATTCTAAATCTGAAGCTTCACAACAAATGAGTTGCCCAAAGGTGTTTTTTAAATCCAAAACCCACCCAGAGAACATATTTTTGAGTAAAAAATAAGTTGGGGTTTTTTTTTTTTGCATTCATGGTATCTCCTTAACTTAAAGAACTGAGACTTTAGACTTTATTGATCATGTTTGCACTATATTAGTAGTCATGCATCACTGATTAGGACTGGGTTTAGTTTAAAATCTGGAAGCGCTGTTTTCTGGGCAGTTTCTAAGCTGTTCCAGAGTCCTGGTCTGGACCATAGAGGGGATGTCCTCAGGACAGCATCTTGTGTTACCTCCAAGCTTCTGAATCAGTGTTGTTAAGAGTTTTGCATGCACAACTGCCATTTTGGCTTGGCACCAAGTATAAAAAAGTTCAGCCAAAGTAATCTGTGACTGAAAAGAGGACTTTAAAATAAAATAACCATTACAATCATAACTATTGACTTGCTACTGTAGTTCAGCTTTACATGTAGAGAGGATACCTTTCTCTATATTAAAAATGGCTTTTATGGAGCATGTCTGTACCAGTACATGTAAGTACTGCTAATCTGGATGCAGGGCTGGTTTAAGAGGCAACGTTAAACATGTCCTGGATGGTTAGACAACGCATTTTGGCAGGGGGTTAGGCTAGATGACCCTTGCAGTTCCTTCTAACCCTAGGATTCTATGATTCTATGGAGTGCTCTTCAATAAGAGAAACAATTAAAGACATGCATTGAAGAATACCATTGAGGGTCTTTGAAATCTTTACCCATTCTAAGACCAGTTGGGGCTATCAGGGACTCCACCAGTTAAAAAAAACAACTCTCCTGAATCTGTGGCTCTTCCCAAGAGCAGGGATTGAATTGGGCCAGTGCATGGTGGCTTGGTGAGCTGGTAGTTTTTTTTGGAGGCTGGTAATTTATGTTCAAAAATTTAAACTTTGTGTGTGTGTGTGTGTGTGTGTGTGTGTGTGTTAAAGTTAAGGTTTTAGCCCTTTGGGTTGTGAAGGAAAGCTTCAACATGAGCCAGACTTAAACAGAGAAGAGATGTCTGCAGACAGCCTGAAACAGGAGCACCAAGAGTACAAATTATTCCTAATAATTTTTAGGGGACAAACCCCAACCAAAAAAATCCCCTTTGCAATAGAATCACTGCTGGGCTTGTGGTCACTGCTGGGTCCCTGCTTGGGTGGGTGTATTAGACAAAGGTTTTTATTTGGCTATCACCCCTCTCAGGGAAGGCCCCACCTGCAGCAGTCTGTACCAGCAACAAGAAGGCAAATCGACACAATTGTCTGGCATGAAGCCTCTCTTCCCTGAGGGTGGCTCTGGCAGGTAGCAGTCTCTCCAGTCATTCTTGACCCCAGCCAGGCTTCTCTTGTGACGTGAGAGCTTGAGGTCTGTGCTCCCACCCAGCCAGCATCCATCTGTGTGGGGCTCTCCCCCTGGTAACCCCTCCCTCCAAGCCTGACACCTATTGCAGGTGTAGCAGAGTGGGGCTGATTTTGCTCACAGCAGCTCATTAAGCCCTGTTCTTGGGCCACTGTAGCCTAGGACTTTTAAAGGAGGTGACAGTTGGGGGCTAGCAAAGCTGATAGCATCCTTTTAACTCTCAAGTGTCCCTGCGTAGTGCTTAGAGCTGTGGTCATATTCATTCAGCAAGCATTAGCAAAGAGCTGCATTTCTGTTGTACTATGCTGTGCATATTTAATAATTCACTACAGGTCAGCAGCAGAGCTAGAACCCACACTTCAGCATGAAAAGCACAGGCCTTTACCTCTTGAGCTAAACTCCTTCAACTGTAAGTAGCAAGCTCTTATTCTCTTTGGGGCCAGCCACTAGGAGACATGATCACACATCCTTAGGCTATTTGTTACACATACAACTGCTAATACTGCCTCCTCTGATACTAGTAGCAGAGCTTGGTGTAATTTAACACTGGGTACATCTACAGTGCACAACCCCCCCCCCCCTTCCAATCCCCAAAATCTGCGAGTCAGTCTCAGAACCCTGGTCAATTGACCTTGGCTTCCATAACGTGGTTGAAAATAAGTGTAGATGTTCCTGCTTGGGCCAGAGACCAGGCTATGAGACTCACTCTCAGGTTTTTGGGTGTTTTTTGACAGTGTAGATGTATCCCGTGTTAAATTACAATGTCAAGCTAGGCTCCTGGCCTCCGAGGAGGCAGTATCTGAGCACCTTTTGCATAAAATCAAGAGCAAGAGTGGACTCCATAGAGTTTCTGGTATTTCTCCCTTTTTGGGGTAAAAACTCTGCTAGAAGTAGGGTTTGTGTTTTTCATTTTTTAGATTTTATTAATTTTTCTTCTTCTAGGTAGATTTGTTTCAGGGGATTGGCTTGTGATGGCATATACAAATCCCATGCTGGCCACACAGTGCAAGTCTGTCTACCCTGGCTGGATCATAATTTAAATCAAGTGGAAAGCCTCGATTTAGATCATTGATTTTAATCAACTTTTCCATTTGTACTTTTATTTTCTAAAGAGAGGTGCATTCTCATTGATTGATTGTAACCATTAAAACATGTTGACTTACAACTAAAGAGAGCCTTTACACAAAATTTGGTACATCTTTTTGCTACCTAGGAGGGTATGCTATAAACCAGGGGTCGGTAACATTTGGCACACGGCTCGCCAGGGTAAGCACCCTGGCGGACCGGGCCAGTTTGTTTACCTGCTGATGCGGCAGGTTTGGGCGATCGCGGCCCCCACTGGCCGCGGTTCGCCGTCCCGGGCCAATGGGGGTGGTGGGAAGCCGCGGCCAGCACATCGCTCGCCCGCGCCGCTTCCCCCATTGGCCTGGGACGGCAAACCGCAGCCAGTGGAGGCCGCGATCGCCCGAACCTGCCACATCAGCAGGTAAATAAACTGGCCCGGCCCACCAGGGTGCTTACCCTGGCGAGCCGCGTGCCAAACGTTGTCGACCCCTGCTATAAACATATACATTTATTTAAGCAATTATATACCTTAATATGGTCAGATTCTTATTAATTGTACATTTTTAGTGTTATTTTGCTTATTTAGTAGATAATTTTTGCTCATGATTTATGTCAAGATGCATTAGGATGATAACTGGAATTTAATTAAACACACAAAACAGCATATTAAATTTATTTATTAAACAAAACAAGTCCTTAATGCAGTACATGATCTATTGTGCTATATTTGTAAAGCTTGACCTCACAAATGAGATGTTTTTTCCTCTGATTTTTTTATATAGAAAAGCAGCCTTTAACTCGTTTTTTGATAGAGGCTTATGGATTCAGCATATTTATTTTATTTAAATGTTTTAAGAGATTATAATAAAAGTTTAGGCCTTACCATATTTTGTATTAAACTTGTTTAAAATGAAATCTGAGTTTATTTTTAAAAGAAACTTCTTATAATTTAAATAATAAAAAATCTAATTTAAATACAATTCAGTTGTACGATTTAAATACTATTCAATTCTCCTCCCCAGTTTTATCCATCCTGCTCCCAGCCGTAGTGTAGATATACTTGAAGAGGCCACAGACGGAAGCCCTTTCTGTACCCACTTGAAGACAACTTTTATACTCTTCACTCACCCAAGAAGTCCCATTGAAGTAAATGAGTGAACAGATTTTGGCCCAAATTTCTATTCTGTTCAGGTTCTTATTGCCCTTATCACATAAAATCTCATCACTGTAGAGTGCATAAAGCCACGCAAGTTCCTTCAAACATTCTTTCTTCCCATGTGTCTCAACTCTGAATGAGAGAGGCCACTTTTAAGGATGAGATGACAGTTCAATCACCAGTGCCTATTTAGACCTCGGGGCCTCTCTTGAAACAGCCACCAAGAATGTAAATTAGAACAAAGGGAATAGTGGTTTCTGTTTTGCTGAAAACTTGTCTACTGGGAACTGGAATGAGATTGTCAAACTCATTCGTTCAAGCGTTTCTCTTGGAAATTAAATGCTGTAGCATAGATCCACGTACTTCAAACCAATTAACAAAGTAGGGCGCACATGGTTCAATAGAAACATCAAATTTTGCTGGTGTGCAGCTTTGTTTGTGTACGATCTACTATAAATATCATTTGCCTGTTTCAGTTTTTTAGAATAATTCGGTCCACTTTGCTCAGCTGGCAGAACCCAGCCCCCAGTGTCAGAAAGTCTGGTTGGTGTATGGAAGGGGGTCACAGCAGTACAAGGTCCCCCTCCCCGTTTTGCCAGCCTGCGCAGAACACATACAAAGGGACAAGGCTGGCCGGAGATACACTAATGAAGGGCCTGAAAGAACTGAAAAGACAACTCCTGTTGACTTCAGTAAGATTTGCATCAAGCTCTGAGTCTCAAAACGGGTCTCCTTTGACTGAAGCAATGATAATGCTCCAAGAGTGGGGATGCAAATTGCACTTTCCTACTCCTGCAGGGATAAATCAAGCCCACTGAATTTAAAAAGAAACACAAATGAAATAAGAAAATATAATAGACTATGCAACTTTTAAAGTATTCTGGGCCAAATTTGAAATGGAGCTATATAAGTGTAACTGAGGGCAGAATTAGGCCCTCTGTTATTTTTGGCTATAACAACTTGATAGTGTTCTTTTAATGTCCCCATTCTCCATGATGTTGCCGGGCAAATTATAGGGTTTCACTTTTCTGGCCTTTGCATCACATTTCATTCCAAGCCACCATACCACCTGCTTGCCTATAGAAGACTATTCTTTACACATTTTATTCACATCTCTTTGCTTGTTGACAGTGATCTGGATCAGATATTGCAGCTGGCTTTTTGTCAAGCTATTCCACTCTGCCCCCCTATCCATCTGTTACTAGAGGCAATGTGTATGGGTGGGAGGGGGGGAGAAAAAGTGGGAATTTGCTCTGTATTAGCTGTGACAACAGTAATGTCCTACCAGATTTCCAAAACTCCCAAGTGAGTAATAGCAGCTACGTTAATGCCTGACACCAATGACTGAGAGCTTGGTTCAGTTTCTATACCCTAATACAAGGACCATTCCTGGAACTATGAATGCTTAAGCAGAAACCAGCTAATTGTAAAGAATATTTGTCTGTAGACATTTGAGCTGTTAAAGGATTTCTGTGCAACTTTGGGGATGGTTGCTTTGATTGTATATTTTTTAACCTCTGCCTTTTGAGATGGGAAGTAAGGGAGCATGAGCGTGTTTTGATGTCTGAAAAAAAATATTAGCTCCACTTGATATTATGGATAGATAGTTTTACCATAAGTTAAGTCTTTACCATAGTTAAAGCTGAAATATGCCTTCTATTATAAACTTGATTTTGACCCATCCTCTAACTTTGCCAAACCAAAACCAAACTCCCTGACAAATGGAATGTCATAACTGGAAAATGGTTTGAGCTAGAAACTCCAGACTTGTTTTAATTTTTCATGACTAGTACTGATCCCTTTGACTAGTTTTTTGGGAAGTGGGATATATAAACTTGCTGCACACTTATGAAGAGTGTTTTAAATACTGCAAAATGGCTTGTTTGAAATTTAAGAAACCCCCATCAGACAAATAAATGCCCCCTATATTCTGCATCAGTTATAATGTATGTTTAATAAATCCTACATAATAAATCCCACATGAACCAAGGCATCTACAATTGACCTATCCTTAAAGATCATCTGATGCTTCATGGAAAATTGTAACTATTATTTTTATATATAAACTATTCTACCTATTATATAATGTTTTTTGTCCTCCTCCTCCTCCTCCCTGTGTTTTTCATGATTAAGAACTTGGGCATGAAAACAATACTTTATGCTTAAGTGTTCCTCTGATCCTGTTTCTTATTTCTCACGTGAAGTGTCATCTTAATCTTCTCTCAAATCCAAATTGCTGCAGTACAAATGACTAAAATGTCACAAACAGAATTATGACTTCAGCTGGGGAGAAAACATCAAGAGCAGATGAACAATTAAAAGTGAAAGACTTGTTCAAGCAAATGTCTCTATTGAAGTAAACCAGAGTGGGAAGAAAAAATTAATAGTGATGTTGATGTAGAAATAGTTCTAAATGTTTTTCAAGACTTTCCTGGTAGGTATCAACTGTCTTTTAATGTTTTTTTTTTTTTAATCCTAGCAGTAGAACCACTGATGCTTCTTGATGCAGTGATAAGGTAGTCCCAAGGTTACCAACCTGACTTCAAAGATTAAATGACACTCTGTGTGTATGTACAATATATATTACATAAAAAAGAAAAATGTTAAAACATTTAGGTTGCAAAGTCAAGTACTCAGAAGTTAGGAAATGCCAGAGTTAAGATTGCCTGTGCAATCTTAATTCAGCCCCCTTGTGAATATGCTTTATGATGGTCTTTGATTACATGATCACATGTTATGAAAAGTGCTATATAAGCTAGGTATTATTTTTCCCCTCTTTCACATTGCCTGGACACTAGCAGGATGAACACTGAGAGCACAGGAGTGACAGTCGCCCTGCTCTCAGTTCTGGTATCTGGCACCACAGTGATCCTTTGCTGTTGGGAACAGAGAGGGGACAGAAAGTCCTGCTCATCCCCATAGGCCCTAGGACCATGCCCATTACAGATGGACTCTTTGGATGTGTTAGTTGCCAGACACTACCAAGTCTCTACTCGGCATGTGCAAACTGAGATTTTTTTCAAAGGCTTATAACTTAGCCAAATGTGGTGCTTTTGAACAGGAAGATCAAAAGGTGCATTGTCTCTGACCCCAGGGCAACCCCTTTGCTAAATTTCAAGCCCTTGCTCCAAAGCATGAAGAAGTTGGAGCTTCTCAACAAAACAGTTGTAAAATTTATTTTAATGAGGGGAAGCCAACCTATTTTTTCCCTATCTCATTTTTGGAAATGACAACTATTTTTGCTGAAACTTAAAAAAAAAAAAAATCAACCTTAGGCAGACACCTTGCATGGGAAATGAACTGTAGCCTGAACAACTGAAGTTTGGCAACGCTCTAAGCAAAGAAAAATAGGGTTTTATAGGTGTCAGGCAGCACCTGTGCCACCTATAATCCCTGTGTGTGTTTATATCTTACATATATAAAAATACATACGAACACAGGAATCCCTTCATCCACTGTTATCTTTCCTGAGCTGGAGTTTGGCAGCTTCAGTTTACACAATGAGTTAGAGGAAATGAGGAATACTTTATCTAATTGAAATTGCAGGGGGAATTTTAGGCAGTCAACACTTTTGTATGAAGCCTCATATGAAAGGTGGCACAGTGCCCCCTTAACACTAACTGCTTACTCTATGGGGAGAAGTACTATCCATAACAGCTCTTCACTGAGAAGTGAATCCAGTCAGGTGGACTGACAGACACTTATCTTAACTTGTATCTCCTGCATAACACAGGAGGCTTGTGAGAACTGGTGTACCGGCTCATGAGGTGTGGTAAACTCTTTCCATTTCCTAGTTTTGCATTGCTCAAAATGCCTTTCAAGAACCACTAGGGGGAGATGAAGCATCAGGTTAGGCTGTGATTAATCTGCTGAGTGCGGATTCCAAGGTTGTTTGACATGTTGTTATTGCCTCCTCACTTTCCTAACTTCAGGGCAAGGAAGTTATAACAAAAGTTATAATTGATCTGAGATAATATTTGGTAATGTGGAACAGTAAAGAGGAAAGATGAAATTAAAAAGGGGTGTCTATGGCATTAGAGATTCTGTGGACATAGATATTTGCTGTGTATAATCCATGTTAATTTCTAACTCTACCACACCAATATATGATGTGTATATCCAGAGAAGCTAGCAGATAAATTAACCAATTCATATACAAAGTGACACAAAAAAACTTCATGCATGCAAGCCCTGCCTTTGTTTAGTCAGTTTGCTTTTTCAGTATGTTTTTATTAAGGTCACTTTTTCAAGAAGAAACACCATATATGGGCCAAATTCTGCTCTCAGGTACACTGACGTAAATCTGCAGTAATTCTTCTGAAGTCAGGATTTCCTAGCGCTCAGTGCTGGCTGTACACTATGCCCCTCTCTCTCTGGGGATGAATTTTATATAAACATGGAAATCTGCATTGAAATTGAAAACTCAACTGATATAATGTGTGGGGTTTTTAAAACCCATCTACATTATACCACTGTAAATGCAGATAGCTCTGTTGGTTTCAGTGCAAGTTAGGGTTTGATCCTGGGAGGTGCTGAGCACTCTGACCTTCCACTGAATCCAGAAACTCAGCACCTTCAAGACTGAGCCCTTTCTCTAGATTTACTTGGTATCACAATCTGGCCTGCAAAGCTTTTGTTCTTTCACTTGTTATAGCTTAAATTTCAAGTTTAGGAGCCTAAAGCTAGCTATCTAAATCTATATTTAGGCAGTCAAGAAATAAGAGGTCTGATTTTTCAAATGTGCTGAACACCCACAGTCCCACTGAGCTCAAACGATGCTGTGGGTGCTCAGTGTCTTTTGAAAATCAGACCTCTTATTTAGCTGCTTAAGTAAATATTAGAGCCAAACTTTAGGCTTCTAAATGTGAAAATGTTGGTTTATCTTCAGCATTGATATTCCCAATCTTTGTAAACTCTCATACAGATAAAGATGATACTCTGTGTTATTGCAAAATTATCACTGTCGTGTACAAACTGTTCTGGTAATTTGTAATTCTTTACTGTTATTAATCAACTATCTATTTAAAGGTAAATTAGATCTCAACACCCCAAATCTTTAAGACAAAAATTAGGATCCAAATGTGATCTTTGATGCGGATTCTTATCTCTATAATGGACTGAACCAAAATCCTGATCTAACCACTCCCAAACTTTAGAGCTTTATGTAGATCCAAACTTTGTGAATTGGACCCATCTCCAGTTTAAATATTTTTCCTTGTGTGTTTTAAGACTGTACCCAGTAATATATTTAGACCAAGAGTTAACAAATACTTGTTAAAATAAGAATTTAAAGATGAAACAAATCTGTCTGCATGGGATGAAATAGTTCCGTTTTGGATTAGAAGTCTTGTACAGGGGATTGAGGCTACATGGAGCCTGGATCCACCAAAACTTTGCTCCCTCCCCCTGCAAAAATATTCCTCCTCAGTTTCTGCCATGAATGGTGGTCATCAGAATCACATATTTGCTTGACCCTCTTCCTTTGGAATGTATTGCGGCATAACTTGAGAAGTTATGGGTGGCACTGTGGACCCAGAAGGATGCCCTTTGTCCTCCTTGGATCTGGTGTCTGTGGTAAATGGCCATCTTGCAGCAATCAAACAATACATCAACTCATGCCTGCTTTTTTCAAGGTCTCCTACAGTCATGGGCCCTTGATCTCAAGGGGTCCTGCCTTATTCTACTGCATCAGTTGAATTTTTTATTAAAATCATGACCCAGTTTCAGGAATGGACTGGTAGAACTAAACCTGCTCCAGTACCCTATCTCCCAGCTGTTCCACAGTCGTGACACACCACTACTTCCTGAATTGTTCTCCTGTCCTGTCTCACCTCATCTCTGCCTGGTACCCAAGGCTAACACCCCTCTTCTCACTTAGGTGCTAGTCCAGCAATGTATTTGAGCACATACCTAACTTTAAGCAAGTGAGTAGTCCTGCTGACTACCCATAGGCATGTATGTAAATATCTCTTCTCAATTGGGGCCTTATACCCGTAACCCCTATTTTTGAAAACAATATAGTTCCTATGTTTCTCCCATATGCCTTAGAAATGCCTATAAATAAAATAAAGACCTTAGGAAAGTTGTTTAAATATATGGTAGTGTACAGGTGTTTGCTGGGGCTCGACCCTCTCCGGGGTGGCGGGGAGCCACACTGACTCACTACCCACTAGGGCTAGGGTACTCTGTCTGGCTGCAGAGTCTCCCCCGGCAGCCCTTGCCATCCTGAAAAGATACAGTCAGCCCGACCCTGGCTCAGGGCGGGCACCAACGTTATGTCAGGGCCCAGACCCTCAGTCAGGGTTGAGCAACAGTAAGCAAAGTATTTAGGCCTAGGTCAGGGCGGGGCAACAAACGCTGAGTCAAGCTGAGCAATAATAGTAGGCCTCAGCCTCAACAGGCCTGGGAGAAGGGGAGACTGCCACCCACGGTTTGGGTGGCAGGGGCGACGCAGGCCCTCCCACTCCACTGCGTCCCAGCCCGGGGCCCTAGCAGCGGCAGAAGGCCCGCTGCTTGGTCAGTGGGGATCCTGGCCGCAACACACTGACATAGGCGCTGGCAGTGCTGCAGCCAGACTGGGGTCAGCTGCCCCAGGGCTACTTCCACACTCCCCCTCTGGGCCTACCTGGGGGCTGGTGTTGGCCTCGGGGAGATCCTGGATCATGGGTTTGTCGGGCTAGGGATCATTCGGCAGGCCCGGTGGCTCCTCCGGGTAGCGGGCCCAGGGCAGGCCCGGCAGCTCCTCTGGGTAGTGGGCCCAGGGCAGGCCCGGCGGTTCCTGGCGGCCACCCTGGACTGCGGAGGTTTCCCAGCCCTGAGCTAGGCTAGAGATATCTGGTCTCTCCGGCGGCTGGGGCCTGACTGGGTTCTGAGGGCGAGCCTTTGTACTTCTGGGTCGCCGCCTGACCCCCTGAGGGGCGAGCTCACGAGACCCCCCCGGCTTCCCCGCTCCCATACTTCGAGCCGGCTGCACGCCCTGCAGCCGGTCCGGTTCTGAACCGCGCCCAGAGACCACCTGTACACGCTCGTGCTCCACATGTTGCATCTCCTCACCTTCGCATCCCGCCCTGACACCAAATGGCGGAACTACTTAATGCCTGTGGAGGGTGAGGAGCCCCGGTGGGCCAGCCTTTATTCTACCTTAGTCCCAAGGACCGCCGGGGACATTGGTTGGCAGCTCCTTCACGGAGCCGTGAGCACGGGCGTGTACCTGGTGCGGTTCACCCCATTCCCGAGGCCTGCCCATTCTGCGGCGTGAGGGAGACCCTGGCGCACACCTACCTCGAGTGCGCCAGGTTGCAGCCCCTGTTCCGGCTTCTCCAGAACCTCTTGTTGAGGTTCTGGCTGCACTTTTCCCCACACCTGTTCATTTATGCACACCCTAACCGTGGCCCCACCAAGTCGCGAGACCTCCTCGTCAACCTCCTCCTGGCTTTAGCCAAACTTACCATCTACAATACCAGGGAGAGGATGTTGGACGAGGGGGTGCTCTGCGACTGTGGGGCCTATTTCCGTACCTCCCTGGTCTCACGTCTCCAGGCAGAGTTCCACTGGGCAGCGTCCGCTGGCTCCCTTGACACCTTTGAGGAGCAGTGGGCGCTGTCCGGGGTTCTCTGCTCGGTGTCCCTATCCGGCACCCTGATTTTGAACCTTTGACCGTCACCCCACTCCCTGTTTTTTCATTAGTTGTCCCAAGAGTTTAGTTGGTTCCTGGGTCCAGTGGTCCCTCCCACTATGAGGGAGGGCCCTTTAGAAGTGGGCGGGCTTGTGCCCGCCCACCTCCCAGTTGTTTCCAATAAGGGGGGGACTCACTACAGGTGGTTTCCTCATTGGGCCATTAATCTGTCACCCTCCTGCTTTTCACCACCTTGCAGAGCATGAAAACAACATTTTGCTGCTTGTGCAGACGTGCAGGTCAGAGTTCATTTACATGCTCAATAGAAAAGTTAATTTTAGGATTCCACACAATAACCACCTATTCCACTAGCATTCTGAATACTGTCGTTACTGAGAAAAGCCAGGCGCGGGTGTCTCCAGTACCACAGTTCGGAATACTGACAGCATCCATTGGAATATAACATGGTTACATCTGAATTTGGAATACAAGTGGAATTCTCATGTCCTATAAAAGTAGGGAACGAGTGACTGAGGGAAACAGCTGCATGGCTCTGGCATGGCAATTTGCATACTGACCCTTGGTGTGTAACCTCAGTGCTCCAGAAGTTGGAATCCATTTCAGGAGGTGGGCATTTATTTACCCCGGAAAAGCGCTAGCTGTTGAATTATTCCAAGTGTATAAATAGAGTGAGAGAGTCGGCTGCTTGTCTGACCCCAGTGCAGACTTAATTAGCAAGTGCCTTTCACCTGCAGCAAATGTAAGTACAGTAAATCCCAGGCTGTGTTTTTGATTTTATCCTTCCCCCGCTTCTCAAAATGGACTTGACCAATGCATCTGTCTGGGGAAGCAACCAGGGGTCATCATGGTTGCCTGAAGGGATTAATATTACATAGAGAGAGAAAAGGCTATTAATAAAAAGTATTCAAGAAGAATGACCTGAAGGTTAGGAGCTAGTGGGAAGCTACTGTAGGCCCAGTGAGGGAAGCAAAGCATACAGCTCAGTTTCATTTCTTGCTGTCATTTCTAAACATTCGAAGAGTGGGCAAGATGCAACTGTAGGGCTTGATCCTGTAGCCATTGTGTGTGTATAGAACTCCCAGAAGCCTGGCACATGTCGCAGCTGCAGCATTGGGATCCAAATGTTGGTATTTTGCAGAGAGGATGATAAAGCCTTTAAGGAGGGGAGAATCTCCCTCAGGAAAACTGTGTGATAAAACATACTATTTTGTAGTGCTGCAGCTTGCACAAAAGCAGTCACAGTATTGTCTTCATATATATTTTTATTTACATCTAAATTGTTCTAACATCTTTGAGTCCTAGTGCCTAAGTGCTATTGTCATCCACCAGGAGGGAGGAAAGGGTGTGCATGAGTGGGGGGACATACCTTTGCCCTTCTCTGACCCTATTACACCACCTATGATGATTACAAAAGTGAGGGGTTAGCACTTGACCAATCCCTGGTCTCACCCCTCCAAATGGCATGCTTTTGCCCACTAAAAATCCCCTAAACTTTTGACACCCCTGAGCTTAGGCCCCGAAAGATCTTAGGTGTCCTGAGGTATAATCAAAAATAGTTTGTTGGCATCTTTTCTGGTTTTGAAGATGGCTGGTGCACCCTTTCAAATATAGTGGTTGAAATGCCCCCGGACTGGCTCTGTCCTTCAGCAAAATGGGAAAGGATGAAAGCAGCCATTATTTACTTGTCCCATAATATAAGAACTAGGGACCACCAAATGAAATCAATGGGCAGCAGGTTTAAAACAAATAAAAGGAAGTTCTTCTTCACACAGCACACAGTCAACCTGTGGAATTCCTTGCCTGAGGAGGTTATGAAGGCTAGGACTATAACAGGGTTTAAAAGAGAACTAGATAAATTCATGGAGGTTAAGTCTCTTAATGGCTATTAGCCAGAATGGGTAAGGAATGGTGTCCCTTGCCTCTGTTTGTCAGAGGGTGGAGGTGGATGGCAGGAGAGAGATCACTTGATCATTACCTGTTAGGTTCACTCCCTCAGGGGCACCTGGCATTGACTGCTGTCAGCAGACAGGATGCTGGGCTGGATGGACATTTGGTCTGACCCAGTATAACCATTCTTATGTTCCTATGAAAGGAATAAGAAGATGGAGAGCGTGTACTTTTTGTGTGCAGCAGTGTTGGGGTGATGGAGATTGGGAGCCTTACATGAAGATGGTGTGCTTGGACTATCACTTCACCCTGAAATACTGGGTGATAACAATTCCTTTCTGTCTTGCTTGAGTGAGCCCTTTGGGACTTGGGTTACACACCTGGTATTGATACTAGTGACACTTATGGTGTCCTAGAGGAAAGAATATGTGATTCTTGGTCATACCAGCAAATATCTTGGCTGGAGCCGCTGGAGCCTGCCTAGCCTCATAGATCCCAGGTACTATCTGTGGTATCGGGACTGTACACATCTGATTCTCCTCTCATTGATACTGGTGTAAATCAGGAGCACTAGTATCTCCACTGAAATCAATGGCATTTTGCTGATGTAAAACCAGCGTGAGAGGCGAATCAGGCCCTATATGTATGCCTTGTACGCCCCTTGCCCTTACATGGATGCTACAACAGAGTCATACACATAGCCTCACAAGCAGCATGGTTAGTAGCAAAAATAGTACTGTGCCCTGCAGCAAGCAGTGTCCCATTGTAGATCAATCTCTGATAATTTTCATATGACTTTGCATTGTGCCTCTTCATGTAACCTTGTGGTGGGTCTGCCCACGTGTGGCCTCTGTTTTCATGGAGCTTTGTATCAGGGCCTCGTTTAGAGACTTTGCATTGCCCTTGGTAGAATATTGTAGCCCCTAAGGAGAGAGTAGGATAGAGGGAAAATTTCTTTTTGCTGGCAGTGGAGCGGGAGCTCTCCCCCCCTCCCCCACTCTTGATCAATTGCTCTGTTGAGTGGATGGGGTGTGGGTGGGCGGGGCATGGAGGGCAGCGCCTCCGGACAGCCTCGACTGTTGGAGAGGGGCTGGGAGCCAGACCCAAGGACAATAGGGCGTGTCGGGTGGGCTCATTAAGGACAAGCAGACATACTGACGGCCTCCGGGGTTGGAGGCAGGCACCTTCTTTTGGAGGCACCCTCTTTGCAGCATTGGGACGGCGCCCGGAGGGAAGCAGCACGGGGGACCAGTGGACACGGACACGGAGTTTGAATCTGGTGTGGATTTGCGTGGGAGGAGGGCTGCTGTGGAGGTGGGGTGTCTTGCGGAGGACCCCGGGTCTCGTCTTGTCAACATGGGAGCATCGATCCGGATCGGCAGAAGCCCGGCTCCACCCCTCCCCCATCTAACTCACCTGGCCAGTGCAGTTAAGGGGAGCAACTAATTGGTAACAACAAGACGGAGTGTGTTTGTGTGTGTGTGTGTGTGAGTGTAAGTGTAATATATTATATGCATATGATACAGTGTTAATGAATACATGTATTACTAATAAATGTGGCGTTTTGTCTTATTCCCCCTGAAAAGATCCTGTGCAGTACTTTAAGTACAACACCATCAGCCACCTTCTTCACTCAGAATTTCATAATATTCTTTGACAGGTATTTTTCAGCTCTCTTCTACTGAGGCGGTGTGGTATAATGAACTGAGGAAATGACTGGCAACTGAAAATATCAACGTTCTTATACTGTTTTAACACTAAGGGTCTTGTCTTCATTAGGGAAATTTATTCAAGGTAGCCACCTAGGTGCAAGTCCCTAACGTAGACACACTCCACAGGTATAAATCAGGGCTATGACTTAAACTAATATAATTTACACCTGGTCTATACTTAAAACGTAGGTTGACATAGCTATGTTGCTCAGGGTGTGAAAAATTTGCACCTCTGAGCACCATCGCTATGCCAACCTAACCCCTGGTGTAGATGCAGCTAGGTTGACAGAAGAATATTTCCGTCAACCTAGCTATCATCGCTCAGGGAGGTGGAGTTCCTACAGCAATGGAAAAACCCCTTCAGTTGGTGTAGGCTATATCTATGTTATGGGCTTATGCTGACATAGCTATGGAGGTATGCTGCTATCATCCATGTTATGTAGATGTGGCCGTATCCTGGTAAATTACCAGGATAAGTCCTGTGTTGCACCAGTCCAGCATGTCTATATTAGGGGTTTGCACTGGTCTAACAACACCATTGCACATTTCCTTAATGCTAGACAGGCTCAAACTTAGACTGTGTCTACATTTAAACTGCTACAGCTGGTTAAAAAATAGAAAAGAATTTTGTGAAAATTGTTGGAAGTTGATTCAATTTAGCAGGATTTGAGACAAAGCATTTTTTTTTCAAAAATGTTCCGGAATATCTTTTTGGGGAAATAAAAAAAAGTTTTAATCCTTCTTCCTCCTCTCTCTGACAATAAAAAGCAATGCAAAAAAATGAATAATGTCCAGGTGTCCTTCACCCGCCACTTTTTCATTTGTTTTTGACAAAAAAATATTTTTTGATTGGACAGTTTTGGGGGGAAATTTAGACTAGCTGTAGCAGAAAGTGAGGCTTTTAGTAATATTTCAGTCCTATATATACTACAAAAATAAACATTTTGGACCACGTTATAACATGTCTTTTTTCCTTGCTTGTGTTAACGGAAAAAAAATTATAAACAAGTGGCAGACTGGAAAAAAATGTGGTGGTGCTTTCTTAAGCTCTACCCACGATCCAAGGCTTCAACTGCCATCACTTCCACCCACTCATGGTGCCAAATAAAATATCAGTCTCAGCAAATTGACCATGTCTTCATAACATCTTCATCATGACTCTTCTTTCTTATATGCTTTGATCAGCAGTGATGTTGATGCTTATTTCAGAGTTAACACCCCATTGAGATGAAAGGGCCAATTTATACTTCTGAGACCTATTGCTTAAACCTGCTTGCACATTCAGACCATGTCTATGCTACAGGGACTATAGCTGTATAGCTATGGTGCCATAGCTATGCCAGCATAACCCTGTGGCATAGATGCAGACTGGAGCAACAGAAGGGTTTTTTCCCAATGCGGTAGGAAATTCACCTCCTTGAGCAGTGATGGTTAGGTTTATGGAAGCATTCTTACATTTACCTAGCTGCATCTACACTGGGGGTTAGGTTGACATAGCTGTGGCACTCAGGGGTGTGGGTTTTTCACACCTTTGAGAGCCATAGCTATGTTGACCTAAGTTTTAAGTGTAGGCCAGGTCTCAGAATTTATCTTCACAAACACAAGGACTAAATAACTTATTTAAAAATTAAATAATAATAATACCCAGTTTTAAATAGAGCTTTTCAGCAGTAGATCTCAAAGTGCTTCACAGAGGTGGTCAGTACATTTAGCAGGATCCTATGACTGCAGAGATGTTAAGGAGGTCACTCTACCTTGAAAGGTCCCTTGCAATATGTACTCTCTACTTATGCTAAAAAATCTGTTCCACCTTGCATGTTGCTGTGACTCTGAAAGTACCTTTCCCAGATCTGAAGAAGAGTTCTGTGTGGCTCGAAAACTTGTCTCTCTCGCCAACAGAAGCTGGTTCAATAAAAGATATCACCTCACCCACCTTGTCTCTCTAACAGGGTTAAAGCATGGTTACCTAACATAGTTATGAAATGTACTTTTCTATTCACACAGGCAAACAGAAGTCATGTTATAATACTCTTGGGCCACTATCATGTTTAAAAAGAGTTACAACTGCATATAGGCAGTGTCTCAGGCTCCAACTACATCACCATGATAATTAGATTTGTCAGAATTTAATGTGTATCTTTTATCATATCAGTGGATAATATCGATGTTTATTTCTAAGCATTTTTATTTTTATTGGTTTACATTTTCACAATTATGGGAAATAATGGGGGGGGGGTCAGACAATAGGGGAGTTAGATGATAATTATTTAATGACAGTAGGTGTTGAGATTCAAAAAGTTAAAGCTTTATAACTGTTAACACAGAAATTGTCAACATCCCATGTCAAAATATTCAAAGTACATATCCTTAAATTGAACATTAATAAGTTCTCAAACAGCATTTTTCTTACTTTCCCTATCTGTATATTTTGATTACTATTGATGGAAATATTTTTTTCAGTGAAGTGAATGTTTACCAACATTTACTGATAAAAATACAATCTTTCCAGCTACAATGGTGGCAGGAGACCTGGTTGCCTCATGTTTATCCCGTGACCTTATTAAAATCTAATTAAAAATTATAGGGAAGTCAGAACCTAACTGTGATCCTGGACAGTGTAAATCTTTTGCCTAGAGATGAGAACACAGTTAATCCCCATCTATACTACAAATTTGATCATGTTTATATCTCGGTCAGAGAACAAATGTGGTCCCCTGATTTGGTTATTGCTGTGCCGTAGACAGGGTCTTGTTTACCTATGTCAGAGGGGTGATATGAAGATTTATTAGTTAATGCTGAAGATGGAAAGCACAAGGTATTATAACCTGGTAGTACTACACCATTCCATTTACTACTGCAAGGCTTCTGTGTTCTTATAAGGCAGTTTGGAATAATTTATTTTTCCCCAATGTGACTCTTTGCATATCTTATTCGTAAAGGTGTTCCTACCAATCATTTATAAAAATACCTCAAGTATAGCAGAGCATGCTGAATACACCAGTGGCCAGGCTAAGAGGGGCATTATTAAAGTGGAGATAGACTTCAACCAGAAGAGACATCCCTCCTTTCCCCAGGCTTTGGGAAACTTCAGCCTGAGATCTGAATTCAGATGTGAACTTTGCAGCACTTTCTCAGCTTTATTTGAACAACTCATTTTTAAACGAAAGGGACCTAAGTCTGATCCTCCTGGGGTGGATGTAAATCAGGAGTTACTCAGTTGGAGAACAAGTGGAGTGAGATTGGCATAAAACTATGTGAGATTAGAATCAGGCCTCATGTGTGTTGAATAAATCTTGCTAGCCTACAGGCATTCAGCACATGTTGCTACAGTGGAGGGAATTTTGCTTTTTAAAGAAAAGATTGCAGGTCACCTTTTGAGAATGTGACTCCTGAAGTTGTAAAGAATGAATCATTGGTGCTGATTATACTTCATCCATGCAGCTCTGCAGTTACCCTTGTTCTGCTGACTATATAAGATTTGGGTGATGTGTTTGTAGAGGGTGTTGAGTCTGGAACTTTGACACTCTGATATCTTTCTCTCTTTACTTTGAATTACTGAACTACTGGCGGAGATCAAAGAAAATGGGGAGGAGGACTGACAAGGAACAGTGCATGCAAGATGTCTGCAGAGCTTTAAATAAATAAAAGGGGGTTAAGATCCTAAATCAGTTACAGAATATCTGTAGACATGGGGCCCTGTTTTGCAAACACAGAGCTGCACCTAAAGTTGAGAACTTCCATGCATGGAGCACACTTACAGGCTTAGGTCCTTACAAAACACTGTCCATATCAAATCCACATATTACAAATATAGGTGTGTGCTACTGATCACACCTTAGATTGTTACAGCTAAAATAATGTTTTAGCTCTAGTAGGGTTACCATACGTCCGTTTTTTCCCGGACATGTCCGGCTTTTCGGCAATCAAACCCCCGTCTGGGGGGAATTGCCAAAAAGCCGAACATGTCCGGGAAAATGCCGGCCGGGCACTTCCCCTCCTGCGGCTGCTCTGCTCCTCCCCTGATTCTTCGGCTCTGTTTAAGAGCTGAGCTGCCCGAGCGCTATGGGCTTCAGGCAGCCCCCTTGCCTCCGGACCCCAGCCGCCGGCCGGGCACTTCCCCTCCCGGGCTCCGGCGGCGCAGGGTCCGGAGGCATGGGGGCTGCCCGAAGCCGGTAGCGCTCGGGCAGCTCGGCTCTTAAAAAGAGCCGAAGAGTCAGGGGAGGAGCAGAGCCTCCGGCCGCGGCAGCTCTGCTCCTCCCCTGACTCTTTGGCTCTGTTTAAGAGCCGAGCGCTACGGGCTTTGGGCAGCCCCCATGCCTCCGGACCCTGCACCGCCGGAGCCCGGGAGGGGAAGTGCCCGGCCGGGGGCGCAGGGTCCGGAGGCATAGGGGCTGCCCGAAGCCCAAGCGCTACCGGCTTCACGGTTTGCCGGGCAGCCTCCAGACCCTGTGCCCCCGGCTGGGCGCTTCCCCTCCTGGGCTCCAGCTGCGCTGGGGAAGCGCCGGCCGGGGGCGCAGGATCTGGGGGCTGCCCGGCAAACCGTGAAGCCGGTAGCACTCAGATAGCCCTTTTCGCGTGGCTGGGAGTGGGAGGGACGGAGTTAGGGCGGGGTTTGGGCAGGGAAGGGGCGGGGAAGGGGCGGGGCTGGGGTGGGAAATGGGCGGGGCCAGGGCCCCATGGAGGGTCCTCTTTTTTTATTTGATAAATATGGTAACCCTAGCTCTAGTAGCTTTTTTACCATTTTTATCTATTAGTTTGCCTTTTGCATTTTCTTCAGCCTGGAAAATTAAACAGGCAGGTCAGTTTCACTTCCGTTTCTAGTTGACTTCACTTTCCAGTTCTCAAGCAGTTTGTCTTTATGTTTCCAACTTTGCTGGGGAGTGCATAAGTAAAAACCTCAGCAAACTGCATTAACACTTAAAAAAGAGAGAAAAATAATGAATCTATTTCAAAAGGGTGAAACTCACCCATGATGCCCGGCACCCCCAGAAAAACATAGGTCCTGCATACAGGCTGTGCAGGGTGACCATGAGCCCATGCGTCCCCTACACTACACAGAAAGGAGAACTGCACTGGCCCTATTGAGACCAGTGCAGAGAAGTCTGAAATGGGGTAGGTCAGAGGAGTAGTCACAGGAGTCAATAGTCCAGGGGCTGCAACGTCCCCATCACCTATACAACTGGTATGGAAGAACTACAGTTGCTGTTCTGCTGCAGGGATGGGGACATGTTGCTCATCAGCCCTGATTTGAAGGGGTGGGTTTCACCTCTGCAAGCCCTTCACATTCCATCCACATAGGACTTGAATGAATGCTCAGGCTTTGTCGTGGGTAGAACTAGATTTTATTAAAAAAACAAATGTGCTCCTCCCACCCCCGCATCACCACCAAGTTTTGCTGAGGGTCTTGTGCAGCGTGCATGAGTTTTACCCTACAAGAATAGATTCATTATTTTTTCTCTCTTTTTTAAGTTTGAAAGCAGTTTGTTTAGGTTTTTATTTGTATGTTCCCAGTACTGCTGGGAAGCATATACCTATCTACTTTATAACCCTAAATATTTTAAAAGCATTTCCATCTTCTAGCAATCTCCCTGCTGTGATTTAGGTGGCTTTGAGTGATGTCATCAGCTTTTAAGTGGGGATCATAAAACCCTGAATGCAGGACTTGGTTGATTAATAAATGAGAAAATGTGTATATTTTGGTCTTTATTCTCCACTGACAGTGCAAATCAGCAGTAGCAACTGATCAGTGGAGTCACACTGGTATAAAAACAATGTTCTTGAGAGGAGAATGGGTCCCAAAAATTTCATTCACGTGTAATCAGTTAACAATAAAGGTTGTGTGTGTGCTAATGGGTATAAAATTGAAATCCATGAGAGTGTGATGTAAAGGTTTTATGAGCATGAGTTTGTGATGGTCACATTATTCACAAGAGGTGAAGCCAATAGTAAGTTGTTTAGGTCATTTCAAACACGGGTCTATAAAATCTCCCACACCATACCATCATGTATTTTTCTGACATTACATGTTTCTGGACAATCTATTTTAGAAATGATTTAGAGTTAAAAAATTATTGGTACTATTTTCATATCCTGCCAGTAAAGAAAGCTTCATGCCTTAGTTACTATGAGCCAGATTCTCCATTTCTCTGGTATTGCAAAGTTGCCCTCAAGCTGCAGACAAAGATCCTTGAGTGGCATAACACTACTGTAGTTACTCTCATGCCACACCCTTCTTCTGACCACTGGCATATGGCAGCGATGGCCAAACTTACTGCCCTTCTGAGCTGTATACAACAATCTTCAGAAGTTCTTGAGCCGGGGCACACCTGCCGGGACTTGGGACTTCAGCCTGCAGCAGGTTGGTGAGGCTAGGGGATTCTGCCCTGTGGGGAGGGGATCTCACGGTTTCAACCCCATGTGTTGTGCCTGCTGAGGCTCTGGACTTCAGCCCCACAGGAGGTGCCTGCCAGGTCTCAGGGCTCCACCCCAGTGGGAAGGGGGGGTCTCGGGGCTTCAGCCCCGTGGGTCGCGCCTGCTGGGGTTTGGGGCTCTAGCTCAGCAGGAAGGGAGGTCTTGGGGCTTCATCCCCGCAGGGTGCACCTGTTGGGGCTTCAGCCCCATTCCTGGGAAGCCCTGAGCACCGGCAGGTGTGCCCCATGGGGCAGAAGCCCTGAACCCCACCACCCTGCCGCAGGGCAGAAGCCCTGAGCGCCACCCCCCCAGTCTGGTAGGTAGAGAATGGGGGGCTCCTCAAGCCGCACATTAATTGTAAAAGAGCTGCGGCTTGGATACCCCTCGCATATGGGGAATGTTAGGGGAAAAGAGGGTGCATCAAGGGTTTTTCTTATGCCCAGATGATGGTGGGCTGCTGTAACAGCCCAGATGGTTGGGACTGATGACAGCTAGTATAAATTAGAGGCTGGGACTGGCCTAGCATATGAATGGCCTAAGGATCAGGGGAGCACCAAGATAGTTTAAAATGTTGCAACTTCCTCCCAAGAGCTTATTGCCTACAGCTCAGGAATGCGCCCATGAGTCCAACTGTACAGGGCCCAAAGAGACTCATTATACTTCTAAAGATACTTAAACCAGCTTTTGTATACTTTAAAAATGTCATCATTTACAGTACACTATCATAGGACTTACCATTGCTTGGAGAGAGTGTTGGTGTCTCCCCTTCCCAGTGGCATAAATCTCCAACTTCTACCACAGTAGGGCACAGATTGGGCTTATTTTCTTTTATATAGAGAAAAATTGTCTGTTGCCCATCCTGGGCCTCAGGCCAATACATTAAATATATTAAAATTAGGTTAAAACTTTCTTTATGTTGGATAGAAGAATCAAAATAGATCAATACATTCCTCATATCTGTAGAATGGGTGGGATGTAGGTCTGGAAGCAAAGTTGTAACTTTGTGGGAGGAAATTCTCCGTTTTGGGAAGAGAAAGACAAAACAGGTCTGCCGGGGTACATTAACTCATCTAGGTATTTGCACAGTTTTACAACAGGCTACATAAAAAGCACTAGCAAAGTTGGTACAAATTAAAATTTCATACAGTGACTTGTTTATGCTGCTCAGTATACTATACACTGAAATGTAAGTACAATATTTATATTCCAATAGATTAATTTTATAAGTATATGGTAAAAATGAGAAAGTAAGCAAATTTTCAGTCATAGTGTGCTGTGACACTTTTTTGTATTTTTATGTCTGATTTTATAAGCAGTTTTAAAAAGAGATATAACTTGGGGGTACGCAAGGCAAATCAGAATCCTGAAAGGGGTACAGTAATCTGGAAAGGTTGAAAGACATTTTAACTAAAATAACAGCTGTCTGAAGTTGCTCAGGGACTGGGAATGTTACAATAAATGCTGTGGAGATGGATTAGGGAGCACAATACAACTGAGGCAGTGAAAGAGACACAATAAGTTCTTTACGCACATAGCTTTGCAATTTATCCCATGGTTATAAAATGTATCACGGTGCTGCAGTTTAACCACATGGATATCACCTTCATGCATGTGGTACCCACTGTTCCTTTTAACTTTTCCCACAGCTCAGTGGTTTGAGCATTGGCCTGCTAAACCCAGGGTTGTGAGTTCAATCCTTGAGGGGGCCACTCAGGGATCTGGGGCAAAAATCTGTCTGGGGATTGGTCCTGCTTTGAGCAGGGGGTTGGACTAGATGACCCCCTGAGGTCCCTTCCAATCTTGATATTCTATGATTCTAATGAGAATGAATTTTGTTATGTGCACCAATATGAAGGTGATCTGTGGGGTGCAGGCTCTGGGGTGGGGTCTTTGGGTGCAGGCTGCCCCAAGGCTACAGCAAGGAGAGAGGACTCCCACCAGCTCTCTCTTCCTGCAGCAGCAGGACCTGGGCTGTGGAGGGGAGAGGCGCCTCTCCCCGCTGTGGCAGCTCCGGGGCTGGGGCTGTGGGATAGGCACCTCTCCCATGGCCACGGTAGGTCCAGGCCGGGCTGGGGCTGGGTTGGGGCCAGAGGAGGGGCACCTCTCCCCCGGCCACAGCAGGCCCAGGGCTGGGGGAGAGGCATCTCTTCCCACTGCAACCCTGCACGGCACTTAATAGGCTGCTGCGCGGCTGCGTGGCTCAGAGGGAACTTAGTGGTACGCATCGGTCTATAAAAATAAATGTTATATAAATAAATCTATGCCCACCTAGTGATAATTGTGACCTTTCTGTGTGGCAGTTCATGGCCAGTAAGAATTTTTCTATGACAGTGGAGATGGAACCAATATTCTCCTATCATTTGAACTAAAGGAGAATGTCAGCAAGATAAAGCCTATGACACACAGCTAAGCAGTTCTGATGCCCTCTAGCATAGGTCATTGGTACCTGAACTTGTTATCCTGTTCATTTCTCTCTTTCTGTCATGGAGTATGTCACCCATGTGTTTACAAAAATTTTGCAGTTTACAGCTGACTTTTTCTATGGCCAACTGGAAAGTGTCAAACATGAGGATCCTAAGTCACATCCAGTGCCATCTGGGCCATTATTATATTAAATACTATTATAAGAAGTTTTGGCCTCTTTGGCCCCTTTCTTAATTCAGCCCTCTGTTCCAGAAGTGCTGATGTCTCAAACCTCAAACAGATCACAAAACATTGACACTTCCAACTGGCTGGGTTCTGAATGATTGAAATCAAAGGGCCATGATCCTTATTCTCCTCTCCCTTATACTGGCTTTACACCAGTATAATTGAATTGACGTCACTTGAGTTTCTCCAGATATTTATTGGTGTGAAGAGAGGAGAATCAGGCCTTTGTTTCCTTATTTAGGGTTAGAGGATGCCTGAATGGAAGGGAGACTTTTGAGAGATAGAGAAATGTTGTAAGGCAAAGCCTGCACTAATATCAGACAGGAAGAAACGTCTTAGGTCTGAGTCTGATCTTGCTTATACTAGATCAGGGGACGGCAACCTTTCAGAAGTGGTGTGCCGAGTCTTCATTTATTCACTCTAATTTAAGGTTTGCGTGCCAGTAATACATTTTAATGTTTTTTAGAAGGTCTCTCTCTATAAGTCTATATATTATATAACTAAACTAGTGTTGTATTGTAAAATAAACAAGGTTTTCAAAATGTTTAAGAAGCTTCATTTAAAATGAAATTAAAATGTTGATCTTACGCCACCGGCCTGCTCAGCCCGCTGCTGGTGTGGGGTTCTGTTCACCTAGGTAGGCAGCGGGCTGAGCGAGGCCTGCGGCTCGGACCCCAGCTGGCAAGGGTCCGGCAGCCAGAACCCCAGACCAGCAGTGGACTGTGTGGGGCCGGTGGCCAGGACCCCAGACCAGCAGTGGACTGAGCGGCTCAGCTCACTGCCGCTCAGGAGTTCCATCCGCCGGCTCCTGCCAGCCGGGATCCTGGCTGCCAGATCCACTCAGCCCGCTGCCAGTCTGGGGTCCTGGCCCTCCCCACATACAGTGGGTACCTACCTTCTCCCTGGTTCTGGCCATTCTCTTCCTCTCTCTGCACTGAGCTGAGGGTGGCAGTGCACTGAGCACAGGGCTGGGGGTGAAGGGTCGGGCCAGGAGCTAAAATGAGGGAGGGAGCTCAGGGTTGGGGCAGGAGGTTCGGGTGTGGGGCACTTACCTGGGCAGCTCCCATTTGATGTGAGGGGTGCAGATGGGAATGTGGGGGGGGTGAAGGAGCTCCCGTTTGGTGCTCTGGATGGGGGTGGGGATGTGGCGGGTGCATGGGGTGTGGGGGGGCTGGGGATGTGGGGCGGTGCAGGTGTCAGGGCAGAGGGGGGGCTGGGGATGTGTGGGGGTGCCAGAGTCAGGGCTAGGGTTGTGGGGGTGGGATGAAGGAGTCAAGCAGAGGGCTGGGTGTGTATGAGGGAGGTACAGGGCTCAGGGCAGGAGTCTGGGGTATGTGCGGAGCTCATGGCAGAGGGCAGGGTGTGTGTGTGGGGGGGTCAGGGCTCAGGGGAGAGGGCTGAGTGACTGCCCCCCTAAGAACTCCCAACCCCCCAGCTCCTTGTCCCCCGACCACCCCCTCCAGAGACCCCTACCCTAACTGTCCCCCCAGGACCCTCCTTGCTCCCTGACCCCTATCCACCCCCCGCTCCCTGACAGACCCTGGGACTCCCATGCCCCATCCAACTCCCCCTGCTCCCTGATTGCCCCCTCCAGAGACCCCCCCATCCAACCCACTCTGTCCCCTGACTGCCCCCATGCCTACCCCTTATCCCCCCCCCCGGCACTGGACCCCTTACCATGAGGCTCCACGCATAGCCTGATAAGCTGCCCTGCGGGAGTGCGCAGCCTCGGCCCCCAGAGCTCTGCGTGCGTGGCGGCAGGGCTCCGGGTGAGCGGGGAGCGTCTTTCCCTCCCCGCGGAGCCAAACACTGCCCCACGGGAGCGCGCAGCCCCAACCTCCAGAGCGCTGTGCACGCGGTGGCAGCAGAGCTCCATGAGAGGGGAGAAGGCGGGGGAGGGGCCGGCAGCTTGCTGCGCTCCGGCCCAGGAGCGCGGACCCCACGGCTTGCCGTGCCGGGAGAGTGGGGTCATTTGCTCACCCTGTGCGCACGGCTATGCTTCTGCTCCCTGCCCCCGCGGGGGGAGCGGAGGGCAGAGGAGAGCGGGCCGGACTGGGCAGGATTTTTAATGGCACGCTGGAGTCCCGGCAGGCTCCAGCGTGCCATTAAAAATTGGCTTGCATGCCGTCTTTGGCACGCGTGCCATAGGTTGCCGACCCCTGTACTAGATCAACGCTGGTGTAACTTCACTGATTTCAGTGGAGTTACTTCTGATTTACAGTGGTGTGAGATCAGAATTAGCCACGTCTCCAGTGGCTTAGCTCATGCTGGATAATTCATTTGCAAACTCTTTTAATTAGTCACATGTAAACTCTGACTTCCTGGAGTTGGTGCCTCTCCCAGAAATGGACTTTTAACTACAGTTGTATCTGTTCCAGAACTCTTGCCTCCAAGTTACTCTGCTACCATGCAAGTAGGCGTCATATGAAATGTAGGTTAAAATCCTTCCCCCTCCCTTTCTCTATGCTCAAAGATCAGAGGCCCAGGTCTCAACATGCTAGACAAGACAATCACTTCAGAAGTTGCTTTGTGGGAAAAACAGAAAACAGGCAGGCAGTTTGGCCACTGTGCATTATGTAACCAGTGCACTGGCTGCAGGAGCTGGATGACTGACATTGAGAAATTCCTAGGGGAGGGGGAGAGGGTGCTGCCCTGGAGTCACTGTAAGCGCTAGCAGTTCCAAAAAACCTGAAGGCGAAAGTGGCTTTAGGTAAAGGGAAACAAATTGGGGATAATAATAATAATCTGCTGCAGCACCAAATATCAGTACGCATGTCATTTATTTTCCTGATGAAATGGCATGCATCCAACCTTTGCACATGAATAAGGGGGCATGCCATTTGGGAAATGAAAGGCAGTGACAGCAATACAAAAAACAATGTATTTTCCCTCATTCCTTTCTCTCGATTTCTTGACATTAAAAGCCAGATAACTCCAAAGAGTCTTCTGCTCCTCATCCTAGCCCCCCTCAATCTAGTTCTGTGTGGTGACAGTCCCTTGGATGTGTTACTGCCCCTTTAAGACCTGCTCGCTTCCAGTTCCACAGAAAGGGAGTGACCTCTGGGCTTTGACAGCTCCCCTAATAACTAGCACAGCCCAGGCTCCGCTCACAGCACCGGATTGGGCAGCGGGCCGGTATCCCATCCTCTGATTGGCTGGGCGCTTCCCCTAAGCGAACCTTTAGAACTCTGAGACACAATATTCTGTTACATTGTAGCAAAATGGCGACTGTCATTCACAACCCCCTGAAAGCGTAAGTAGGAATCAAAAATGTACATATTCCGCGTGGTTTAAATATGAAAAAAGGCGCCTTTCCGATGCTGCTGCCTGCCTGAGCCCGGTGCTTCCAGCCTCCCAGCTGATCTCTCCTCCCTCCCTCTTTCCTTTCTGAGCTCCTCTTTTTTTGTGCAACACACACAGACGTCTTGTGCTGAAATTAACAAGAAGAAATTGTTACATTTGTGTTGTGATTAATTGGCTGGCCGGGAGGAAGAGAGATTTGAGTTCTGAAGGGGAGGATGGCAGCGGGGCTTCTTGCAGCTCTTGGGGCTGCGTAGATCTTGGAAACGGCAAGATCCTGCAGGACCCCTGAGGGGGTGCCTGCACTTGACAGAGTCCTGAGCCTGGCGTCCGGGCTGGCTTCTCCCGCCACCAACCCAGTGTCCAAGGGAGAGGGATCGGTCCTGAGAATCAGGGGCATAATTATCGGTTTTGCCGCGCTCCGACAGCAGTTCGGAGTTTTGTTTTGCAAACCTTCATGGAGTTGGGATGACTTGAAGAGGGGGAAAGAATCAGCCACAGCGTTTGCTGGCTCGGCAGCGAAGGGGGCTGCACCGCTCGTTTCCTAGCCGGGCAGCAGGGGCATTGCAATTACACTTCGATTTGTGTGCGAGGAAGAGAGAGCCGGACTTGCGTGAAATGAATGACTCGGGGTCACTGATGGTTGATTTTTAGGCAGGAAGTCTAGAGAGCTCTTTGCGTACGGGAGGTTTTCGCTTTTAAAAGTGGCAACGAGAGTTGATTGTGTTTCCATTTTGGGATGGACACACTGATTACCGAAATCCGCCCGGATGTAAATGAGGGCAGAATTTGGCCAACTGTTTGCTAGGAGGTATAGGAAGAGAGTATGGGGGCAGGTGCCTCTGCTACAGAAATGTGCTGGGTTCTCCGATCTTGAATTAAGGCAGATTTAGGAGGGGCACTCAGGAGGCAATCATCTTTCTCTGGATCAGGTCCCTTATTTCCTTATGGTCTGCAGCACACACCGTTAATCCCTCAAGGCATTAGGGAGAGTGGGATTTGGCACCGTATGTGGGGAGAGAAGGGGCTGACTCAACCTTTTAAAAACGTCTTCTGTGCTAGGGGGCAGCTCTTGCTAATAATGCAAGATGCTCATAATGCAAGAAAGCAGAGTAGCTGGCGGAGACACTTCATTTGGACTTTCTAGTCACACTGAGTGGGTGTTTTTATCCGTTTGAGTTTTTAGAGATGTAATTCAGACTGTGAGCTGCGTCCTTTCAATTAAACTCTCTCCGATTGGAGTTGGAAAAATACTTGGAGGTTTTTCCCACGGATTCCTGCTGCTGTCTCTGTGCTGTGCAGCAATCTGGAGGGAAGGAAAGCTTTACGCTGGGTGGGGGCACACAGCTGGCATATTTGCATCACTCTTTCTTCATCTTGGCATCAAACGTTTTCTTACATTAAATATTCTTTCATTTAGCAAATTGTAAAAATCTGTTGAGAAGGGGGAAGTGCCGTTAGAACAGTGTTATCAAAGGAGTAGATGTCTTTTTGAAAAAAATAAGACCCCCCTCGCTCCCCGTGAATATATATGGATTATACAATGTTCCACCAATCAGACTGCATATTTTATAGTTGTCCCAGTGAGAACAACTTATTAACATGCTCTTCCCCCCCCCCCGCATTCCGCTGCTTAAATCATTTTATTTTTCAATTTAAAAAATAAATATGTTAGATCATTCAGTGTTGCCAATTTAACTGCATGAAAACAATATAGGTAACTATACAATATCTTTTGTTATATGTGTAGAGAGACAAGGTGGGGGGAAGTAATATCTTTTATTGGACCAACTTCTGTCCTGCTAGTGTGTTGTGTGAAATGCCGTGTATATTGATGTGACTATGTACATATTAATAACAAAGGAGGTTGGGGTTGCTTTTCTTTCGGGAAAGTCATTCGTTTGGTGTTGGAGGTGAGCTTCCTCGGCATCCGATCAGTCTCGTGTCGCGTGGCGCTGGATGGTGTGTGTGTGTGTGCGGAGAACGAAGGGAAGCTTGATTCTACTCTTGCTTACAGGGGTGCAAATGAGGAGTAACTCCACATGGAGTTACGGGGGTGGTAAGCCCGTGTGAGAGTGCCGAGGACTTGGGAGAAGAAGGGAGGGGATTTGAACATGGACTAGCCCTTTCTGAACGACGTTATTGTGTATTGTGTTAGCTTTGCACTTTTTGTAATTGTGGTACATGTAACATTCACACCTGTGATTTATATCTCCGTTCTAAATCCTGCCTCGCTTGTACTTATAGTTAAATTCTTTCGAAGCCCAGTCCTGTTCCCATTGAAGTCAATGGGAGCAGGAGCAGGTCTGTTATAATTAGCCCCCTATTCCTCCCCCTCCCTCTGGGGTGAGAAGAGAGGAAACAATAGACCTCAAGTGCAGGGTTTGCTTTTCTCTGTGAGCCTTTTCAAGTACCAACGCTGGGTAGGGGAAACAGGACTGTTACTGGCTGGCTGACACCATCTGTCTTTTTTTTTTTTTTGTAACAACTTGTTTAATAAAACATTCTATAATTTCCATTTATTCTTACAAGTTGCTGATCAGGAAACAATACACATGTAAATAAATTATGCAAGGGATAAATTAGGACAAAAGCATTAAGACACATAATGGGGGGGGGGAGGGAGGATGCATTGCACAGTGTATTATCCTCATGTGTCCTTCCTGACAATGAAAAGGAGCTGAATGACATTTGCATTTCCTCTGTCTGCGTTTTGATTGTGTCTGAAAAAAAAAAAACCCCCACAGACGCCCCCTACAGAAACTGGCCATACAAAGGTTTCGCTCTGAGATGGGGGACAATGTAGATACTATAGATTGAAATACCAGCTCAGGTATTGTGAAATGCCCTGTGTGTTTTTATTTATTTATTTATGTATGTATAATATTCTTTTAGCTCCAGTACATAGACACTTACGTTCCTCTGTTTATACTATACTAGTTCTCATGGGATAATATTTTCCAGTGTACCTGAATATCTGGTGTAAATACATGACATTGCATAGCTCACGGCTGGGTCCCTTATTAATGACCAGTGACTCTTTACATTACCATTGCCTCTTTCTCTATCTCGCTCTCCTTTTTCCATTGTTTGATCACTTTAGATATCTCCATCTCTTCTCTGTCCTCCTCTCCTCTATTTGCTTCTGTGATCCAATCAACCTGACATGACTGCCCATTGTTACTGCCATTTAACACCTTGTTGTTTGCCAACATGGTCCTACAGGCAGAAATATTACAGGTCTGAGTTCATCAGTTCATAAAGAGAAGGCAGCAGGTGTCTGGATAAACACATTGTCCTGGCTCGACAAAACAGTCATATTCAGAAACCATCAGTGGACAGTGGTGTGTTTTAAATTCAGGTTTTTGTAAGCAGCCTTCTGTTGTGTGTCTATATCTATATTGGTTTTTTTTCTATCTCATTCTCTGCTTTTAATGCACACATCTTATTCTAATAGATATGAGATGCATGGATGTATGGAAGGTAGAAATACTGTAGAATAATACTTTGAATCACTTAAAATGTCATTCAGCTATCTCAATGCACTCTACAAACACTAACAATTAAGCTCACAACACCTCTGTGAAGTATTGTTATCTCCGGTATACAGAAGGGTAAACTGAGGCAAAGAGTGCTTAAGAAACTTCCCAAGTTCACAGCAAGTCTGTGCTAGAGCTAGAGCTCAGGAAACTTGACTTCCTTTCCTTTGTGTTCTCTCCACATTCTGATGTACATATGGTGCCATAATGTATTTAATGTAATTAAGATCTTGTAATTTAAAAAGTCTTATCCAGAAACAGAGCTGATTTTTTTTCTCCACTATCTTTACTCCAACAGCGGACTTTTATTTCAGATGATCAATTAAACATGCTAACTGGTGCATATGTTAACTGAGCTACTGCCTTTTTTGCTTGAGACTTGCTCGCACTGTAATTCTCGATCTGTAGCTCCCAAAGAGAAGTGATTTCCTTTGGCTAGCATGGACTCAGAAGAGCAGTGCCAGTGCAAACTCTCCCCTTCCAATGCCCAGCTCAAGACCTAGAGAGCCCACCACTAGGATGATAGGGTAGTTCAGTTTCTGTTATTGGGGATAATTCATTCACCTTCTGAGGATATTGTTATAATGGATTTTGTGATTTGGAAACTTGTTAGTGAGAAACTGATCTGGAATAACAAACCTATTTCATACAGGCCACAGAACAGCTCTTGGATGACAATAACTTTTGGTCACTTATGACTTTGGATTGAATTCAACTGGTGACTGAGCTGAAGGGCTCTGTATCTCATTATCATTCCTTGAATCGACCCCAAATTGTGATTCGGTGTGGATGAGGACCAATTTCTTGCATGTTGTTGCATAGCCATCTGGTTGCTCGTTTTAAATATTAAAATGAAAGTATAGTGCACAGTGCTCCTTTCAGCAGGTGTTAACCATAAAAAAGGCTGGATGGTTGGATGGAAAGTTTATGCTTCAGTTTTTACAAGTGATGTGAAGGTGATTTGGATGGGGCTGGGGAAGGCAGAACTGCATTTTGCTAACAAGGTGGTTGTGTTCATAAAATCACTTGATCAAAATCTCTAAGCACCTTGTGTGGCTTCTATAGTGTTTGAAGTCAGTTAAAACCAGAAACATGCCCAAGTGTGATGTGTTTCAGGCTGCAGCTGCCATTATCACTGCAATGCTTTCTACCATACCACAGCTATGGCCTTCTCATAACATGATAGATGAATGTAGCTGTGATGTGTATGAGGAATCATGGGAATAAAAACAAAGTGGGTTAGAGGATAAACAAAAAAAGCCATGATATGAAAACTGAAGGATATGCTGGGTTAATGTGGGAGACTTGATAAATGATATAGTTATGGCATTTTATTTGGTTGCATGAGTGACTTGTGCATGATTACTTGTTGTAGTGCTTTGTAATTTGTTTTGCTGGCATTCCAGTCTTTCACAGTCTGTCAGGTTGTATGGATGGATGGAGCTGGCATCATAAAATTGTCACTGAAAAAAGGTTTTTAAAGCCTGTTACTTGTGGTGTTTGTGCATTTGAAAACAATGGGTGATATGGGAGGTAGAGTGGTTAAGAGCAACTAATGCCCTGGACTTGTTAGGTGTGAGAGAATGTCAGAGTTAGGGGTTCATTTTCAGAGTGCACTTACTGGAGTAGATTCACAACAACTGTTAAATGGGCTTAAATGATAAAAGTTTAATATAGCCTATACAATGACCCAGAAGGCTAAGAAGAATGGCATTCTGTCTTCACTCTGAGCCCTGGTTAGCAGCAACAAGAGCAATGCATCTAATCCCCCATGAGTGGTGTTGAAAATGTATGCCCCCAACCTTACAATCCAGTGAGTGTTGTATTCTGAGGTTGCTTTCAAATTAACGTTTTGTCCATCTTGCAAATCTGTCTTCTGCAGTTAATGACAATTGGCTGTCCCAGGGGAAGGCAGAAATGATATAGCTCCAGGCTTCTCTCAGCAGGAAATAAACTGTCTTATTTAGTGTCAAGTATCAGGGGGTAGCCGTGTTAGTCTGTATCTACAAAAACAACAAGGAGTCTGGTGGCACCTTAAAGACTAACAGATTTATTTGGGCATAAGCTTTCATGGGTAAAAACCTCACTTCTTCGGATGCATCTGAAGAAGTGAGGTTTTTACCCACGAAAGCTTATGCCCAAATAAATCTGTTAGTCTTTAAGGTGCCACCAGACTCCTTGTTGTCTTAGGATAGCACCTTCTCACACCATTTGCTGGGACTGGGTTTTTCTTATTCACTTAGGTTCAGCTCTGACTATTTGCCTAATAAATCTGTTTTATCAGGCTTGATCCTTATTCTGTGCTCATCACCCTGGTATCTGAATGTCTGTATGTGCAGTTGCCTTGGGCAAGAAGCAACTCTGTATTTTAGGGGCTTGAAAGGTCTTTCTGAGAGAAACCTCTGATCTGAAAAGACTTGTCTGAGTGAAACTCACCACTGTGCAAAGAATCAGCACAGGGCCTATACAACCCTCGAGGCTTATTCTGAAGACTTAAGTGGGACTTTAGTGATGTATTAGCCTGTTACACCGAGGTGAATTTTGCCCTGTATGTACAATCAGGCTTTCAGTTTTATTAAAGGGTCACTGGCAACTTAGTTTATGCTCTACATGTAGGTTTTATTTTTTGGAAAAGGATATTACAAAACAGAATATGAAAAAAATATAATAAGGCAACTTCCTTTTTACAAAACTTTCCAGTGATATTTTTCTTCTTTTTCTTCTTCCTTCTTAATTCTCTTTGGATTTAAACTTTTTCCTGCAGTTTATGAACCTAACCCAAGAGCACTGAGCTATTAAGAACCAGAAACTCATTCTACTAAAAAAGTGAAACTGAGAAGTCTAGTGTCACTGTCTCAGCTGAGTGACATGTAATAAGCAAACAAACAGCATTCTCATTTAGCCGTAATAACCTAAAATTGTTAGAAACACAGGTAAATTAAGAAAAAAATGGTTTATTTCGTGACAAAGCCTGTTTTAACCACAGATTCCCAGCATATGCCACAAGGAAGAAGAATATAGTGTCTTGAAGGCTGCTGGAAGATATCTTCTCCAACCTCCCCATCCTCTCCACTATGGGAATAACAGAAGATTGTCAATATGCTTCTCAATTTTCACTCTACCTGCCTGAACCGGGTGTGGTCAATGAGTTGCAGTTGTAGCCACATGGAAGCTTTTGCTGCCACTGGAGCACTGTCTAGAGGAGGCTTTCCCAGGGAGTGATAGGAACAGGAACAGCACGGCAGGGAAGGGATACTGATGACTCTGCACTGGGTGGCTGTGATCAGCAGGATGTGCCTGCCAAATCCCGAGTCACTGATTTCTCTTTCTGCTGGGCAGTAGCTGTAGAAAGTCACCCCCCCACACACTCAGGTTCTGATGGGGACTCTGGGTTCAACACCATTATTCTTATGGTGGGGAAGGGTGGGGTGTGTTTGTCTGTCTTCTAATGGTGTGGCCACATGGTTTGCAAGACCCCGTGAAAGAAGATACTGGGACAAAACTGATCCAGCTTAATTTAGCTTGTCTACACATGAAAAGTAATCCAGAATAAGGGAAGGTGTGAATATAAAGTGGATTAACTGTGCCTGTGTATCTCCATGTGTGGATGCTCTTATTCTGAAATAAGAGCATCCCCATATGGAGTTAATCTGGAATGACTATTGTGAAATAACTCTCTGGGTAGATGTCACGGAGTCACCAGGCAGTGCTCTGGAACTACTCCATACGAAGCCAGTCAGGACTCTGGGAGAGCATGCTTCCTCTCTCTGAGCATACTGTCTCCAGGGCAAGAAGCTTACACAACTTCGACCTTCCTGAGTCTGACCTCGGAGCATTCAGCATCCCCTTCTCACACCGTGCGCTTCCCACAGCGAGTCCGCACAGGTGGGGCTCCTGGGGAAGCAAGTGGGTCCTACACCCCAATTCTGCAGTCAGACGTGACTCTCAGCCAGCCAGTAAAACAGAAGGTTATTTAGATGACAGGAACACAGTCTAAAACAGAGCTTGTAGGTATAGAAACAGGACCTCTAAGTCAGGTCCATCTTGGGGGCAGGGAGACTGACCACGGGTCTGGGCCTCCCTCTCTTTCACCAGCCAGCTCCAAACTGAAACTCTCCAGCCTCTTCTCTGGCCTTTGTCTCTTTCCCAGGCCAGGAGGCCATCTGATCTCTTTGTTCTCCAACACCTTCAGTTGGCACTTGCAGGGGAGGGGTCCAGGCCATCAGTTGCCGGGAGACAGGGTATCGGTTTCTGTGCAGACAGCATCACACTGGCCCTCTAAGGCTCTGCAACAATCACACACCCTTATCCCATCACCTAGATACTTAAGAAATGCATAGGGGAAACTGAGGCACCCACACAGTATTCAGAGAAAAATATTAAGAACATTCTCACTTCCTCACAGTAGACAAGCTCTTAAGATTATATCTCCATTCCCACCCTAAGGCCATGTCTACACTAGAGAGTTTACAGCACCGCAGCTATACCGATGCAGCTAAGCGACTGTAAAATCTCTAGTGTAGCTGCTCTATGCTGATGGGAGAAAGCATTTCCATTGACATAATTAATTCCCGCCCCCCCATAATCGGCCATATCTATGTCAGCGGGAGAAGCTCTCCTGCCAACATAGCGCTGTCCACACCGGCACTTATGTTGGTGTAACTTATCTTGCTCAGAAGGATGGTTTATTCACACCCCTAAGTGACATGTTATACTGACGTAAGTGGTAGTGTAGACATAGCCTAAGCAACGGCGGAGTCAAATAACACTCAGGGCACGTCTTCACTACCCGCCGGATCGGCGGGTAGCAATCGATCTATTGGGGATCGACTTATCGTGTCTAGTGAAGACGTGATAAAATCGATCCCCGATGGCTCTGCCGTCGACTCTGGAAATCCACCGTGGCTAGAGGCGGAAGCGGAGTCGATGGCGGCGCGGCAGCGGTCGACTCGCCGCCGTCCTCACAGCCAGGTAAGTCGACCTAAAATACGCCACTTCAGCTACGCTATTCACGTAGCTGAAGTTGCGTATCTTAGGTCGACCCCTCCCCCGTAGTGTAGACCTAGCCTCAGATACGTCTCTCATTTTACCCGTCTTACACAAACTTGCTGTTCTCTTGCAGTTTATCTTTATAAATGGGCATAAACATGTTGACTCTTGACAAAAGTTAAATCTAACCATGTTAAATGAATCCCTCCTAACTTACAGCTTCTACCCTCCTGCTTTCTGTCTGGGGAGCCCTCATTTTGTCTTTTTTACACATTTTAAAAAGGCCAGGCTGTTTGGAGCTGTGATCAAGTCATTATTTAAGCAACACTTAAAGGCCGCAGCCAAGATAGGGGCCCCAATGTTCTAGGCACTGAAACACATAACAAGACAGGCTCTGCCCTGAAGAGCTTGCATTGTAAATAAATGAGAGACAAGGGCTGGGAGGGGAAACAGAGGCACAGAGAAGTAAGATAACTTGCCCAGGGTCACACACCAGATCAGGTACAGACCTGGGAATAGAATCCGGGTGTCCTGAGTCACACTCTAGTCACTTATCCACTGGACCATGCTGTCATGAAGGTTATATGGAAATGCAAAGTAAATATTTTATATCAGGGGACAATAATAGCCACATTTCCATTTCCTGTGAGAACTCAGGCCCAAAGAAAGAAACTCATGACTTGGAGAACTGAATTTGTTGTGTTTTAATTGTTTTGGCCTCAGTACTATTTCTTACTAGTGGTTGGTAAGTGATGGGAATAAAATATACTTTACAATTATGATTATGCTAGCTCTTGTGACTTCTGCAGCCTGAAAAAGGGAGAGTTGAAACACCAGTGGATCAAAATCTGCATTATTGTTAAACTCCTTTGTTCTTGACTGTGAATAAAACTAATAATGACTGTAGCTGATATACTGTGTAGTTTTCAAATAAATTATAACTGGTTCTACATTATACACCAGTGTGCAATATTGGAAGTGATAACGTGAGCCCATTTTTAGCTACATGTTTAACTTTATTGCTTGTGGTTTATTTTCTTAAAACCTAGGATGTTTAGAAAACTCCCGGTTTGAATTTTATGGGCTTCTTATCGTCTTCATTTTACTTGTCCGTTTATCAACATATACTTGTTTAATATTTAACATCAACAAATCAATAACAGTTTAAATAAACAGGTCAGTGTCTCTTATATTTGGGCCTGCACAGTTTGAGAGACCTGGCAGGAGTGAGACAAGGGTGGCGATACTTCAGAATGAGCTCTCTCCGCTCTCGAGTGGTTTGACTGCAGTTTGGGCAGTATTGGGATGTCTCTGCTGCAACTTCCTGGTGTCTGGTGATAAACAAATTCCCAACAAACCCTCAACCTTTCATTTCTTTGTCAGCTGGGATGTGCCAGCCTGGGAAACTTGACAGTTCTGTACGGTGTTTGGATATCATGCTGATGAGAGTGACGTTACCACCCCTCAGGTAGAATGAGACCTCAGTTTTTTCTCTCTGCTCTCCTACTGGTGTGGAGTAACTTCATTGAGATCACTGGTGTATCATTGTGAAATAGGTGTTAAGGAAATTAGAATCAAACCCACAATCTCTGGAAGGGAAATATCTAGGAAACTTTGTCATTGACTCTAATTCATTTTTGTTGGTAGTTTGAGCTAAATGTTTTCTCTTCTCTCACCTTTCTTCCCTCCCCTTCCCAACCTCCTTATTCCATTGACCTCTACAACTGCAGTCCTAGTCGCTGATTTATCAGGGCAGGCTGGCTCAGCACTGTGCAGAGATTGCTTTTAATTAACTGTCTTCATTTTTTCCAACCTTCGGGGAGCAGCAACCCTTTAACAATTTTAATATTTTATCTGGATTTATATCTGCCTTATTTGATGTTTGTGGCTCTTCTTGCTCACATCGTCTTCCTGAATTATTTCTCCAAACAAAATAATTTTTTCAGGTCCCTCAGACAGAGTGAGGAGGAGGGTTTAATGGATTCTGGAACGGGTGGGTGGGTTACCTAAGATTTGCCGCTGTTAGTTGTGGGAAAAGAGGGAGTTTGTGTGATGGATTTCAGTTTTGCAACTGGAGCCTTGTCACAGGACAAGATGCACTTTTGTGTTCTTTTTGAATGTACAAAATGAGGCAACTTTGGTATCTAGAGCATGGGGCTGGAAGCAGGAGTCCCTTGAGTTCTGGTTCTGGATGGTTTGAACGAGCCATTTATAACCTTGTATTCAGTATTGTTTTGTTCTCGGAGGTATTGATCATTTGTAGCTCCCATACAGAACAAACTATTTAAAGGAGGCACTACTAGAAAATTGATATTTTAAAACTGAGTTAATTCTCTATACATGAATACATGCAAGTTGACTGGGTCTCTTTAATATAAGATGACTCCCTTTGTCCACTGGGTATAGCTCTGCAAAAGGAGATATCTTCAGACTGAGCTGGTAGCAGCTGTGCTAAGTTTCTCTCAGCTGGAATTTTCTCTGTGTATATCCTGCAGTGAGTATTGCAGGAGGTACAATACAAAAGGGATTAGTGAGAACGTCTGTCACATAGAATATTAATATTTGACACTACCCTCCGAGGATCAGAAAGCATTTTGCAAACATTCATGAAGTAAATGTCACAACACTTTTCTGAGGCAGGGAAATATTATTTTCTCCATTCTACAGATGTGGCAACTGAGACATCGAAAGGGCAACTGAGACACATAGAAATTAAGTGCCTTACCCAAGGCTCTGTAGTGAATCACTGTCAGGGCCAAGAATTTAACAGCCACATTTTATTTTCTTCCAGGGCTATGCTTTAGGTAGTAGGCCAATGATGTCATGGAGGGGGCTTCAGGGAAATGGAGGATTAAGGCTATCTTCCTGCCTCTGATGAAGTTCACTCCCTCTATAGATATTGCTAAACCATCCCTGCCAGAGATAACTTGTCCCTGGTGCACAGGAAGATGCTTCTGAGGTGCAAATATTTTGCCATTGAAATGAAGCAGATTGCACCAACATCACGTGGGTTTTTTAAAAAAGCCTCCCCAAATATGACACCCTCAGGGCCCCCTTTCCCTTCACATTTCAAAATACATGCGCTGAACACTATCAGTATATTTGGTGGGTCAGATTCTTCTTTGACTTGAACAGATGGAGTTCTAGGATAATGTTATTGAAACATTAACGTTATTGGAACAAAATATAAACATGTCCAGCAAGTGCATTTACAACTAAGTTGTCTACCCAGTGATGCTGCTTGCCTCCCTTGGTTATGGTTAAAAGGGAGCATTTTTGTTTAAACAGCAGAACAAATGAATAGATTCCCAGGCCCTAGTCCTCCCAGTCTGTAGGCAAAAGCACGCCTGGGCCACAAAGTTTATCTGCCAGCTAAAAGGAACATATTTGTGGGTGCCTCGTTTCAAAATATTGGCAGCACATTACTGCATAAGATTACCCTTGTCATATAGCCCATGATTGATGCTGTCTCTTTCTTACCATCCTCTGCAGCACAGTTAAGTTTAAAGAAAACAACAACAACAACAACAACAACAACAAAGCCTGATTCTTGTGTCACAAGTGCTGGTATAAATACAGAGTAACTCTATTGACATCAGTGGCATTACACTAGTGTAAAATTAGTGGAAGAGAAGAAATGTGCTCCCTGTGCTCTTAATTTGTCTTGCTAACTTGCAAATGCAACTAGTCTAGGACTTTAGTTGTTCCACTGAGTGGATCTGAAAATAGATTTCCCTCCCCTCCCCCTCATTATTTACTTTCTGGTCTTGTTTTCATAACCAGCTTATCCACAAAATACACTTTTTGGCTCCTCTGTCTCGTGATATATCTTCAAGGTTACCCATTGCTAAGCAACCACCACACAAAGTTGAAGGCTGGTCAGCAAATTCTTGTGTATTTCTCTGGGTTATCTCTGGTATGAAACTAAGGGGCAGTTGGCACGGGTGGTTAGCCTCATCTGTCCTGTCTGGAAGAGGGGGAGGGACGTGTGTTGGGCTGCCTCTGTGACTTTGGGAAAGGCTCTGACCTGAAAATGGATTGCAATTCCAATTGAATGGTTCTTTTCCTTGGTAATAGAATCGCACACCTGAGCTCTGTGCTCTTTGCATTAATTCCACCTCTCTTAAACTTTCCCAGTCAATTATCCATGTCCGTCTACTGCTTTAGCAGACACATGACCCTTTCTGCTGCAGCAGGCTGATGGGGCTGCAGCGTTCTGCAGCAGCCCCCTCCAGCATGGTTATCAATCAGGACCTGTCAGATTTCTCCCTCAGACGCATCTATTTCAGGGCTGTAAGACATGGCCTTTTGCTTTTGTTCTTTTAAAAAAAATATTTATAAAGGGGCCATCTCAGGTGCTGAATGTGTTGTTAGGGATTTGCATTGACAGTAAAGTTGCATGAAATTTATTAGTTTCAGTCTGCATGGGTTTCAATAAACTTCTGTGTCCGTTTTGGTTTGTAGAGTTTTTTGGGCTTGTTTACAAAATTGAGACTAAAAATGGAATCAGTGAGACTCATTAAGTTGACCATGGTTCTTAAACTATGGTCTATGCAGCACCAGCCGGTCAGAGAGCTCTTCCAGGTGATTGGCCAAATGAATCATTTTGAGAACAAAGGAGGATTAAGATGTTGGGAAGAGAAGATCTTTCTCTTGCACTATGATTCAAGGCATAATAAAAGCTGGAGAACCTCTTTGCACTGCAAATATGTTTGTGAGGATTTGTCACAAATTTCCATTGTCAAACCAAAATGCAAGCACCAGACTTGGACTCCAAATTCTTGTTTGTCCAGAGACAGTAAAAAAGCTTAGCTTTGACATTCAGTGAAAGGTTCACATGCCCAAAAAATACGCTCAGAAAAATTCACCTGGCATGGTTTCCATGTTGAAGCCCCAAACTACCCACAATTTCAGTAGTTTGGGGTTGTGTCAGGAATCGGGGCCTGTAGCAGAGCTAATCTCCAGGCAGCCTCATTCGGATAGCTGGCCTGCAGCAGGCTTCCTGATTTAACCATGCAACTGATTGGCTGCAGAGGCCAGCAGGCTGGCTCTTAAGCCAGCAGCAGCAGTAACTCTCTGGCTTCTCAGTGCTTATACTCTCACTGTGCCTGCTCTTGTGTGACCTCGTTCCTGTTGCTCCTGCCTTGCACCCAGTCTTGCCTCCGTCCTGCCCCTGCCTTCAACCCTCCTTGCCTGATACCCTGCTCTCTCCAGTGACCTCCAGTTTGACACTAGGCTTTGGCTCCTGACTATGGCTCTGACCCTGACCACTGGGCCTGCCGTCCACTCTGACCAGGGCCGGCTCCAGGCACCAGCTTAACAAGCAGGTGCTTGGGGCGGCCAAGGGAGAGGGGCAGTACCTGCGGCAATTCGGGGGCGGCAGGTCCCTCACTCCCTCTAGGAGCGAAGGACCTGCCGCTGAACTGCTGCCGCCGATCGCGGCTTTTTTTTTTTTTTTTTTTGCTTGGGGTGGCAGAAATACTGGAGCCGGCCCTGACTCTGAGCACTAGGTCTGTGCCTGCTCTGACCACTAGGCTAGAACTCTCTGTCCTGGTTGGCTGACTGATTGAGAAGACCTTACAATTGGGGCCAGAGGCTCTTGGTGCTAACATGGACCCTACTAAGGCACCATCAGAACTAGCGGATGCCATCCAGAACCTGAAGGAGCAAGTGACCGCCCTGAAATCGCAGAATGTGGCCCTGCAGGTGCAGGTTGCTCTGCTGGCTCCTCCTACTTTGCCCCACCTGGAGCCGAAGATTCCTCTGCCCGATCAGTTTGACAGAGATCAGGACAAGTTTTGGAGGTTCCTGAACCAGTGTGGGCTTCTTTTTCTCCTATGCCCCTGATCGTTCACCATGGACCAGGGCCATGGGGCGCTCATCTTAAGTTTGTTGACCAGGGAGGCTTTGGCCTGGGCTTCTCTGCTCCTAGAACAGTCCAGCCCTCTCTTGGAACAATTAGAGGAATTAATTCAACCTGTGTCCATCATCTTTTGTGACCTCAACCATGTGCAGACCGTCAAGGCAATCCTTCAGGCCTCACGGCAGGGAGGCCAGCCCATAACCAAGTATGCTGCTGAACTTCATCGTTTGGCTTCTGACATCAGGTGAAGTGAGGTGGCACAGCACCACTATTTCTGCCTGAGGTTAAACAAGGAGATTAAGAATGAGTTTGCATGGTTGGAGCCTCTGCTCGGTTTAGACAACTTGATTGAATTATGCATCAGAAACGACGATCACCTCATGGAGCGGCATCGTGCGTATACCTTGATTTTTCTGGAAGCTGCCATTTCCCGAGCTCCTGACACCCCAGACATCATAGCTCATGCAAGCCAACCAGGTTGGCCTGCATGTCTCTGACTCAGAGAAGCACTGACAGTGGGATTTAGACTTGTGCCTGTATTATGGGGAACCCGGCCATTTTGCCTTGATGTATCCAGCAAAGACTTGGGTGAAACTGGGGCCGGGAAATACCAGGTCCCCAGCCCTTAGGAGGGGGTATGGGCTGAGCTGGTGTTCTTCTCTCTCCAGTGGTTCCCAGCACCCCGGGTCACAGTCAGCACAGCATGAACCATGTGTCAGTTTTCAACGCAACTCTGAATACCTCTATTAATTCAACTACCGGTAAGCTCTGAAATCCCCTATGGGCCCTAGTCAACTCGGGAGCCTCGGGTAACTTTATGGACTTAGTTTGCTAAGACCTATATGGTTTCCATCATGCACAAGGACCCTCCAGAGCTGCTCAAGACTATTGATGGGTCTTTTCTCCCCTCAGGACTGTAATTCACCAGATCATACCAGTAACGGTTCAACTAACTCAGTTTATTGTCACAACTTTAGTTTAAGCCAGAACAACTTCTGTATTCAGAGAAGCTCTAAGCCCCAAACTTATCTAACCATTGAGTATTTCATTCTTTTGCTCTTCTCAGTCAGAGGTGAGAGATGCAGAGCTAGGGGTCGTCAGCAAATGGGGGTGTCAGGAAACCATATCATTTGGATTAATCCAGGCCCCTCATGCTCCTGTTTTCCTAAGTTCACCGTGGCTTACCAACTATGACCGCCACATTCACTGGTGGAAGGGGATCTACACTTTAATTTTAGGCATTGCCGGCTATCATGCCCCTCCCAGGATCTGAGAAACAGACCAGCAGACTCTGCGGTTCATGTTGTCCTCTGGAAGATCCCAATTCCCAGACAACAAGACTTTCAGAAGCCCCAGTGCCCCACTGCCAAGATCCCTCACCAATACCATAAATTTGCTGACATTTTTGACAAGGGGAAGGCAGACATCCTAGCCACACATCGGACTTACGGTTGCCCATTTGATCTCCAGCCTGAAGCTGAGATCCCATTCAGTCGGAAATATGCCCTCTCTGAACCTGAACTTCGAGCTGTCTGCCTTTACTTGCAGGATAACCCAAGGGTTTCATCTGCCCATCCACATCTGAGCAGGCACTCCAATCTTTTTTTGTCAAGAAGAAAGATGGCTCTTTGCAGTGGTGTATTGACTGTCGGGGCTTGAACATGGTGACCATACAAATCCGCTTCCCACTCCCCATTATCAACGAGCTCTTCATGACCAACATGTGCGTAGCATTCTTGAAAGATTATGCCAGAATCCCTTGTATGCCAAACCAGAGAAATGTGAGTTTAATTGAGACACCCTTGAATTTCTTGGATATATCACCTCACCCCAGGGACTGGAAAGGGACCCTCACAAGGTGGTGGCCGTCACAAATTGGGTGGCACCAAAGCATGTACGTGGAATCCAATGCTTCTTGGGTTTTGCTAATTTTTATAGACAATTTTATCCCAGAATTCTCTGCTTTGGCCAGCCCTCTTGCAGCCTTGCTGAGAAAGAGAGACCGGTTTTCATGGTCTCCAGAAGCACAGGCTGCCTTTGACAATCAGAAACAGAAATTCACCACTGCTCCCATCTTGATCCACCCAAACCCTGCCAGATGGTTTACAGTAGAGGTGGATGCTTCAAACTTTGCACCAGGGGCAGTCCTTTCCCAACCAGCTGCTCCCAATGATCGTCTTCACCTGTGTACTTTTTACATGCGAAAACTCACTCCCACTGATATAAACTATGACATCATGGACAAGGAATTGCTGGTCTTTGAAAAATGGCACCATGTTCTGAAGGGTGCTAGGTTCTCAATCTAAGTCCTGACAGACCATAAACATTTGCAATACCTGAAAATGGCCAGGCATCTGAACCAGCAGCAGGCATGCTGGTGTCTTTTTGCACAATTTGAGTTTGGGGTCACCCACTGGCTGGGGATAAGGAACGGGAAGGCAGACGCACTGTCATGGAAGGTTCAGTACTACAAACCCAGTGAGAAGACTACATCCAAGATTCTTAAACCCTCAAACTTAATTTCTGGCACCATAGTCTCCAACCTATTATCCTCCATCTGCTCTCAGTTACCTAATGACCCCTTTACCATCCAAACTGTCAAGCCTTAGACCACGACTAGGATCAGACCTTCACAGTCTTCACATTCCAGAATGGGATCCTATACCACGAGGGACATATCTATGTGCCCGAAGGGGCCACTTGGATTAGTCCTATAACTCTGCCATGACACTCTGCTAGCAGGCCACTTTGGCTATTCCAAGGCTCGAGACCTGGTTTCCAGGAACTTGTGGAAACCCAGAGGTGTTGCATCCTATGTAGAGTCTTGTGACCATGGTGCCTGGATCAAGACCCCCTGGTCAAGACTGCTGGGTCTCCTCCAGCCCTTACCCACTCCACCTCGGCCTTGGGCCATCGTTTCCATGGACTTTATTGTGGAATTACCACCTTCCCAAGGCCACACTACATTCTGGTGGTGGTTGACCACTTAACCAAGATGGTGTATTTTGTTCCACACTGTGCACTTCTCTCTGTTCAGGAGATAGCCTACCTGTTTGTGAGCAACATCTTTCATCTTCACAACTTACCTATGGGCATGGTGTCTGATCAAGGATCCCAGTTTATTTCCTGCTTCTGGCAAGAACTTCTACACTTCCTGAGTATCAAGACCTAACCTTAACAGCCTATCACCCCAGCATCAATGGGCACGCAGAGCATGTCAATCAGGTCCTTGAATAGTACCTACATTTCTTCCTAAACTATCCTCGGGATGATTGGCTGTCCCTAATCCCTCATGCTGAGTTTGCATATAACAATGCTATGCATGCCTCCATCAAGCAGACTCCTTTCTTTGCTAACTGTGGTTTCCATCTTTCTGCTCATCCAGAGATCCCCTCTAAATCATCGATGGCCACTTTTACCAAACTCAGAACCCACATCCAGCAGGTACGTCAAGAACTCCAGAGGCAGTTAGGTGTTGCCAAAGCTACCTACACATGGTATGCCAACTGGTCCTGCCAGCCAACACCTGGCTTTGGGGTAGGGGACAAGGTCTGGTTGTCCACCTGGAATCTTCGATTGACTCGCCCCTCTGCAAAGCTGGACTGTAAGTACCTGGGGACTTTCCAGATCATGAGATAGCTGTGACTTACAAGTAACCAGATTAATCTATCAGATTGCCTCAAGATTCACGCCATCTTCCATATCTCTCTTCTAAAACCATTAGTCAAAAATCCCTTCCCACTCTGGACTACTCCCCCTCCTCTGCCTATAACTGCTCAGGGCCAAGAAGAATATGTGGTTTGGCAGATTCTAGACTCTCACTGGCTTTGAGGAAAACTACAATATCTAATTGACTGGGATTGGTATGGCCCAGATGAATGTGGGAACTGCAGAACAGATCTATGCCCTGGATCTCTTGCATGCCTTCCACCCCACTTACCCTGAGAAGCCAGGTCCTGAGGCGTCTAAATGGTGCCCTCAAAGTGGGGGTACTGTCAGGAATCAGGGCTTGCAGCAGAGCTAGTCTCCAGTCAGCCTCATCAGGTGGCCTGCAGCAGGCTAACCGATTAACCACGCAACCTGATTGATTGCAGAGGCCAGCAGGCTCGTTCTTATGCCAGAAGCAGCAGCAGCTTGCTGGCTTCTCAACGCTCATACCCACTACTGTGCCTGCTCCTGTGTGACCTAGTTCCTGCTTCTCCTGCTTTGCACTCAATCTTGCTCTGTCCTGCCCCTGCCTTGAACCCTCCTTGCCTGATAGCCTACTCGCTCCAGTTCCTGACCTTCAGTTTAACCTCTGGCTCTGGCTCCTGACTACGGACTCTGGCTCGACCCTCAGGTCTGGTATCTGGTTACTGCCTTCTGGTTTGACCCTTGGCTTTGGCTCCTGACCTCATCCACTGGACTAGACCGCCTGCTCTGACCACTAGGCTAGACTGCCCTCATCCCGGTTGGCTGACAGTTTGCCCAGTTCTAACTGTCACTCAGGAGTTTGAGTTGAGGGCTGATCCTTCTCCCTGACCACAGGGCAGGTGCATAGCTGTGTAAAGAGGCCTCAGCTATGGGTCTTGCAATCAGGCGGCAGTCTGAAACTCACCCTTTGGGATAGGCAAGGTTAGGTTAGTTTTCACGCTGTTGCTTTGACAGCGTAGAAGCCACCAAATGCATTAGGTGCCTCCATAATGTTCTGTCCTGATATGTTATGGGGTATGATGCCTGTGTGAGATGGGTGTCTGATGCCATCCAGCCATTGTGGATGGCAAAGAGTGGCGTCTGAAATGTGAACACTACCTCTGCTTGATTCAACTGATAATCCCATTGTGGAGACATTCCTTAGGGGTAGGAGTTTGGAATGTCTCACTGAGGACGCTGACCATTCAGTGATTGATATTGACTTGGTCTGAAGGAACTTCTGTCCAGAGCTCCTTAATTGGAAAGATGGCTGTGATAGGGACACCAGATGTTTATTGGCCTAGAAACTGAGAGACCAGGACCGGGACTCGAACCTGGTTCACCTGCATGTTGCACTACTAGCAGAGCATAGGTTGGGCTATAATATTTATTAAAGCAGGTGGAATATTTCGTATCCTGTCTAGAATGTTTTGGTGATCTTGGGTCCCATTTCTAGTGGATAAGCATCTGCATCATGAAAGCCACTATCCCACTTAGCACTAATTGACCACCCCGTGGGGCAACCTTATATGAGAAGACAAAGACTGAACACAGACCTAGCCTTAAAGATGGTTCCTCCGGGCAGGGGTGAGGTATTTTATGACAATGGGAAGCTTGCAGTGCTGTACCCATTCTGTGGAAATACTGAGGACTTCGGGCTAAATTCAATCTGGTGTAAGCAGTTGCAACTCCATTTCATTTAATGGAATTTCACTTGCTTAGACCAGGTCTGAATTTGACTCTTAACAATACATATGACAGTATAGCATCCTGGCATCTTTCAACAGAATTACATTCATTAATTAAAAAGCCAAATGAGTGGCATATCTTTGATTTTATGAAATGACCTTTATTCTAATTTTTGATAATATTGATTTTATTGTGACTAGATTGTGTGTTTGTGTACTACATTGTATGTAAAAATATAGGAAAGAGCGGATGTTTATAGTAGATGAGTCTTAGGAAAAAATGATATTGTTGGCTAATCAATGTACTAGCCTTTCAAACACTTTGTACTGATTTATTGTGGCGCATGTTCTAACTCTCCCATTGGCTGACTTCAACAACTTGTGTAATGGAAAAGAATGATTTTTTACAAGAGGACTCTGGGAACTTTTTGAATATTACAGCACTCTTTGGATCAATGCATATCCCAGAAACTCCTTGCGTAAGTGACCTAAAATCAGGCGATCAAACCTCTTCTCCCCTCCCCTTCCCTAGAGAGATGTCTGTAATTAGATAAAATGAGGACAGAATATGCATAAGTATCTGTTATGCTGGGATTCTGCCTGGAAAGGAAACTAACGTCCTGATCTGGTCATAATCTTTTGCACCCTTTATATTATTGACAGGGTTATGGTTTGACAATGATGGGAGTTCAGAAGCAGATTTTCTATTAAAGAGCAGCTGCGGGCTTATGGTAACCTTTCTAAACTGACTGTTTTCCAAAACTATTTGAATTATGCATCCTATATCTTCTGTGCTGCTTTCCCCTCATCATTTGTTGCTAAGGTCCTTTTATTTGTAAGGAATGGCCTGATTCTTCACTGCCCAGCATTTTGTGCAATCAATTTACACATGTGCAAAGTTAATGTGAATCACTAGCTGGCTGATTTGGTAGCATTTTACACCCACTTTGCAGAGGTATAAATGACTGCACAAGGTGCAAGGCGCTAGAGAGTCAGGTCCAGAATTTTTATTTTTGTGCATTTCATTTGGTGCCCGCTGCCTGTTCCTAGTCTGAAATCTTCCCCCTCTATCTGTGAAATGTAATTGGTTGCTATGGTGGGAACTATTATGATGTTTCAAACGTGGGACATGCGCACTTTGCTTCACGGTGTACTCCATTTAGTTAGAACATGTTTAACTGGGACCAGGGCCGGTGCAACCCATTAGGCGACCTAGGCGGTCGCCTAGGGCACAGGCATTTGGGGGGCTGCATTTTTGGTCCTTTGGCGGCGGCTGGATCTTCGGCCACCCTGGTCGTCATCTGCATTTAGGCGGAGGGAGCTGGGGCAGGGGGGCACGGGGAGGGCCGCCTGCAGCAAGTAATGGGGGGAGGGGGCGGCACGCAGGGGAACCGCTCCCCACCCCAGCTCACTTCTGCTCCGCCTCCTCCCCTGAGCATGCCGCCCCGCTCTGCTTCTCTCCCTTCCAGACTTGCGGCGCCAAACAGCTGATTGGCGCCGCAAGCCTGGGAGGCGGGAGAAGTGGAGCAGCAACGGTGTGTTCGGGGAGGAGGCGGAGCAGAGGTGAGCTGGGGCAGGAGCTGCCGCACGGCTCCCCGGGCCGGGGGGAGCTGCTGCGGGGGGGCGCCTCGGGGGGGGGGGAGCTGCTGTGGGGGGGCCGCCTTAGGGCGGAGAGCTGCCACAGGGCTCGGCAGGGGGGCGGGGGCGCAAGGTGGAAGTTTCGCCTAGGGCGCAAAACATCCTTGCACCCTCCCTGACTGGGACGTCTCCCAGAGAACTGATGTAAGGGCAAAATCTTTATTGAGTGCCACTTAATGGGGATGGCAAGTAATTCTGTTTGCAGGGTTTGCCTTCCGGTGATTTAGTGCAGAATAAGCCTTTGGTGTGTCATTCTCATGCTTGTTCTATTTGCTCTTCTCCAGAGCTATGATATGTGCAGAAATGGGATGAATTGCTTTACTGCTGGGTGTTTGCCCCTTGCTCTCCAGCCACACATGCTGGGCTGCCATGCCATGTGCCTGCCATTTGTCCCTGCCCCGGCACTGGAAGGTAACAGTGTCAATCCCTGTCCCAGGGCACACAGTGTCTCCTCCTATTTCCATGGGGCTTTGCAATAATCTGATGTGCTCAGCAGTTCTCTAACAACAGCATTGCAATTAAATTGCTGTGTGCTACTTGGGCACACCTGTTAATGGGGATGATGGCCATTCTATCCTCTGCTCCCAGCACTTCCTCAATGACGGGATTCTGCTGTGGGTTGCCACTACAAGTTTCCAACAGGAAGAACACTTTGTGGCTTGAGGCTAAATTCCCATCCCCTTAATGAAATCAATGGGACTATTGGTAACCTAAGGTGCTGATCTACAGAGTAAAGGGATGGGAATCTGACCCTTAGAAACTGCCATTGCAGACTCCTGGATGCTGCTTTAACAACTGTACAAGATCAGCGTTTTTCTTTTGTGTGTGTCCGTTTGGTAGGAGTCAACTCAAAACCCTCAAGGTTTTACTTTTTCAGCTTCTTTTGCATTTTTATCTTTGGCCTTGTCTACACTACGAGAGTAGTTCGATTTTACTTGCATCGAATTTTTGTAATCGATATTGCAAAGTCGAACGTGTGTGTCCACACTAAGGACAGTAATTCGACTTTGTGCGTCCACACTAACGGTGATAGCGTCGACATTCGAAGCGGTGCACTGTGGTCAGCTATCCCACAGTTCCCGCAGTCCCCTCTGCCCATTGGAATTCTGGGTGTAGCCGGCAATGCCTTCTGGGTAACAAAATGAGTCGAGGGTGCTTTTGGGAAACTGTCGTCATCCGTCCATCACTCCCGCCCTCCCTCCCTGAAAGCGCCGGCGGGAAAACAGTTCGCGCGCTTTTCCAGTCATTGACAGCGCGGACGCCACTGTACTCCGAGCATGGAGCCCGCTGCGACCATCGCTGCAGTTGTGGCCGCTCTCAACGTCTCGCAGCTTATCATAAAGGTTTCCCTGAGGCAGATGCAGAAAAGTCAGGCAAGGAGGCTACGGCACCGCGGTGATGTCCTGAAGTCTGAGAGTAGCACAGACCTGTCAGAAAGCAGGCGACCCAGCGCCGAGGACATCACAGTGGCAATGGGTCATGTTGATGCCGTGGAACGGCGATTCTGGGCACGGGAGACAAGCACTGAGTGGTGGGACCGCATAGTGCTGCAGGTCTGGGATGAATCCCAGTGGCTGCGAAACTTTCGCATGCGGAAGGGAACTTTCCTGGAACTTTGTGAGTTGCTGTCCCCTGCCCTGAAGCGCAGTGACACCCGGTTGCGAGCTGCACTGAGTGTACAGAAGCGAGTGGCCATAGCCCTGTGGAAGCTTGCAACGCCAGACAGCTACCGGTCAGTCGCGAACCAGTTTGGGGTGGGCAAATCTACCGTGGGGGTTGTTGTGATGCAAGTAGCGAAGGCAATCGTTGATGTACTGCTGCCAAAGGTAGTGACCCTGGGAAACGTGGAGGCGATCATAGATGGCTTCGCAGCGATGGGATTCCCAAACTGCGGTGGGGCCATAGATGGAACTCACATCCCTATCCTGGCACCGGACCACCAGGCCACCCAGTACATTAACCGAAAGGGATACTTTTCCATGGTGCTGCAAGCACTGGTGGACCACAGGGGACGTTTTACCAACATCTACGTGGGATGGCCGGGCAAGGTTCATGACGCTCGTGTTTTCAGGAACTCTGGTCTGTTTAGACGGCTGCAACAAGGTATTTACTTCCCGGACCGCAAAATAACTGTTGGGGATGTGGAGATGCCTATAGTCATCCTCGGGGACCCAGCCTACCCGCTAATGCCCTGGCTCATGAAGCCCTATACTGGCGCCCTGGACACTGAAAAAGAACTCTTCAACTACCGGCTGAGCAAGTGCAGAATGGTGGTGGAGTGTGCTTTTGGCCGTCTCAAGGGGAGATGGAGAAGCTTACTGACTCGCTGTGATCTCAGCGAAACCAATATCCCCATTGTTATAGCAGCTTGCTGTGTGCTCCACAATCTCTGTGAGAGCAAGGGGGAGACCTTTATGGCGGGGTGGGAGGTTGACGAAAATAGCCTGGCTGGTGATTACTCACAGCCAGACAGCCGGGCGATTAGAAGAGACCAGCGGGAAGCGCTGTGCATCCGGGAGGCTTTGAAAGCAAAGTTCCTGAGTGAGCAGGGTAACCTGTGATTTTATAGTTTGTGTACTGAGAAGCTAAACCTGCCCCCGTTTCTTTACCCAGGTAATGTTGACTATCCTATCCAGTTACATACCCCCTTCACCCCCCCTCCAACACACGTGTCGAAATAAAAATAGTTCTACTTTGTTAAAGCACACCGTTTTCTTTAATACTGTTTTCGCGGGAATTTTTTAAAACTGGGACGCAGACTGTGGTGCGGGGCGGGTCTAGTGTTGTGATGCGAATGCAGCTTCTAAACTCAAGGATTGACAGGCTCCGCTGCGGTGGGATGCTTGTTTCAACGGAGCCTGTCACCCCTCCTGATCGGGACTGTGTGTATGGGAGGTCTATTTGACTTTGTGGCAGGGGGAGGACGGTTACAGATCCCATGCTGTGTGGCTCTGTGATCCTGTCTAAGGACCGGCGCTTAAGATCTGTAACTGCCCTCCCCCGCCACAAAGTCACAGAGCAACCCACCCCCCCCAACATTACATCAAAACAACCTCCCAGACTAACCGGGGCAACTAGTCACTGCATCACTGCACTGTGTATGTGCCCTGCTGCTGTGCCTGCCCCCGACTATGTACCCTGCCAAAGGAGACTGTCCTGTCCAATTTCCAACCCCCTTTCCCCTCCTCCTCCAAAAGAACATGATTGAAACAGTAGTTAACAGAACGAATTTTTTATTATCAACTACACATGGCATTGGGAGGTGAAACTTGGACGTGGGCTTGTGTCAGGCGGGAAGGAAAGAACTTTTCAAATTTTGGGAAATGAGAGCCTTCTGCTACTAGAGCTCTCTGCAGGGGTGGAGTGAGAGTTAGCAGGGACTCTGCCGCCTCTCCTTCTTTGCACTTTGGGTGAGGTGGGTATGGGACTTGGTGGCGGGGGAGGGCGGTTAGAGATGGACTGCAGCGGGCCTCTGTCCTCCTGCCTCCGTTCCTGCAGAACATCCACAAGGCGCCGGAGTGTGTCCGTTTGCTCCCTCAGTAGTCCAAGCAGCGTTAGAGTCGCCTGCTGGTCTTCCTGACGCCACCTCTCCTCCCGATCCATGTTGGCTTGGTGCATTCGGGTCAAGTTCTCCCGCCACTGGGTCTGCTGTGCTGCCTGGGCTTGGGAAGAGGCCATAAGCTCAGAGAACATGTCCTCCCGTGTCCTCTTCTTCCTACGCCTAATCCGCGCTAGCCTCTGGGAGTGTGATTCCAGGCTAGGTTGTGAGACAGTCGCAGACGGGGCTGTGGAAATGGGAAAAAGGGAGTGAATTCCTCTGAAAGATAAATGTAGTTGTGAACAAAGAACATAGTCTTTCTCTGTGAACAAGACCATGCACAGCACCTTTCACATGCGCACTCAGCACAAGGTCGAATTCTCGGCCTTCGCATTCTGTGCCTGGGGTCTTGAACAGCACATTTGAGAAGCGAGGCAGCACAACGGAATTTCTGTTGCAGGCAGACATGGTAAGCCGTACACTTGTGGCAGTTTAAAACTTTTATATTACCACTGGCCTCATTTCACATTTAAATCAATGTCAGTCCCTGCTGCCAGCAATCCGGCAAGCGGGAACTCTGCCCCTGTCCCACCCCCTCGCGGCTGTCCCCGGGAACGATCCCTTTCGGCTGCCCCTCTCCCGCCTCCACCGCGTGGCTGCAAACCAGCGGTTACAGTTCTGTAAAGGAACGGGAAAGCAGTCCCAACACTAACATTCCCCTACCTAATTAAAAGCAGGTCACCATGGCCGACATCACCCTGATGAGGATCTCCGAGAGCGACAAAGAGAGAATGCTCCGGGAAAGCCTCCAAAGACCAGGGCCGTATGCCGCCCTGCTGTGCAGAGCAATGATCCCCGAGTACCTGATAATCTCGTGGCGCGGCAACGTGTCGTACTTCGGAGGACCCAATAAGGCCGCTCTCCCCAAGAACCTCATGCAACGGCTTTCAAGTTACCTCCAGGAGAGCTTCATCGAGATGTCCCAGGAGGATTACTGCTCTATCCCCGCACATATAGACCGCATTTTACTGTAGCTGCAGTAGCAGGGAATACACAGTAGAGCGGCTTGTGCAGGACAATCACTGAAAACCGGACATTGCTAGATTTCTTTTCAAAACTTGCACTGCCCCTTACTAAACCGTTAAGCGCCTAGGGCACACTAATCATGAACAACCCATTCTTTTAATTGTTAATATTCCTGTTTTGTTAAAAATAAATGTTTAGATGTTTACAACACTTACTGGCTGATCCTTCACCAGATTCTGTGTCCGGGGTAATGGCTGGGGACGCTTCGTAGGGGATCTCTGTAAGGGTGATGAAGAGATCCTGGCTGTCGGGGAAATCAGCGTTGTGAGAGCTGCCAACTGCCTCGCCCTCCTCATCTCCTTCCTCATCTTCCCCGTCCCCTAACATGTCTGAGGAACCGGCCGTGGACAGTATCCCATCCTCAGAGTCCACGGTCACTGGTGGGGTAGTGGTGGCGGCAGCACCGAGGATGGAATGCAGTGCCTCGTAGAAACGGGATGTCTGGGGATGGGATCCGGAGCGTCCGTTTGCCTCTTTGGTCTTCTGGTAGCCTTGTCTCAGCTCCTTGATTTTCACGCGGCACTGCGTTGCATCCCGGCTGTATCCTCTCTCTGCCATGTCTTTAGAGATCTTCTCGTAGATCTTTGCATTCCTTCTTTTGGATCGCAGCTCGGAAAGCACGGACTCATCGCCCCACACAGCGATGAGATCCAAGACTTCACGATCAGTCCATGCTGGGGCTCTCTTTCTATTCACAGACTGCATGGCCATCACTGCTGGAGAGCTCTGCATCGTTGCCAGTGCTGCTGTGCTCGCCACGATGTCCAGACAGGAAATGAGATTCAAACTGGCCAGACAGGAAAAGGAATTCAAATTCAAATTTTCCCGGGGCTTTTCCTGTGTGGCTGGTCAGAGCATCCGAGCTCGCACTGCTGTCCAGAGCGTCAACAGAGTGGTGCACTGTGGGATAGCTCCCGGAGCTATTAGCGTCGATTTCCATCCACACCTAGCCTAATTCGACATGGCCATGTCGAATTTAGCGCTACTCCCCTCGTCGGGGAGGAGTACAGAAGTCGAATTAAAGAGACCTCTATGTCGAACTAAATAGCATCGCAGTGTGGACGGGTGCAGGGTTAATTCGATTTAACGGCGGTAACTTCGACATAAACGCCTAGTGTAGACCAGGCCTAAGTCTCATGACTTAGCAACAATGAAATGCAAACTGTCAGCACTCATGGATCCTTCAGCCCTCTTCAGGAAACACAGTCACCAGTATAACCACTGAAGAAAGGTTTCTTGGAGCAGGATGGGAATCTGCATACTAGTCTCCCTTCCCTGCCTTGCTTCAGAATCCTGAAGGTAAGAGTCCTAATTTTGTAAAGATAGGGTTAAGGTCAGTAAAAGGTTAGCTCTCCTCCTTTCTGTACATTCCCAAAGAAGGTAACAAACAAATATTTCCATTGCTCTAGCTGTGTATATAAACCAGGGAGCCTGAAGGCCACTCAACTGTGGCTCTATTTAAGTGTGAATTATTATTTTTGTAATTATGTTCCATCTGGAACCTTTATGAGATGAGGGTTTTCTTTGCACATGCTGTAATGCGCAGAGAAGAAGATTTAGGTGATTATTTCTTTTCCATTGTCACATAACAGTAGAAGTTTGTGTGTCTGGATTGAAATGACTTTTTTCTGTATATTGAATATAAAGAAACCATAATAAAATTTACCACATATGAAGGATGCCAACCAGCAGTAGAATAGCTTATGCTGGTTTGTTTTTTCACGTTTATTTTAGTAATTTTAAAGACTATTGTCAACGTCTGATCTTATTTACGTTGGTCAACAGAAGTCAATGGAGTTATGTCAGTGTATGTGTAAGTGAGAGGAGAATCAAGTCCAGGTTCTCAGAACAATCCTGCTACTAGAGACATTTACATGAAAACAAGAGTTTTTTCCCCTCCTTTCCCATTTGAAGAGTCATCAAAATTCTCTATTTGTGGTGGGAAAGTCCTGTCAATAGCAGCCACCTGTGACATCCCAAACAGATTTAACATGAGAGCGGATGGCCTCTTGGGAATAGAAAGGGGTCTGAACAAAAATATTGGCTCCCAGTACCTCTTGTTAACTTTGAAGAGTAAAGCTGGATCTGAAGTTTTATGACTCTCTCCTATCTTTATAATGAGCTGGATCCGAAAACCCACAAGCTTTTGGGGATTTCAGATCTGAATTAACCTCTACTTAAAGAGTCAAGGTCTTGTTTTCATGTAAATACCTCTACCAGTAAGAAGCGAGGGAAGGGATAAAGCAGAAAATATAACACATTGGCAGAATTGTTTTTTCAGTACCATATTTTAAAAAGTTTTTCCATAAGGCGTCATCAGCTCTTTAAAATCACAGGAGAGATTAAATTTTTCAATGAGCCAGAATGGTTAAATGCTCTTAAATACATTGGGCTGGGTTTTGTTCACCTTTCTTTCTCACAACTATCTCCCCTTGTAAGTACTCCACACTTCTTATCACACTGTCTGTACTCGGCTAGCTTGATTATCACTTCAAAAGTTTTTTTTCTCTTAATTAATTGGCCTCTCAGAGTTGGTAAGACAACTCCCACCTGTTTATGCTCTCTGTGTGTATATATATCTCCTCATTATATGTTCCATTCTATATGCATCCGAAGAAGTGGGCTGTAGTCCACGAAAGCTTATGCTCTAATAAATTTGTTAGTCTCTAAGGTGCCACAAGTACTCCTGTTCTTCTTTTTTCTCACAACTGTGTCTGGTAAAACTCCAGTACTGAAAACACTAGCAGAGGGGGGAAAATGAACTCTTTTTCAGCAAGTGGTGATGGTGACATTCTAATTCTAACAAGAATGTTAGCAACGGTTTAGGTTTGGCATTAAACACACATACAATGTTTGTTCTTTTATAGTTTCTGTATTACACAGTAAAAATAGCACAGTCATGAAACTCATTTGTTACCATTGTGCCAACTTCATTCAGCTGACTTGCTGCTGCTTTGAAGTTTTGAAGCAAAGTGTTTCATCCATGTGTTAATGCCAACTATACAATTTATTCCCCCTTCTTTCTTGTCCCCTGAAACCAATGCATAGTAATTATCTCTAGGTTTGGTGACACCTGCAGAACGGTTCCTGCATCAAATAAGCCATGACTACACCAGATGTTTCCATACTTTGAGCCAATAAGAAACAATATGGACCACTGGGGGCCTTCTCAGATTGCTGCAAGGAAAGTGTCTTTTGATCTCTCAGTTTGTTCCCCTCCAAAAATTCATTACAGCTGCTTCTTTGCTTGACCGAGCCGTTCCAAGAATGTACAGGTTGGCAAGTTTCCTCTTCCCTGTGATGGATTTGGAGTGGCCCTGTAATACTTTTTGAATAGTATGCATTCTATATGTTTGTCAGATGGTTCTAAGGGATGTTTATGGTCTGAATATGTTGGTTTAGTTTAATAGGGCTGTTGGAAATAACAAGCAGGATGGCAAAAACAAGGACTCGGTATAAGGCGTCTCTCAAACAAACACTTGGGGTTTTTTACAAGGCAGTGTGAGAGCAATTGTCCTGGAGAGGACTGGCTCAACCTCCCATCAAACTGGTTTTGGACTAGCAGGATCAAAAAAGCCCAGGAAGGGAGAACAAAGAATTGTGGATAAAAAAGGGACTCTTCCCTTGTCTGGGGCACTCAGACACTCCTGGATGTCTGAAGCAGTGAGGTCTGTCACGTCACCAGCACAGCCTGTGTGTAGAGCTTTCATTGTTTTAAAACTCCTTTCTCTTATATTATGTTTTGTTCCTACTTTTAAGATAGAACAATACCTTTTTTTAAGAAGTCTGCTTTGGGTCACTGTATTCACTGGTCACAGCTGCCAAAAGGGAAGAACTTCAGGTGCCTAAATCCAGTTGGATCTGTGGGGTAAGAACAGTTGATACATGAGGTTCCCCAGTCTGGGTAAGAGTGGGAGAATCACAGGATTCTACTCTGAGAGGGGTGATGGCACGAGGAGGTGCACATGGAGAGACCAGAGAGAGGGTCAGAGATGCAGCAGCTCTGATCCGTGACATTTCCAATCGGCGTAACATGCAGTGGTCTCTCTCTCTCTCTCTCTGACAAATCCACTCCGGTTCTCAGTAGTTGTTTCTTTTCGGAAGTATGTTTGCTAAAACAAATACAGTGAAACTTGTTATCATGGACTTTGCTATCCTGGAACCCCATTTGTTGTGAAGTTGACATAAACAAGAACTTTCATTCAGCATATTGCAATGTGCCCACTGAAGTCCAGGCTACAGTGAACTTTCACTGTGACTGAAGATGTTCTGAGGATGAGAAAAGTGCCTTCACTATAAGAGAGTGCCCACACTAACCAAGGGAACCATTGTTGGAACAGTGAATATGGGAAATGGTTGTTTGTCTTGCCTAGTCTCACAATAGTGTGGTAGTGCATCCATCTAGTAAGACTTTTCAATCTTTTTACACAGAATCATTCTGACATGTCCACACACACACCATTACCAACCTCCATGGTTGTGCCAGTGCATTGTGAGACTTCAAAGGCACCTATCTCATAGATCCTAGCATTGTGGCTGCAAGAAGGGGTCTTTGAGTAGTTTTAAAAACACAAGACTCTTAATGCAGGATGGAGTTAAGATCACTGGCTAAATCAGGACGAAGGCAACACTTGTGCCTTCCTGTCAACACTGGGGAGAGGACATTGTAGATTGTACCAGTTCATCTAGAGTTTATACCAGGCATTGCAACAAACTGAGACAACCAATGCTTATTACATACCTGATTTGGCTGTTGTACAGACCTGCAGGCAGTATCGTCCAGACTGGGAGTGAAAACACTTGCATTCTATTCCTGGCTGTGCTGCTGACTAACCAAGTCACAACCTTTCTGTGCCTCAGGTACTGCATTCAAAAATGATATAATAATCCATATCCATCTTTGTAAAACTTTGAGCTCAATGGATGAAATGTACTCTGTAAGTGCTAAATAGTGGTAGTGTTGTCTGGGAGTGCAAGGTACTGCAGCAGCTCAGGGTGTTTTATATAATGGTGCTGCAACACTGTTTCACTTGGTGTAGATTGAGATGAAGAGGATTTTGCTGTAGTCAGTGTTTATGGATAGGACTGTCATTCCAGTAGGGTAGAGAATAAAATCTGAGTTCATATTCCTGTTAGATAAATAAATTTGCATTAGTTATCACAAACCCCTATTTAGATGGTTTCTTGGAGAGTCTTGACTAGGAGTTTTAATCATAGGGAAAGTTGAAATGATCTGATTTGACTAGAGGAAGCACTACACTTGGCTTCCTAGACACAGTTTCTTTCCATTCCTGTACCCTCAAGAAGTCAGTATATGAGGGATGAGTTTTTAGTAATGTCTCAGACTTGCTCCAATCAGTGACCCTTGCTCCTCAATGCAGCTACCTCTCTGCTTATGTGACACTTTTAAAACATGTTTTTTCTAAAATTATTATTTATAATTAAGGGTGGCTGTTGGCACTTTCACATCAAATGGCTATTCTGTCCTGGTGCGGTGTGGTAGGGAACTGGAAACAGAGGAGAATCCTGATGGGAAAACTGGGACATGTCAGTGCCTCAAAATGAAATACACCAAAGGCAACAGGATTTGCATTAGCACTTGGTGGATGACCTGGACCATTCAAAATCTCAGGAATACACTGAAAGATTCTTGATGTCCGATTGTTGGGTCCCAAGTAACTAGTAGCTCCTTAAATCAAGTCTCATTAGTGAGGTGTGAAACTGAGCTCAAGTATTCATACAGTGCTCTCTAATTTCCAAAGTCCTGTCCCAACCTTCACTGCACTCATAAAATTTTGATAGATTATCTGGGGCAGCCTCTTCCTTGGCACAACCAAAGATTTGCAGGAGATACTGAGGGGAGGTGGCTTGAACCTACCTGATTTCAGGGCTTCAGGGGACCAGTCAGGTTAGAGAAGACCTGAGTTACACCTAACTGCCAAGTGTTCTTATGGGCCTTGTGTAGCTGAGGAATAACCAGGGCATGGGGATGTCCTAGCCACAACTCCTCCCTCCCGCTCTGCACATGCCCTGTTCCATCCATAGGACAGCCCTTTGTGTGTGCTTGGGGACTCTGTTGGGGGGTGACGACTTAGAGCTGGCTGTGCTCTGTGGCTCCTGCTCTGGGACTCCTGAACAGGGGAAATCTATGCAGCTGCTTTGTGGCCTCTTTGCACTACTGTAACAGGTGTTAATGGGCACATGGCAGCTACAGACCCTACAGGCCCTTGGTTCCTGGGGCACAACATACATTGGCATAAAAAATCCAAAATGTATGTGCTGCAGGATCTGAACCTTTCAGAACAATAGGTATATATGAATGGACCTTTCAACAGGCAAGAGTAAGCTCTGAAGAGCCACTTCTGTTTGTGCACTTGTGAAATCTTAGAAATCCTGTTTGGGGGAGACGACTACAGAGTAAACACAATTTTGGGGACAGAGCCAGGTAGGCATAGATGGCTTCCTTCAATGCCATTTCTAAGGAGGTGTTGTAGTAGTGCTGGAAGTGCAGTGGTCTCTTGCCTCAATGCTATTACAAATCAAGAAGGGGAGGAGAGAGCCCACTTGTGTGGATTTGGTTAGAGCTCAGAAGGTGAGATGAAGCGGAACTGCAAACAGGGATAAAATTCTTGAGGCTTTGATCCCTCCAGGGCCCAGGATAAATTTGCATTTGTGTATAAAATGAAATATTTGGAGGTGCCAGGCACCTAATGAGATCCTTGCTCCAACAAAGGATTTTGTGGCACCTATTAACCTAACTTCAGTCTTGCACAGGTAAAATAGGGTCTGTTGAGTCAGTGGGTGGGTGGGTGGGTGGGAAGGAAGGAGGAGAGAGCCAGTCTATAGAACAAATGCTTCTGTCAGGGTTAAAGACAGAAAAGGAAATGTTATTACTAGTTCAGAGCAGTACATGTTTCCAGAACACACTGGTAGGTCCATAGTGCCACCACACCTGGCCTCTGGGGACATCTGAGGAGTGAAACAGGCAGAGGGCTCTTGCCATAAAAGAGGGGACTGTCAAGATATAATACTGAAACGCATATGAAAACTGTCAGGTTAAAGCTAGGGATGATTTCTCCAAGGAAATGCTTTGCTGTGTACTCTGGGGGAAGCTCCACACCCTGGACTCACATAATAACCTGTCCTGAATTAAAACAACAATCCCCAAAAGTGTGATTTATACATTTTGCCTTGTGCCTGGAATTTATTGCTGCGTATACAGCAATCAAAATGGGTGCCACCTACAATGATTTCTTGATTAGGAGGAGAAAAGTGGTTGGGGTGACAACTCTTTTTCCCTATCTCACACTGGCTTTTCTTCAAATATTTAAGTTCTGAGGTGAGGCTGGTGTATTCTCTTTCTTTGTACATAGTGTAGTAGGGGTGCCTAAACACAGCTTAGCAAACAGTTATTCTATACTATGCAAATAGTAACTCTGTACAAAGGGCATTCACCTCAGCCTATGCTGACAAGGATAGCTCAGAGAGGTCTGCTCTGTTTCAGACTGTCCCTGTTCTGCTAACTGAATAGTTCTGATTTTCTTTGTGGCCATTGTACAGTTCCACTATCTGCCCAGTAACCAAAGGCGTCCAATTGCAAAATAGACTAGCTCAAAACAACAGACCACTTAAAGGTGCCTGCTGACTTGTTCCACCTTTTGGGCCAAATCCAGATTGTAGCTGAGCATCTGTAATGCCCATGAAAGTCAGTGGACAAAATCCTGAGGCCCTTACTTGATTTCTTTTTTTTTTTTTTTTTTTTAAACAATGAAGTTTGCCTGAGTAAGAACTAAATAAAACACTTGGGATTTGTCCCTCTGGGAGTTAAATGTGTTCAGCACCTATTAGGGAGCTTATAATCAACAAGCCAGCCTACGTCAGTATTGACTTCTAAGAAGAGCCCTTTCACGCAGCATAGCCCTCCTTCTAAAGGGGTTGTAAGCAGGGCTTGAAAAATCCACTGTCTCTTTCCCCCTGGTGAGCAAGGTGCCTTCCCACACCCAGTGATTCTGTAGAAACCGACGACAATGCTATTTCTTTGTAAAGGAATGTTTCTGGCTGTGAAATTCTGTTTCTTTAAATCTGTAGGAGGAAGCTAGAAGGGGGCAAAATCTTCAATAAAGCAGAGACAAGTAAGGTTGCCAGGTGTCTATTTTTTGACCAGAACGCCTGGTTGTAAAGGGACCCTGGTGGCTCTGGTCAGCACAGCTGATCGGGCTGTTAAAAGTCCAGTCTGTGGCGCAGTTGCCAGCTCTGCACAGCTTCCGGAAGCAGCTGGCATGTCCCTCAGGCTCCTAGGTGCAGGGGTGGTCGGGGGGCTCCGCGCACTGCCCCTGCCCATGGCCCAGGCACTGCCCTGAGTGCCGGCTCCACAGGTCCCATTGGTCGGAAACTGCAGCGAATGGGAGCTGCGGGGGTGGCACCTGCAGGCAGAGGCAGCACCCAGAGCCCCCTGGCCATCCCCGAGCTGGAGGGACATGCCAGCTGCTTCTGGGAGCCACCTGAGGTAAGTGCTGCCTGGAGCCTGCACCCCCTCCCACATCTCAGCCCTGATCCTCATCCCACACTCCCAACCCCTTAGCCGAGCCCCCTCTTGTACCCTAAACCCTTCATCCCTGGCCCAACCCCATAGTGCCCGCCCCCAGCCAGAGCCCTCACCCCCCCCACCCCTGCCCCAGCCCAGAGCCCTCTCCCGCACCCTGAACCCATCATTTCTGGCCCCACCCTGGAGCCCGCACCCACAGCCGGAGCCCTCACCCCTTCGCACACTCTAATACCCTGCCCCAGCCCGGAGCCACCTCCCATATTCTGAACCCCTCAGTCCCACACCCCAGCCCGGAGCCTCCTCCTGCCCCCCAAACCCCTCATCTCTGGCCTCACCCCAGAGCATGCACCCCCAGCTGGAGCCCTCACCCCTCTGCATCCCAACCCCCTGCCCCAGCCCGGTGAAAATGAGTGAGTAATGGAGGGGGGATGGAGGGAGCAGAGGGCGAGGTCTCAGAGAAGGGGTAGAGCCTTGGGAAGGGGTGGGTGGGGCAAAGTGCTTGGTTTTCTGCAATCAGAAACTTGGCAACCCTAGAGACAAGTAGTAGAGACGCAGCCTCTTACAGCATCCAGTGGACTTTAGAGTGGGAGAGGGGATGAGAGAGAGCAAGTTAGAAGTTAGAGTGGTAGGGTTTGCCAGTTAGGTGGCAGATGATATAAATGATCAGTCCCTGAGCAGAGTCCAGGCACCCTGGTAGGAATCCCAGAATTCTTCTCTTTCCCAGCAGCTGAGGGTGTGGGATAGCTTGTCACCTGGATGTTGACCCCAATCTTTTATATTGGTCGTTGGTTAGTAGAGGACTGGTAAGTATTTCAAGCCCTCTGGTATGTGTGAGTGGGTATGTGAAAGTTGGTGAATGGGTGTGGGAAAGAGGGGGAGACTAATGGGAATCATGGGGTGAGCTATAAAATAAAAGCATGGTATTGAGAGAGGGAAAGAGGAGAGCTTTTTGGAGACACAAGTGATTGAAGAAAGGAAAGAGAAATTGTCAAGGGGTAGAGAACAGAAAGTAGGGAAAGAAAGAGCGAAAAGGATAAGTGGAAAGATACTGAAGACAAGGTTGGAAAAGATGTATTATGAGCTATGATAGGAAAGAAAATGTGAAAGAAAAGATGATATAACAAAAGTGGGAGAGTTGGAGCTAGCTACATTTTAAAAACTGTATGAAATAGAAAATTGCTTATCAATATTTGTATTATGGTAGTTCCTAGAGGCCCCAACTCATGCTAGACATTATACAAACAAACATATAATAAAGGACAGTCCCTGCCCCAAGGAACTTACAATTGCCACTATGTTATAATTAAAAAAAATATACAACTATTGCTTTAAATTGCTTGTAGCATGGCTTTGGGGGGATGTGGCAGCACAGATACTTATTGCTCTGGCTAGTAGACTTAGTCTTTGGGCTAGTACATAGGAATTGCTCTGTTAGATCAGACCTGTGGTCCATTTAGTCCAATATCCTCTCTCCAAGAAAGATAGGTACTGGGTAAATTTTTCAAGGTTTGCGTTCTGGGGCCACTGTTCTCCCTGGACATCTGGTCATCATGGCTCAACCACAAAGGACAGGGAAGTAGCATATGCCATCTGCTCAGATGTCATGTGCTTCCAATGGATCCCTCAAAATCTGTACAAGAATCTGTAGGCCCTGGATCTTGTGCCACCTCCTTTGTTACCACTGGATTTGGAGAAAATGCTATGAGGGGGACCTTGTGAGGCTTCTCCACTGAGGCCTCCCAGATGGGGTTTCTTGTGGGAGCTGGTCAACTGATTTGGCTCTTTGTGACCACTTTTTCCCCCTCTCACTGCTAATTTCTCCTAGAAATCCTCTGAGTGTATTGATTTAAGTCAAAATGATTTTAATCACCTATTTAATTATTTAAATCAGCAAGCAGGAAATCTTGATTTAAATCATTGATTTTAGTCATGTTTTGCATTTGTACTTCAGTTATTTTGTTAAAAAAAGTTGACTCTCATTGGTTGGTAACTATTAAAATATGTTGATTTGCCTCTAAATATAGCCGTTTCACTCAGTTTGGTTCTTCTTTTTGCTAACCAGGAGGATACATTATGTCTATACACGTCTATTTAAGCAATTATATATCTTAACTTACATTTATTCATATTCTTATTTTTACATTTTTTTATTATGTTACAAAATGGTGAATTATACAGTTCTTATTTACTAGATTAATTTTTTGGTTGTGACTTGTGTCGAGCTCTATTTGGATGGAAATTCAAATTCGATTAAAGTGCACAAAAACAGCATTTTATTTTTTGTACTTTCATGTTTTGCAGTTCAATCTAACTCAATTAATTGTTTAATAAATTAACTGATTGTCTCTGGTCACCCTGTCCTTTGGATTTTAGGAGTAGTAGATCTCATCCTCTCACACCTAGTTTTTATTTATGGATTTGAAAAGGAAAACAAGCTTTCCTACTTTTTCAACTCCCAGTTGGTTTCTTAACTTTGAATGAACTAGTTGTTGAACTGAACTAGTTGAATAAACTAAAATGAAGAAAATATTCTCTCTTCCCTTTCAGAAGAGGCTACTACTGTCAAAAGCTGGTTTGCCACTTTTAACAAACTCTGGTTCGAGGCACTTAGTCAGTGACACGCACCTGTTCAGTAGTTTGACTTTATTTAAAACTTAGTAGCAAACATATTATTTAAAATTTTAATTTAAATGATTTTAGTGGATTATAGAAAGTTGAGGCTTTAACATGTATTGTCAGCTTCAAATTTAATTTTTAAATACATTTATTATTAAAAAACAAACTAATTTAAATAAAAATCCAGTTCTTTATTTTATTTTTAAAAAATCATCAACTGCTATCCACCCTAATTCCTCCTAAAATTCTTGCAGTCCTTGCATAATCTTAAAACACTACGTCATAACTACTTAACAATAGCTATCAGAAATGTATGGCTTAGCCAAATACACAAAGTACTGGGAATCAGCTCTTGTTGTATCTCTGTGCAGTTGTAATTCAAACTGTTACTTAGTTCATCCACACTTCCATTTTTTTGGTCTAAATAGACCTATACCGATAATAAGCAGGATTTAGAAGGATGGGATGGGGTTGAGGAGAAGGTCTTAGATGGAGGATCAGGACATGATTATCCATTACCTTCCCTGGTGATATTTCCACCTGTGGAAAGAGGGTGTAAAAGCCTGTTCTGATCTGGTAGCATTTTGGCTTGATGTAAATGACAGCACAAGCTGCAAGGCAATGGTGAACTCAGGCGTTATGGTAAATGAATCATAGGTTTAAGAATCAGCTCTTCCTTGCTGCCCCAAATGACTATTTCACCCCTGCTCTCTATTACTTTTACAGCAGGGAGAATAGCAGGTGCAGGTTTTTTCATGTGATAGATTTAAGACAAAGGGATACCAAACTCCAGCAATGAGTCACAGGAGTACAACAGACTATAGGCAGCACATAAATCACTTAAAGGGGTGAGACTTCACTGAGGCCCTGACCGGGAAGAAGGCTTTAATAGAAGCTTGGTATTATTTACAACAGATATAACAATGGCCTAGGAACATCTCCGAATTGCTGACCAGGGTTCAAATTGTGCATTGTGTGCAAATCCCCACATAGGAGAATGGATGCTCTATGAAGTCCCCATCATAGTTTCCTACAGTTCCTACCTTTGTGGAGTTGGGTGATGGTTTTATCATCATCTCAATGGCTATTGATGGCAGCAACAGGGGTACAGACCAGATCTGGGGGGCCATGCTGCCTGGAACGTCCTGCCTCCTCTCTGGCAACATGGCAGAGCAGTGGTGGCAGGGACTCTTCTGTCTGCTGCTCCCCTAGAACACCATCCTGAGAAAGACTCCACACCGTGGAGGCAGCCCACAGGCAAGTTATTGTAGCTTCAGGCTGCACTAACTTTGCTCCCAGTTCTTTGCAGGGTCAGTAGTCAGGGAGACCCTAGTGTCTTCTCCACAGTCTGCCCCTCAATACTACGGAGGGCTCTCTCCAATGTATGTATGGGAACAATGGGAGGAGGAGAAGTTTTATTGAAGATCCTTATGTGTACAATCTGGACCCAGGACTTTGGGACAGCCACAGAACAGGCTTATCCCAGAAATGTCTTCCCATGTTTTACACTGAGTCCATGGCATGCTGGAGAGGACTTTGGGTGTTTAGTCAGTATTGTGTGAATACTCTGACTTTGCAGACATGATCAGAAAAGCTCTACATTAAAATCTCAGTGCTTTGAATTAAGGAGCTGCCAGTAATTTGTCAGATGACCATTATTTAGCACTTTGCATTTTCAAAGCATTGTATTCCCCAAACAGTAAAAATGAAAATCCCTGTGACATTTTAAAGACTGGGAAGCGGGGGCACAAAGGGATGGAGTCACTTGCCCAAGACCATAGAGAGGTGGGATTAGCATTCAGGAGTTCCTGGCACCTAGTCATGTGCCAGATTATGCGTCTCTCTAGAATGTAGCTGTATCTCTGGTTGAATATTATTTTATATATATGTTTCTCCCCCTTCAATTCTCCATGGTTGTCAGTCTGCCTGGAGACCCAGCTCTACAAGAGCACCACTTGGGAGTTCCTGACTCCTAGTTCTCTGTTTGGGCCATTGAAACAGTACCTCCCTGTTACCCCAGTTAAATATGGCTTTGTCACACAACATGCAGAGCCCAAGAATTCCAGGCGCTATCAGTCTCCGAATGGAGAGCTAGTTGACCCCCTCCTGTCCTTGTTTCTTTCACCCAAGGACCAGGGAGGTGAGAGGGAAAAGAAAGAATACTTTTAATGGGCTGAAAAATGCCTATTTCATACTATTTGGAGGCAATATTGAAATATACTGCCCCAGCTGCTGAGATTTTCAGCCAATAAATACTGAAAAGCAGGAGGCTCATCTGTTTACCAAAGGACTATAGTATGTGCTAAAATGTAAAGGAAACTTCACAAAATGAAACCCACATCAATGGGATGAGGGTAAAAAGTTAAATTCTTAATTCTGAATGACTGTCAGGAGTCTCACGTTACATAGTGTAGGCATAGGATTAAAAACCACTTGAATCTTGATGGAAAGCCGCATTGATAAATCTGCTCCTTAGGACTCATATTTCCAAGAATCTTCTTCAACTCCCATATTTCTCCCCACCACCATAAAGACTATGAAATCTCCTTCTTTGTGACGTGCATAAATCCTATTAACATTAAAGGGACTTAGATCGCCTCTTTCCCCTTCATATCCTCATGGGGGAGAACCTCTCTGCCAACATTGATGGGAGAATAGATAAAAGGGGGTGAGAAAAGGAGTCCACTCTTTTCCTTAATCTGAGTGGAGCACAAATACCTACTGTCCACAACCCAGGTTCCCTTTAGTGATTATAATATTCACAATGTGTGAAGTGTAGATTTTCAAGGGCTAAATTCAATCCTAAAATAGATCCTTACTAGTGTAACTGAGGACAGATTTGGTCCCCAGTGGTTGGTTTTGGGAAATTAAGTCCTTTTTTGCCATTCACCAACCCTTGTGATGGGCACAATGGAAGAATCTAAATGGAGCAGGATAGAATTTTTGCAGGTCTGAATTTTAGTAACAGAATAAGATTAACCCCTAACTCCACTACATCAAAATAGAACACACAGTTAGGATGTTTAGATCCAGTATGTTTCTTTCCTAGAAGTTTTAAGCCCTGCTCCCATTGAGTTCATTGATTCAGGACTGTATTCTTAGAGGCACTGTATTTGCAGATCCTGTCAGTGAGTGCTTGAGAGGCATCAGGGGTTGTTTGGGGCAAGATCCTGTATTTGCAGAATGATACAAAAATGAGAACTTGATCTCCTCTCTCCATGTGCTGAGATGTGCATCTGACATAGGAATCCAATTTGTCTGAGAAAAACTAAACAACACACTATAATGGGGAAGTAAAAGGACAGCACCTAAAAAAGGGAATGCTAGAAAAAAAATAGTCTGATGGTTGAGTTGAATGCATTGTCGATAAGTGTAATACCAGTGATCGCTGCTAGGAACTTTTAATTTGAAAGGGAACCCGTGAAGTCCTTATCTTTCTCTCTTTGCACCCCTCCCCCCACTTTACGAACTCCATTGCCTTACTGTTCACACTTCCCATGAAAGCAGGGCTTTTAAACTGAAGCAGACCTCTGACCCCTTCACACGACACCTGGAAAAGGCAGATAATGTGATACTTTCTGTTTATCATAGGACACCTAGAAACTCTGTAAGAAGATACCTCTCCTTTCCTAGACCATGCCTCTGGAAAGCTTAGCAACCAGGACCCCGTCCTCTTTGAATTCTGAGAATATCATGCAAACTGGAAAATTGGGGCTCAAATGTAAAGATTTGCCAAAGGGAGACCCCCCCACACACCTCTTTCTTTGGTCAGTTTGGTGGGGAAATCCTTTCAACAATTCAGAATGTGCCTTCGCTGGAAATGTTAATGAAAGCTGCAATATGCCGGTGAAGGGCTAGGAAAGAAATGTGTGTGGCGGTTAGAACTCTAGCACAGGGAGTCAGGACATGTAGCATATATTCCCTGCTCACTAACTAGGCTTGGACAGGTTGCCTAACTGCTCTATGACCCAGTCCCCTCTCCGCCCCCAAAAGGGGATAATAAAACTCAGGTAGAGTATAGGAGTTTGTAAAGAACTTTGAAAGTCTCTGTGGCAGGACAAATTACTATCATCATCTGTGCTGTTTGGGAGGGGCACTATGGCTATTAGACATTGCATGCATGCAAGTACATCTCAGATAGCCAGGGCATTGACAGCCTCTCTGTCAGTATATTCAAGAAGGAGTTCTGGGATTTGGGAGGGGGAGGAAGTCCCTTGTCAGTATAAACTTACCTCAGTGGGAGCTAATACCTGCAAAGGTATTGCGATGGGGATGGGGGAGGTGCTGAAGGAGGAAAGGGAATGCTCTTCCTTATTCCTTTTACTGGTGCCTGAGTCATCTGTTTATCTGCAGAATTGGTCTGAGCAGTGGTAGTGTAAGATTCTCCCACCCACCCTGCCCTGGCGGGAGTGAGAGAGAAAGATATTCTCCCCAGCCAGAGGCTGGATGACAAACTTGATGAACACAGCATTGTGTGTGGTGATATATTCATGACCCTTAAAGTCCTCAACTTCTGTGCTGAAACTGACAGCAAGGAGGCCAATTAATGCCAGTAGTATTGTTTATAGTGATGTGACGGAAAATAAGACTGAGACCCCCAACTCACTTCACCAGTGCCATGTGCATTTCAGATGGCACTGTCTAAATAATAATAGTAGGTCACTGATCATCAAGAGCTGTACTTAAAAAGGAGAAGATGAGCTTTTGTATATTCCTTCAATGTTTAATATATACATGTTCAGTTGAGTAGTAGGATCAATCTCTGAGGAGAGGTCCAGCACTAAAATAAGAGGGCTGAGGGTCAGGCTTGAGGTTCATTGGCAGAGCCATGTTGAGGAAGCGTGCACAGTTACTTGCCTGTCTGGATGGAATGGAAGGTCTCAGCTTCCTCACTTCTGAGACCTTTAAAAAAAATCAGCAAATGTTTACCAGAAGAAATGGAAGCTCCAACTGGAGCAAACTTTTTTATTGTAATTGCTAGATGGCGACATAGCTAGAATCAGGGTGTTATTGTAATATAGTAGAATTTCAGTATTATGAATACCTCAGGAATGGAGGTTGTTCGTAACTCTGAAATGTTCATAACTGTGAACAAAACATTATGGTGGTTCTTTCATTGACTTAATGCAGCTTTGAAACTTTACTATGCAGAAGAAAAATGCTGCTTTTCCTTTTTTGTTTTTTACTAGTTTATGTTTAACAGAGTACTGTATTTGCTTTTTGTGTCTGTGTGTCTGCTGCTGCCTGATGCATACTTCTGGTTCCAAATGAGGTATGTGGTTGACTGTTCAGTTTGTAACTCTAGTGCAGGGATCGGCAACCTTTGGCACACGGCCCGCTAGGTTTGTTTACCTGCCGCATCTGCAAGTTTGGCAGATCGCGGCTCCCACTGGCTGCGGTTTGCCGCTCCAGGCCAATGGGGGCTGCGGGAAGCGGCGCGGGCCGAGGGATGTGCTGGTCGCCACTTCTCGCAGCCCCCGTTGGCCTTCCCTGCTCTAGTGTTCGTAACTCTGAGTTTCAACTGTATACTCCAGTTAAAGCCAGAGCTAGATTTACCTATCACAGTGTGAAAAGTGTTAATTGAACTCTACACCCAAGTTGTGAGACAAGAACATGACTAAGTTTGTTCCATTTATGAGGGAGAGGAGAGTGCATGGTTTAGGAGCCTGAGCACAAGACGGGGAGCCAAGAACTCCTAAACTTGATGAACACAGAATTGAGTGTGGTGGTATAATGTGGACGGAGTCAGGTGCTGTAACTCCCCATCCTGCTGGATAAGGGCATTAACAGATAGAGGCTCCATATTACTTTGCCCGATTTGAGATACCTTGACTGGAGCTGCAGTATTGCCAACCCTCAGTGTTCAAAAATCATGAGATTTTTTTTTAAATAGTAATTTTTGGATTCTTTTAATTTGTCTTCTGGATTTTGGGCCTTTGAGGAGTCACATTTTTCAAGCTTTTCTCTGCAAACACTAGAGCAGGGATTGGCAACCTTTGGCACGCGGCCCATCAGGGAAATCCGCTGACTGGCCGGGATGGTTTGTTTACCTGCAGCATCTGCAGGTTCGGCCGATTGCAGCTCCCATTGGCCGCAGTTTGCCATTCCAGGAAGCAGCGGCCAGCACATCCCTCGGCCCACGCCGCTTCCTAGAGCCCCCATTGGCCTGGAACAGCGAACTGTGGCCAGTGGGAGCTGTGATCGGCTGAACATGCAGACGCTGCAGGTAAACTGTCCTGGCCTGCCAGCGGATTTCCCTGATGGGCTGTGTGCCAAAGGTTGCCGATCCCTGCACTAGAGCTAGAAACTTCCTTTATACATATACATATATATATATATAAAAGCTGAGAGTCTCATGTAGTTGGGGTTTGAAGAACACGAAATTTCAGGAGACTTGAAATAAGACAAGACAGTTGGCAAAAAAGAAACACAGGCTCATGGTGTCTCAACTACGGCACTCAAAATCAGTGGCCACTTTTGAGAATGTAGGCCCTAGCCTTTCTCTGCTCCAGGATCCGAATCTAGGACATAGCCGTATACTACTTCCCTATTACACAGGGTGTGGGTGAAGACCAGTTCATGTTTGTAAAGTTCTCTGAAGATGAAAGAACAGTGTGAAATGTGCAAATTTTATTAGCTGGCTCTTCTTGCCTGTGTTAGTAAAGAGAAATCCCAAACTGGACTGGAGCTGGGCTCTTTGTTGTCATCATAATGTATTTATCTTTCAATAAATTATTCACCCCGCATGGAAGCTTGCTGTTTTTTTCCAGGAAAGGTACCTGCTTTTGCCCAATCTTATGCTTGGTTAAGACACAAGGAAGTCAAGTGACTATATACATCTTAACTTACAGGCTAGCTGCTGAATATTTGCTCTGTTGGGGAGGCTGAAGGTGGGGGAAAATATGTATAATGAACAATGCCTTCAGGCCTGCCTATTATAGCAGCGATTTGTGACTCCCACTGTGTGTTTTGCAGTGCACGGGTAGGTTGCCACATGCATGGTTTTTGGCCTAATCCCCCTGATTTTATAAGCTTTGTCTCCATTTTGTGTGTGTTAGTGCTCACAATTCAGTATGGCAGTCATACCACAGGCCTGCACTGCGTTAGAGCTGCTGGCACTGTCATGCATTGTATCTTCTGTGCAGTCTGTGTCTCTAAAATCAATCCTCCCATCCCACTCTGAGAATAGGCTTATTCCCACATGAAATGTGTCAAGTCCTTACTCTGCTCAAACTTTCACTTAAACCTGGTTATGGTTTGACTAAAGATAGCTTGTTACATTACCACATCAGAACTATACAGTACAGCCACTCCTTTCAGAGGCATCTCTAAAAAGAAAAAAGTTGAGGCTCGTTTATCTTCCTCTCCACCTCTTCTTCCTTCACCCCTCACCGGAAAAAAAAAATCAGCTAATCAACCGTTGCATCTATTAAAGGTTTTTTAGTCTGTGGGATGCTGCATGCAAGAGCAGATCCTGCAGAAACCTCTTGCACCTGCAGGGGAAGTGCTCCATATACGGTATGGATGCTGGCAGAGTATTGATTCAGAATAAAATTTAAATGATTCTGTTCGTTTTGCCACATCCTGTTTCCCTCGTTTACATGTGCACCGCATTGATACGAGGCAAGTAATTTTCAGTTTGCTGGAGCTAGAGATGGGCTTGAACTGCAACAGTTGGAACCTGTTCCTTCAGGGGTGTTGGATCAGAGCTTTGTTTTTTCCCTCATAGAGAGAGGGGCAGGTGTGAAATTCAGATCTAGATCTGGGTTCAGTGTGCAAGCTCCCCAAAATTCTGGGATATTCAGACATGATTTTAGAATGATTTCATTTTAACCTAAGTCACTAGTGTTCCTGATTTCCTACTCTGATGAAAGGAGGCAAGAATTTGATCATTTGATTATGCAGCTTGTTGCCTTACAGTAGCTTGCCTTGTGTTGACAATGACAAAAGGATTGACATGTTTGAATCTCCTGACACTGCCCCATGGTCTGGTCTTCAGTAACTCCCAGGTCCTGTATATCATGGGGCTTTGGATACCACAGTAAAACTTTGACATGCTCGCCACTGTGTGGACTCCTATTATGCCTGTAACACACCTTCTATCTATACTGTATTACTCCCAGCAGTGCATTTGGAGGAAACTTGTTCTGCACAAAGGATCTGTGTCATTGTTCCACTATGTCAGTCCCCATTGGTGCAGTGCCAGCCTGGACCCCAATGATCAATGTAATGGTTGCTCCATTGGTCCTCCTTCCCAGTGCAGACCCCAAATCCTACTGCCCACCCTGCAGTGACAGCTCAGAGTACTGCCTCTGTCACTGATCATGCCTGAATTGCCCTGACTTCCCTGGAACTGCTCTGCAGATTCCCATGGTATTTGAATTTAGGACTCACCAAATACCCAAGCAAAGTAATGTATTTGATATTTGAAAAATCCAATATAACTGGATTCTTGTAATTCCTAATGAGGAATGGACATTTCATAATGGTGCATCAAATACTGTAGTTTGACTTATAAAATTGCTGATTCCAGAGTGTGTGTTCTAAAGGAAGAAACCCACTCATTCTCCTCAGCAGACTGAGGCCATGGCCACCCTACAAACTATGGCCAGTGCAAGTTATGTTGGCATAAAGCTGCCTCAGTTAGTAGATTATGCGCATGCATACTCGCCTCCTTGCACCGGCGCTGCGTGTACTCATCAGGAATGCTTGTGTCAATCTGCAGCGCACCGTGGGTAGGTATCCCAGTGTGCAACTCATCACCATCCAGCGCAGCATCTTTTGGGAAGTTTTGGCAATTCATGGTGGCTAGAATAAGTTGCGGAGGGGGTGACTTGGAGCGAGGGTTCAGCTTCCCAGTGCAACTGACTCCATCCCATAATGCCAACAATAGCCCATAATTTTTGTGCTTTTTTTCAAAATCCTGCAAACTGCATGGCCTTCCTCCCTATCCACCATCTCTGACAGAAGCCTGGAGCCTGCACAGTTCCTCACTATTGTCGAAAGCATTGCAAATACAGGATGCATGATCCTCCAGTATTTGCAGAACTGTAAGAAGACCCAAACCAGTGGGGTACCTGGCTATTTCTTGGAGTACAGATTGCTGCAAGACATAATGAGAACCAATTCAAGGTTGTTGGTGTTCACAGATCAGAGGGGTAGCCATGTTAGTCTGGATCTGTAAAAAGCAACAGAGAGTCCTGTGGCACCTTTAAGACTAACAGATGTATTGGAGCATAAGCTTTCGTGGGTGAATACCCACATGCGTCTGATGAAGTGGGTATTCACCCACGAAAGCTTATGCTCCAATACATCTGCTAGTCTTAAAGGTGCCACAGGACTCTCTGGTGTTCACAGAGCAGCTGCAGGTGGTGGGACACCGCTTCTGGGTCCAAGAAATGAGCATGGACTGGTGAGAACGCATTGTAATGCAGGCTTGGGTTGATGTGCAGTGGCTGCAGAACTTTTGGATGTCGAAGGCTACATTTCTGGAACAATGTGCCAATCTCACTGCAGCCATCCAACGCAGGGACACCAAACTGAGAGCTGTACTAACAGTGGAGAAGCGAGTGGCAATTGCACTGTGGGAACTTGCAATGCCAGATTGCTGCTGTCAGTGGGAAAATCCACGGTGAGGGACCATTGTCATGCAAGTGTTCACGGTCATTAATTGTCTCCTGCTACACAAGACTCTGACTCTCAGCAAAGTGCAGGACGTGATGGATGGATTTGCAGCAATGGGGTTCCTGAACTGTGATGGAGCAATAGATGGGATACGTATCCCTATTTTGGCACCAGACCATCGTGCCAGAGTACATCAAGAGAAGGGCTACTTTTCTAAGGTTATGCAAGCATTGGTGGATCACCAAGGATGCTTCATTGACATCAGTCTTGGCTGATCAGGGAAGGTGCATGACACTTGGATCTTTAAGAACACAGGACTGTTCAGAAACCTACAAGCAAGGACTTTTTCCCCAACTGCCTGATTATCATTGGAAATGTTGAAATCCCAGGAGTGATCCTGGGGCACCTAGACTACCCCTTGCTCTCCTGGCTCAGGAAGCCGTACACCAACCACCTCAACAACACCAGAATGACAGCTGAGTGCACGTTTGGTAGATTGAAGGGATGCTGGCATTTTTTACTAACACAAGATTGGATCTCAGTGGAAAAAAATACCAATGGTTAAATACTGCCTGCTGTGTTCTGCATAGTATTTGTGAAGCATAGGGGGAAAGATTGCCACTGGGATGGAGGGTGGTGGTGGAGTGGGTGCCTGGTGAATTTGAACAGCCAGACCCAAAGGCTATTAGAAGAGCAGAACGCAGAGCTATGTGGCTTAGAGGGCTCTTTCAAAGCCTCCCTAACAGTGAGCCACAGTAATGCATTGTGGTGTACTGTCAGGGCCGGCTCCAGCATTTCTGCCGCCCCAAGCAAAAAAAAAAGCTGCGATCGCGATTGGCGGCGACAATTGGGAAAAAAAAAAAAAAAGCCACGATCGGCGGTAGCAGTTCAGCGGCAGGTCCTTCGCTCCTAGAGGGAGTGAGGGACCTGCCGCCCCCGAATTGCCACAGGTGCCGCCCCTCTCCCTTGGCCGCCCCAAGCACCTGCTTGTTAAGCTGGTGCCTGGAGCCGGCCCTGTGTACTGTGCTGTACCTGGCCCTGCTGTTTTTGGGGCCTGTTAGGAATTGTGTGGTGCTTGGTGTACTTCTATGAATATTACATGGTCAATGCATCTGTTTTTGTGGTGCTTGCTGTACATTGATGATTATAACACTCATTGTCACTGATCCTATGAGTTATGCTGTACAGTAACAAGTAATTGGTTGCTTTCAGAATTGCTAGGCACTCTGCAGCATATATTGTGAACTAATGAAGATTAAATATGTTCCAGATTTTTATTCTGTAATAGTGGGGGAAAAAATCTGTGCAATTTAAAAGCAAACACATTAAAAACTTAATAAATTAATAGACAAAACTTATGAAGGGGAAAGACTATAGGAGAGAGGGATAGCTTAGTGGTTTGAGCATTGGCCTGCTAAACTCCAGGTTGTGAGTTCAGCCCTTGAGAGGGCCACCCCGGGCTGGGGAAAAATCAGCACTTGGTCCTGCTAGTGAAGGCAGGGGGCTTGACTCAATGACCTTTCAGGGTCCCTTCCAGTTCTAGGAGATGGGTATATCTCCATATATTCTATTTCTAAAATTATTATTATAACATTCATGCCAATTTCAGCTACACATACACCAACCGTAGCTTTCACAGGTCAGTGTATGTGAAGCTGTGACTGTCTAATGTCCCCCGGGGTGGAGTGGTAGGGGTGGGGCAGCATGCCACTGATGTTATGTGGAATGTTGTACATGGGGGGGGGGGGGTGGAGGGAGGTGCTGAAATGGAGTTCTCTGTGGACTGCAGAGGGAGGTGAACCTGGGATTGTTGAACCTGTAGGTCCACAAGAGTTTGCAGCATCTGTATTTGCTGCTGGAGAAGCCCTATTATTATGTCCTGATGCATCTCCCTCCATTTTCCTGCTGGGTCTTTCTCCTTTCCACTCTTTTCTTCTCTAGGCTGTCTGATGTGTTGACCCTCCAGGCCCTTTGCTCATGTTCTGATGCAGCACTGGCTTGCAGGATCTCATCAAACATGTCATCCTAAGTCCTCTTCTTTCTCCTCCTTATCTGGCTCAGCCATTCCACGGCTGTGGAGAGGAACCCCTCAAGGTTGCAATGGCAGCAGCTGCAGATAAAACACAGAAGTACCATTGTCAGTATAGTCACAATGGAAAGCAAAAGTTAAGATTTAAAACTCCCTTCCCTTCTTTCCCTAAAGTTTTTAAAACAAGACGTGCTTACTGACACTTCTTCTTCCGAGTGCCTGTGCACGGCCTCACTCCCATTAATAATGGGGAGTATGGCCCACCATGGATGAGGGAAATGAGGAGGGAATCACTCGGTTGCATGAAACTATGAGCATAGGGCAATGGCCACTGAATACTGGCACCATTTTCCACAGGCGGTGGTGATTTCAGCTGATCCCTCACTCCTGAGGGTAACAGAAGCAGAGAGAGCACAGCTGCTTCTGGCATCCTGAAGCAGCCTGGGCCCATATGCTGCTAGCCTCTGTACTGCAATGGTGCCTGCCAAAGTTATTGCCGACTGGTGCAGGAAAGTGTCCTACCGCAGAAGGGGAAATAAGGCTGCCACCCCTAGAAACCTTCAGGAGAGGACTGCTGAGTACATACATTAAAGTTTCATTGAGCTGTCTCAGGAGGATTCAGGAGACTGCTCATAAACAAACTGCTCTGCCTGCCCCCCCCTCTCCCCAGCCTAACTCTATAGGGGAATCAAAAGCAGATAACAACAATACCTTTCTTTGCTGTACTGCTCCCTTTTCTAGTACAAGTAACTTAATGAAAAGTCAATAGCTGTGTACTGTTAAGTTGGGGGAGCCATCAGTAAATCACTGTAATGGGAAACAGAATTACACACTTACCCGAGGTTCCTTCCTCTACATTGGGCTTGACTGCCTGGACTGCAGTGGAGACTCAGGCAGACCCTGGCTCGTGGCACACCTTCCTGCCGCCCAGTTGCAGGATGTCCCCCATCCTCCTCCATCTCTTCATTGTTCATACGAGGGGCCTGTAGCTCAGGCTACTCAGAGGGATCAGTGGTGGTCTGCAAGGTGTGGGGGGATCGCCTCCAAGTATGGCATGCAGATCTTTGTAAAAGTGGCAGGTCTGCAGCTCAGTACTGGATTGACTATTGGTCTCCCTGGCCTTCTGATATGTCTGGGGTACTTCCTTCACTTTCACACAGCACTGCTGCTGATCCCTGTCATTCCCCTTCTGCATCCCCTGTGCAATCTGCTTGTAGATATCCACATTTCTAAGGCTGGTCCGTAGCTGTGCCTGCACAGCATCTTCTCCCCCCAGGCCCAGGAGATTCAATATCTCCTATCTAATCCAAGCTGGAGCGTGCCTGGAATGTGTAGCCAGCATGGTCAGCTGGCTCAGTTGCACACAATACTAGGGAGCTGCTAGGTGTGCTTGCCAGGCTGGATAATCAAGAAAAGACATTTCAAAAATTCTTGGTGCTTTAAATGGGTGGGGGACCTTCCAGTCTCCATGACTGCTGGGCAGGAGAGTTCACAAATGTGACCAGAGCAGTGAGTGCCAGACACCCACAACTCCTCCCCCCCAGAGCCCACCTGCGGACCCCCCTGTCAATGCATCCAAACCTCCTCCTCCCCAGAGCCCAACCGCAGGGCCTCCTCAGCCCATACACCTGTCCCCCTCCCTCCCCAGGGATCCAGAGGGAGAAACAACTTGATGCTTGATCCCAGGCTTGCACGGAGTTCCTGCATGCCGTCCTCTCCTTCCCTCAGGGCATGCTGGGAACTGCAGCTGTCAGGAACCCTCTAGCTCCCTCCCCCCAGCAGTGTCTTCTGCTAAGTCCAGTGGCCCCTAGTGGCGGATAGCAGCACTGCAGCCCATTTCTGTGGGGAAAAGGAAATTCTGCGTGCACAACATTAATTTCTGCAAAATTCTGCATTGCGCAGTGGTGCAGTATTCCCCCAGGAGTACATTATATTGCTGGACTGATGGTTTTTAATGGTTGCACTTTGTATAGTGACATCAGCAAGTTCAGAAATAAGAGGCAAGTCTTGGTCACCTTACTCATGTGAATAGTTCTATTAAAGTCAATTGAACTACTTGGGAGAGCAAGGCTAGTATGTTGGAGTGGGAGCTGGGGTGGTCCTCACTCCTTTTGATATCATTGTGACTACTCACATGAGCAAGGCCAGTAAAATTTGACTCTACATGTTTGTGTTGTGCTATTTCCGTTAAATGACACGTGAACCAGAGGTCCTGATTTTCTGGCACCTGTGGTTCATATGACACCTACATAGACTGGAGAACCTCTGCAATAGTGCTATTGCTGACTAGACCCTTTAAAAATAACTTCATCCTGCCAAATTCATAACGCAGCAATACAGGGAAACAAAATCATCGGGTCAGATTCTCACTTGTACTAAATCTTGGTAGTTCCATGGACTTTAATGGAGCTGAGCCAATGTACACCAGCAGAGAAACTGGCCCATTCTCTTCACAGACTGTTTCCATGAAGATTGGTTTTTAATTCAGGATTTGTATCAACTCAGTTCTCCATGTTTGAAGCAATCCTGTGCTTGCCCATTTTCTTGTCACCGCATTGATGGCCTCTCAAGAGCAGCTCTCACTCTGTAGAACTGTGGCTTCTATTAGCAAGTTTCAGTGTGTGCTTTATTTTCCCCTTCGCTCCTCCTTCCTCGATTTGGGTAGCAGATGGTGCTAATTCCCATGGTGATTCTTGATGCAGCTGAGGTCTCTTCCCTGATGCCGCCACTGTATCATGGAAACTCCCTCTGGTCTCTTTGGAGAAGAGAACACATAGCTGATTATTATCTTCTGTTTATGATTTTTAAGATCCTATTAGGATTATATTTCCCGTTGCTGGGTTTTTTGCCCCTCTCCACCTGTTCCCAGGATCTTTGGTATGACATTTCCCCTCCCATCTGGGGAATTTTCCTTTACATTGTTGTCAGTTAAATTATTTTGCATTCCTCTACGCACAACACAATTGCATTTGTAAACATTCCCTTTTGCCGCTATATTTACATTCTCTTTCAAGAGGAAAGGCTGACACCTTACAGATAGTCAGATCATTTTAGTCTCGTTAAAATAGTGCATTTTTCTTCCCTATTTTGTTTTCTGCTTCAAAGTCCATATTAAAATTTTCATTTAACCTCAACTTTAGCTCTAAAGCTGATCCTGGCCTCTCCCTCTCTTTTGTGGCACCTCTCAAGGCTGCCAACACTCCTTCCTCCCCATTGTTCGAACCAACTATGTATCATGCTCCCCCCTCCTGGATTCCCAGCACTGGCTTCCAATCTCCTTCTATATCAGATTCAGATGCCTCATTCTCACTTTCAAAACCCTGCACAACTCTACCCTGGCCCTCCCACTGGTGTAACTCCACTGAAATCAGTGCATTTATACTGGTGTGATTAGAAACAGAATTTGACCTCTTGTCTCTGATTGCCTCCTGCTCTGTCATTAGTGCCTTGTGGTCTTCTAATTCAGCTTTCCTTGTTGCTCCTTTAGTTTCCCATAAGTGACTGGGCATTTTCCTATTGCTTAACCTCCTAGACCCTGTGTGCCATGATACCTAACTCCCCTCCTTTAAACCTCTTTCAATCTTCCTTTCTTTTGGTTAGCTTTTCTCTGCTGGTCTCCACATTGGCATTCATAAGAATGCTGGACCAAATTCGGGTGCTTTTGAAGTCCCATGTTTTCTCCCACTGCCCCCCCTCTTTTGGCCAATTCTTACTGTTATATCTATTTAGATAGTAAATTTCTTAGGGCAGGGACTTGCCTATTTTATTAGCTGTAATGTGCCATGCACACCTGTGCACTGTATAAATGTAGCAATCCAAGGGGAGCAAGAGGGTGTGTCCTTCTGAAAACCCACCAAGCTCTAGTGACAAAAGGAATTGCATCGTCTTCACACCAAACTGAATTTTTCAGCATGATGGCTAGTACATCCGTGGAAAGACTAGCTTCAGGGTATGACTCTCCCCCTGGAGTGGAAATGAGAACAGAAAGGTGGGGTGTAGTAGTTTATAGAGATTCTTCCCCCACCCCATCCTTGTATCTCTTCACAGCGGAGAGGTATAAACACCTGAGAGTCTCAGTTTGAGCAGATGTAGGGCACTTTTCAAATATTTGCATAGAGACAATCTCTCTTCATTCTTAATCAGGGAATTGCCACAGTCCTATGTTGTGGGAGAAGAAGCACAATGGTTCCATGTGCTCCTTCAATAGTTCCTCCTCTGGGATGCTAGTACCATGTATGACATCATGGTCAGCTTCTCAGGTGAGTCCTTAGAGGCCTTGGCTGTCCCAATGACACATGTTTCAAGTTGTTGTTTTGTAGAAAGCATTGTTTAGATCAAACCCAATCTCAGTTGCTGGATGCAGTGGCTGTTGGGTCCAAACTTAAACAGGAAAATGCTACCAGAAATTAACTGTAATTTCTTATGTCTATCACTGGGGCTCAAATGTAAAAGTGTGCCTGGGAATTAAGGTTGGGGATGAGGTAGAAGTAAAATCAGTGGCTCACATGGTGTGTGTGTGTAAGTGTGTGTGTGAGAGAGAGAGAAGGCTGGCTTGAGTATCAATTATATATAGTCCCTAGCAGAGAGCAATAGCATCATCAAGCAAACAGTTTCTCTGTTCCAGGAACTTCTAATCAACAAGGACTATAACTCTAGGCATCTTTCCCAGTCATCTCGGGCAAACGTGCAAATGGATTGTTTTTAACCCTTATATATAAGGCCTCCCTTCCACTCCCAATAATGGTCACTAACCACCTGTGCTTTGTAACCTAGATAGCAATACACCAAGTTTTCCCCAAAGTCTATTTGGCATTGTGTGGTACCAGTAGGACAATGCATTATATTTTAATTTGCAGATGTCTTGAACCAGTTTGGATCTAAAGGTGTCCTCCCTCTCCCAATGTCATGTTTGTTGTAGAAACTGAGACATAGTTTCCTCTCAGTTAAAGAGGTTTATCCTCCATCAATGTCAAAGTTACTGAACGTGGAATTTTGGTCCTCTGTGTGTGTGAGATTCCTGTGATTTTTTTTAATCCTGTTTCTTACAATGCTTAAGGTTCACTTGGCAACATTGTAGGCTTGATTCTCCCCTTACTTTTGTTTTACACCACTGTATAACAATATACAGTATAGTCCCCAGTCAGTAGCTTCAGTGGAGAAACTCTTTATTTACATGTGGGTGAGAGGGGAATCGGGCTCCTTGCATCTCATCTGAAAAGCAATGGTGATGTGATGCAGTAGGAGAGCTGCTCTGTGCATCAGCCAGCAGTGAGGGTCTGTCGATCACCCTGAGTCTCTCTCCTTGATATGTGTTTAGCCAAGGAGGACTGAAAAGGACTCTTTAATTAGCCTGCTACTCCAGGGAGTAGAAAAACTGGGACAGGAATCTAATCTGGCTTTCCTGGATGGCAGGGCACAGCAGTAGGCTGGCCAAAGAAGTTAAATGTGAAACATTTTGTTTAAATATTTACATTTTAACCCTTAGGAAACTGGCTTGTGTTCCCAGCAGGATGTAACCTGCCACTGGCTAATCTCAATACTTTTGCTAAGGCTGCTGGTGGGGACTGTATTAGGAAAGGTCTGCAGCTTCTAGGGACTGGCCTGGAACCTCTTCTTGTAGTTGGTTAACCCTGCCCTGCTTCTCCTGTGGATGGTCTCCATGACCCTTTATCCCCCAGACAGCCGTCTGAGTGGGAACCACCTCCCCTAGTTGTCCAGTTCTATTCTCTCCGTCAGCCCAGGAAGCATCAGTGAGGAAACAATATATGCCTATGCCAGAGCCTGGGGATGTCCTGGCATGAATGGCAGAGCAGTTTCTTGCTGATGAGCAAGCCAGCTCATGAGAATAGGTGAGCAGAGAGAATGAGGCTGGTGAGCTACTCAAGGTCCCTTTTCATACTTCATAGCGGAAACTAATTAAGGTGTTGATGGGCTATTGTTGAATTCAAAGCTCTCCACATGATTGGCCTACCTTTATCTCTGCCCCCATAACCTTCCTTGACAGGGCTTTCCAATGGAACAATGAAACTACTGGTCAATACAGAGAGGCTGAACTATAGTGGGAGCCACACCTCAACTATGGAACACACTCCCACGAGGGATAAGAATGGCCACCAACATCATGGCATTCACACCAAACGCAAAAACTACTCTTAGCTCTGTCTCAGTCACTTGTAATGCTGATATTATTCCATCCATTTAAACATACTGAAAAATGCAGTGCTTTTTTATAAGGCCCAAGAACTTTATTTTCAAGTTCACTTCACAGTTTGTATATGCTGAGAAAAGGTTTTTACCTGGTGTGCTCCCAGTGCTGATAAACGTGTGCAGCTTTTCTGTAGCTCTGGCCTTCTGCAAAACAAATACTGAGATCTCAACACTTATTTTCCTTCCAAGGTTAGCTGCCAATTTAACTACTCTTATTGCCTTTGCAGCTTCCGTCTAGAAGCCACTCCTGACACTTTTTTTGTTTTAACATTTACTTCTACATTTTTCCAAGGAAACAATCACTCTTGAAGTACCATCAAGAATGAATTTGGCCCAGTGAGACCAATAATGGATTGAAGCTTTATAATCTCTGATATGCTGTGGTACTGAAAACATTCTACATATCAAAGGCAGGGCTTCATTAGGATAATTCAGATCACACACTTCATTTAAGATGTACAGCAAGTGGTTTTTTGTTTTTTTTCATCCCAGTTTATTAAAACAAATTTCAGTGACGCTGGTTCTGCTGAAAGTTTCTGGATTTCCAGACCTGGAGACTGAAGTTCTCTATCCAAAGACCCTGTACAACATGGTCAGTGGGAGTGCAAGCTTCCTTATATCTATTCCAACAGCATGCTTCCATAAGAACCTAGGAGAATTATATAGCTTTCTCTACACTGGTTTAGAAAGTGGATGGGTAAGGAATTAATGTAAGCTAAATTGATAGAGGGCACCTCTAAACCAAAATAAGTGTTCCCACAAGGGAATTGCACCAATTTATCCAAACTGATTTAGTTTACTTGGTACAATTTCCTTGTGTAGATGAGGCCCTAGAGAAAAGTTTGGTCTTCAAACACATTCATTGTTTTTCTAGGTGTGCTGCTGGTGATGGTAGTGCTAGTTATGTGGAAACTTGTCAATTACAAAGTGAACTTCAATCCCCAACTCACGTCTTATGGGTTACATGGATTCCTTTTGTTTTCTGGATAGGCTCGCCCATCTGGGATTATGAGAACCGCTTTTGTGCTGCCTCTCCCCCAGTCCCAAAACATTTCTATAGAAGTTGAAACAAGGATGTAGGGAAGTATGCAGGTGATGGACTGCTGGGCTTCATGGGCTCCCTTGTTGGGAGCTAGCAGAGAACTGAAGTGGATGAGAATTTAGTTCGTGGGATTTTAAGACTGTCAGACCATTTTTGAGAGAGATTGTAGGGGTGGGGGAAAGAGAGAGGTTTCCATTATCTGGGGCATATTTGTATTCAAAGGAAAACTCTCCTCTGGGGCCTGTTATTCTTGATAGCATCTCCAAGACTTTTATCATAGCCCAACCAAGTATTTTCTTTCTATTTTAACTAGTGATTATGTATGGGATTCTGTCATTCAAAGAGTTCTGGGTCCCTTCCTTGTAAGTACCCCCACAATGGATATGTAGATTACAAGCTCTGAGGCACTTGGGAGGAGGCTAGAGGTTGGTGAAAATGTCCAAACCCTTTCCACACGTCCTTGAAGCACCTTGTCTTGAATTGAAAGTGACTGTTTGATTCAGAAATCCTATTATCTGAGGACCATTCACACAATAACCCTAACAGCCCCTCTGTGTACTATCAGGGACTACTAATTGTTGTAAATGTCTGAGTAAGTTTTTTTTAAACACTTTTAAATAAACCCTGAAAACACAGATGCTAATTTCACGGCACGACATTTCTTTCCCTTGGGTTCCTGCTTTCTCTCTGTTTCTCTTCTACTTTACATCAAGACATGGCAAAAAGCCAACACATCAGAGGCATGATTTGGGAGCCATACGCAAAGATCTCGAAACTCCTTTGAATTGAGACTCCTCCTACTTCACAATAATTGTACTGTATTTTACTTGTCAATAATGCTTCTTACCCCAGGATATCCAACTGCTTTGCAGAGAGGTATGTGTGTAGGTATTATCCCCACTTACATAAAGAAAAATAAAGCAGAGGTAGGTTGCATGATTTGCCCAGGAATCAAAGCCAGCAGGGACACTGACTCCCAGTCAGAAGACCTTGCTTTCCTCAGTAACTTTAGTTACAAGCCTTTCTTCTATTTCTGTTATAGGGAGGCTCCATATAATTCCCATTTGACTTTCACTTTATCATACACAGATAAGGATTCTCCCTAGATGTCCATGAACCTGGTAGGAAAAGCATAAAAGTTAAGATCTGGGCAAACCTTCACCAAGGACTGTTGTTCTGTCCTATGACAGGTCATGCTTAACTCCCCATTCACTCATCACTTGTGCCATAGTATGTTGGACAAGAATTATATTTAAATAGTTACATAACTCTTAGTTAAAAAAACAGTTGATACACTTCCAAGTTAATAAAACCTTTACAGAATGAGGGAGGAGCAAATAAATTCAGATTAAATAAGAAGCAACCTGAACACTGACCAGAATTGAACCATTTTTGGGTGAGAAATATCTCAAGAGTGAGAATTCTTCCCTGATCCCCTCTCCCCCCCCCCACTTTTGTTCACCTCTGCACTTGCAGGTTGCATACAGAAGTGGAAATGCCAAAATACTGTGAGAGCAATTGCTTTTATGAGATGTCTGGACTTTCTGGAACCCAAAATTATCAGAAATCTATGAGTGTTATGGTCATATGAAATCTTCATCCTAACTATGCAAAACCATGTGGCTTGGATCAGAATTGAAACTGAGCTGAATCACTGAATCTAGTGAGGTTACAGGATCCTTTACCAAAGAACAGTAAGAATACTTTAAAAAAAGTAGATAGATTGGGACTAAAACAGCTCATCAGATGTGTGTGTGGCTTTTGCGGTTTAAAAATTTCTGGAATTCAGAGGTTTGAGCTGTAGTTCTGTATTTTAGTTTGTAGACAAGTTCATAACTGAAATTTAGCTCAGACCTTTCCATGTGTGGCTTCTATTTGGGGGGCTCTGTCAACAGTATGAACAGATCTATGGTTCTTTTCTGCTGTGAGATTTCTGGGATGTCAGGAGTAATGGAACATGGAGAGGAGCAGAACCCGGGTAAAGGGACATAATAAACTTAAAACTTAGTTTCACAAGAAGGGTGAAAAAGAGTGTCAGGCACCACACTTTCCTTACACACTTTGTATTTTTAAAAATCACATTTTTTATTTTGTATGTACTTCTCTCTTACCTGCTGCAGTGTGGAAAGACTGGCACAACAGCAGGGAAATCCAGGTAAGACTGTACAGCTGAAACTGACTATATGCAAAGAGCTGTCAAAAGCATGCAGCAATCAAACTGAAAAATGGAGAAAATCACATTTCCTCTAGTCTCTCTTGATGAGGGTGACCTTATGGCTTGGTCTACACTTAACATTTAGGCTGACATAGCTATGTTGGCTAGAGGTGTGAAAAATCCACACACCTGAGTGCCACAGCTATACTTACCTAACCTCTGGTGTAGATTCAGCTCAGTCAATGGAAGAATTCTTCTGTTGACCTAGCTACCGTTGCTTGGGGAGGCTGTGTTCGGACACCAATGGTAAAACCCCTTCTAATGGTGTACGCTGTGTCTATGCTGTGGGGTTATCCCACAATAGCTCTGGCACCATAACTATGCTACTAGAGTACCCAGAAAGTACATATGGCCTAAATGTGACCTGTGACAATACAAGGTTAAAAAAAAAAAAAAGTTCAGACAGAAGTGCGATTTATTTATGTTAAGTTGGCAATGTCCTTTTTAAAGATGGATCAAGAATGAGTTTCTGTAGGTTGTAGAGCATTTTAACTATCATCTCATCTCTCATCAGTGAAAATAAAATTCAGAGGGATCAGGTTCTCTCCTCAGCCTTCCCGTCTCACTGTAAATAGGACCAATCCTGCTGTGAGTTTTTCTTGTGGCCAGGATGGAAGGCGAGGGCTATACCAGAGGATGTTCTTGGGCTAATATGGCTTAAAGTTAACACAACACTCCTCCTCCTCCCATTAGAAATAAAGCATGCTACAGCTTTTGTGTTCCTCACATTAGGTCAGAGTCACTGCTGAGGTAAGTAGGCAGAAGCCAAAGTCAACAGAGTTGCACCTGCCTATGCCAGTGGTAGGTCACCCCAGCCATTTTTTGTTTTGCTTATATGAAAAACTCCAGGACATTTTCAGGGATTGCAATGGGCCAGGGCCTCTTTTTCACAGTTTATCAGAGAGTAGAGTATGGCATCAGTGCAATGTTGTCAACATAATGATTGGACGTTTGGTTCAACAGTGACTTCATGAGGGAATAGCGTCACTTTACTGACCTACTGGCAACACAGCCTGCAGCACCTGGGTTTTCAAACTAACATAAAGCATCACTGCAATGTAGCCCACTCTGAGGTATGCAGCCCAATAGTACACAACAGGGGAGGGTGAAGTTTGGCTAAGAACAGTATGTGGAGAGAACCTCTACTACTATGGAAAATTCCATGAGATTTTTAATATCTATAAATTGGATAGGACCTTGACTCTTAAGGTCTCATTCAAAAGATGCTTTCCTCCTTTCAATGGTATAGTGGCTGAAACAAAAGAAGTTGTACTTGTTGGTTGTATTTGATACAGGAATGGATTATTTGAGTTGATCTGGAGAAAACAAAGGGCTGTTTGTTGCTATATTTTAAAAGATTGTCAAGGTTGCTCATAGCATTGGATGAATAGGTACTTTTTATTTTAGAGTAGAGAAAATTCAAATAAATGATAGACACTGTTACCTACCTCAGATAGATCAAGGGCTGAACTGATCCCACTTGAAGTTGAATGTGTGACCTTAGGGAATTTGTGTGTCATCGTGAGGGGTGGACTAAGCCATCTCTTTCAACCTGCATAGGCATTCCCTGTCATGGTGCTTTACTTAAGCCCTGGTTGCATAGCTATCCTCCAGTGGAAGCAGCATTACTTGAAATGGAATATACTGTTTATTAAAGTGTTTTCCTGTGCCCACAACATGATTTTGTATAATGGGTTTGTGTAGCATGCAAGGGGAGAGAACGGGGTAAAAGGACAAAATAGATAGGTCTCTGCCTCTGAGCATGGAAAAGTCCCATCACATTCTACTGTGATGTTTGCACTAGGAATAATATGGCAAGGATTACGCCTGCTGCATGTGAACAGTGAGAGGAACTTTTTGCTGGTATGTTAGGTAGAAAAATGCCTAAGAGTAACTGAGCTCCTTGTTGACAGAATAGCTTATGAGATGCGTTCAAACTATCCATTTGTAAAGCATTTCTGTGCAGTACACTACAGTGCTGCCGTCTCACTACATGCTTCCTCTTTGGAAGATTTTTCTGCCTGGGCACCTTCATAATGCAATCAAGCTGAACAGGAAGCCATGGTAGGGCTTGTATCCAAGGTGAGGGACCTTTGGATATTCTTGTGTCTTAGTGTGTGTGAAAGTGCATTCATGACCTGATAGCATACAAAGCAGAGAAGCTGGACAGCCAAATAGACAAAGACTTGTGCTTGGCAGGGCACAGAGAGAAAGGAAAACAATTGAATGGTGTAGCTGAAAAAAAGGCTATAGGGTGACAGCATTGTAAGAAGAAATAATAGGTGATTTATACTTCTTAACATCATGGAGACCTCTGGATGTAAACAGCAAATGCTCCTCGTGGGCCAATCTGGGAAGATATTAAAATAAATAATAATAATACTTGTATTATCCTAGAACCTAGGATTCCCAGCTGTGGACCAGGACCCCATTGTGCTAGGTGCTGCACAGACCTGGACCCAAAAGAGCTCACAATCCAAGTACAAGACAGGGAAGTACAAGACATGGCAGGGAAGACATGTTGACTGTGTAGCAGGATGGGAAGGAGATAGAGTGTAGCCAGTTGGTTAAAAGAGCCAAGTGAGAACCAGGGTATCTGGGTTCAGTTCTTGTAGTGGAGCCTTGTCCTCTTTGTGCCTGTCTGTAAAAATGCAGATAACTCTCAACAGGCTGCAGGAGGCGTAATTCATTGATTAAGGTGGGAAGAGCTGTAGAGATAAGCAGTGTTAGTAGGGAGTGACTAGGTAGTGGCACTGGCCAAGAAAGCTTTCAGCATTTATGCTTGGCTGGGGTGTTGTGAGCTCTCTTGGATATAGGCCTCACTGGTGCTATTCGTATGCTGGTCATCTTGGCATTGGGTTGTAACATGCACTGGGTGCGTGCTTTTCACCATAAGGCTGCTCAGAATAAGGCAGTCTGCTTCCTAAAGAGTGTGAGTAGGAAGCAAGTCACACCTATGGCCCGTGATCTGCATTGGTTGCCAGTCTTTCCAGTTGCAGTTTAGGGTGGTGCTTTTAATTAGGACCCAGCACACTTTATATCAGAGATCACCTCCCTTCCTGTGTCATGCTGTGATGGATGAGATCGCCCAAAGCACTAAGCTATCAGCCCTCCAGTTTAACTGTGCAGGGACTGGCAACAGTGTGTGCATGCAACAGTAGAATTTGCTCCCCACTTCAGTTCAACAGAGCCCCAAACTATTCACCTTCAGCATATGCTGCAAGCCCTATATAGTCTGCCAGGCTTTTCAACTATTGTGATAAGGGCGTGAGAGTTGGGAGGTGATTTTATGGGATTTGAAGTGTCCTTTATGTTTTCCTGTTTAATGTGGCTTATTGTAACATTTTGTAAACATGTAAAGATCTCTGGGGAAAGAGGGCTTGCTCATCTAGGAGTTTGTTCTCTTTCTGCCCTGTAGCTCCTCTAGGAAATACTTGGTATTAAAACAATTTTTTCCCCTTCCAAAAGTTCAATCTTGCACAGTAACTTTGTCTAAGCTTTCATTTGTCAACAGTCTATATTTGCTTTTTCTAAAGCCCCCAAAGGGGAATTGAAAGCCAACGACTGTTTCTTAAAGTGAATTATTTCATCAGCTTGCTCATTCATATTTCGAACATTGCTGATCAATTGTACACCTGAGGAACTGCATTGTTTTGCTGTGCTGAGGGTTTCTCAGTTACAAAACTTGGTTCTGAAAACCAGATTCGTCTTGAAAAGCAGCCTTCCTGTAGCAAATTCCCTTTGTCTCCCTCCTCCCACTAGCCATACAGCACCTTTACTCCCCTCCTGCCTGTAAGTGGACAGTAATGACATCATTACAGGCATGAAACGGCATCATTTTGCAAAATTTCCCCATTCACTGGTGTGACTCAAGCCAGCTCAGAGTTCCGTAGCTGCCTCTTTCCCTCCCAAAGACATTCCTCCTCAATCATGCTGTCTGAGGAAGTTACTACTACTAAACAATCAAGTTCTGAAGTCCTTATTCGTGGCAAACCTTCACTGACTCCTTCATAATTTGGCCTATTAATATTTCTACCACCCTTTATTTTTAGCCTTATTTCAGTATTAATACATATAGGATCATCAACGTAAGTCATGATTCTCTCAGGATACTTTTTACCTACTATTGTTAAAAGTAACACCTCAGATGGCTACAACTGAGATCAGAAAATGCTACTGTATCCTATTTTTTAGGTTGATTTTCTGTGTACTTTTGACAGCACTTTGCACATACTCAGTTTCACCTATGTTGTTTGTGTGGATTTTTCCATAGAAGAACAGGGGGGGTGGCGACCAAAAAACACACAACTGTAGGAAAGTGTGATTGAAAACCACAAAGATTGGTAAGGGGGAAAACCCAATGGGAGCTGTTATGCCAGAACCTATTTTTAATTCACTTTTTCAAATTGACTAGGGCCCAGATGCGCTTAGGTATTTAGGCACCTAACTCGCATTTATTTTATTAGGAGTTAGTCATCTAAATACTTTTGAGAATCTAGATCTAGGTTTCAAGTTGGAGTCCTTCGCGCCATATTGTTGAGACATCCTAACTAGTGGAAATGCCAAAAATCTAGCTGGCACCTTCTAACTTCTCTAACTGGGGAAGCCCGCAAGAGTGATTGGGTCTAACTCCTGTGCAGGGACACCCTAAGTAAGTTAATGGTGTTACACCAGGGATGGATCTTTTCCATTGTAAGCTTCTCCAGGCCTATCAGTAAAACAACCAGACAATGCTTTGATTAAAGCCAAGGCAAGAAAAAGAGCAAAGGGAGCTTTCTTCTAGGAAATGAAATTCTTTCTATGGAGCTGGCAGGAACCCAAGAGTTCAGCTTTAACTTACCTGGAGAGGTTGCTCTGGGATCTCTGAAATTTAACTCCTATTGTAGTGAGTTTTACAAGATGTTTCCTGGGTTGTGAGTTTTTTTTCTTTGTCCTAACCCTCCTTCCTTCTCAAGCTTGTCTAGAAAGTCGTCTTTTCAATCAATTCCCCATGCCCAAAACACCAAGAAAACCTGCTGGCTTTGCCAGAAAACGTTTAGCACATTAGCAGGTTTAACTGCCACAGTTGCAATCACTTAGGAGGCCACAGAACTGCATAGATTTCATTCCAGGATCCCTTCCAGCTGGTGGCTTTTTTTGACAACACTCGGTGGCACAGTTACAAGCACACAATGCCTGCAATATAGATGAAATATGAGTTGCTGTACTACATGGGGAGTATAGTTGTGGGGGAGGAGGGAGGGTAACAAGATCAGCTTGATAATGTCTGTAGAGAGAGAAATTTGAAGTGGCTTGGGTAAGGTTTCCACTATCTAGTATCCTTATGAAAATGGTTATTACTGCAGTTTCTCTGTTCTTGCTTAAGAAAAGGATCAGTGCTGACCTATCCAGCTCTCTCTGTAGTAAGTAGTATTTATGCCCTGTTGTTTTCTGGCTTGGGTAACTCATGTCACCTGCAACTTATTTCTGTAATGGCCTCTGAGTCAGATTCTGCGTGGGCTTCAGCAGTGTAAAATACAGATGAATTCCTTTGAAGTCAATGCAGTTACTCTGGATTTTTAAACTGGTGCAGCTGAATGCAGAATTTGGCCTTCTGACTCTAGTAACACCTGCAGCAAGAACAGAGAGGCTCCCAGCCTGCTGAATTGAGCCAGGCAACTGCTTATCTCTTCTGCAGATGTTTCTGCCTTTTTGTCTCCTTAATGTAGGGAGAGGGGGAGTGACAGAACATTGGAATGTGCCATATCCTCTCTGTTCCCTCCTGGTTGGTTCAGTGTAGCCAAAAGCTAGTATGGTTTAGGAGCTGGAGACTAGGTGCCGATCAACACAGCAAACAGGGAACTGTTTAATAACTTGTTAGTTCTCTGACCATATTATTGCATTTTTGACTGGGGATAGGGCCAAATCATGTTCGGAAATCATGCTGTCATTCTAGCCCTGCCTTGAACCATATGCTAATGCTGTTGGGCCATATCCAAGTGTAATGACTGTTTAAAGATGATAGCTACCTGCTCATGTTTCTCAGCAAAATATCTGTTCACACTAGAGAGGGAAATTCTGCTGGAATGATGTTAGCAATGACCATGTTTGGACACTTCTGTAGGCAGATGGCATGGCAAGATTCCATGGGGGCCAGCCTTGCTGTTTCCTAGCGTATATTTTTTTCTCTGTATGCTTCCTTTGGAGGGACAAGATGCTGGAGAGATAGGGTGCTGTCTCTACAGGGATGGGACTCAGTTGCTCTGGTCTGCAGGGAGTAGCACTGACCGTCTAGCACTGGCAAAGAAAAATGTGTTTCTGTTGGTTTGGTTGTTGACAAGCATCCTAATGGTCTGCTCTGAGGACTGAGGACTAGATTACTTGAATCAGGTTACCCTAGATATGCACGCCCAGAATGTAAAGGGGATTATACAGAACTTGGGGGGATACTAGATTATTTTTTGTTAATATATTGAGTATAAACCTATTTGGAAAGGCAATAAGCCATCTACTCCAACATGCCAGCTCTTCTAAACAATGATATTAATCCCCCTTTAAAGCATAGTGCTGTAAGGTGTAAGTTGTGTCCTCACTCCTTCCCATAATTGGGTATTCCCTGTCTGAGTGGAATCAGACTGCAGGTATTGAAGTGCTTGTGCATGCTGCAGCTTGGTGATTCCTGATTATGCATCCTCTCTAAAGCACCAGCAGCTTGTCTGGCTTTGGAGAATATCTCCATCTACCCTTCCTGCCTCCCATTGCTTGCACCTGTGACAAAGACGTGCATTGGGCTAAATTCTCTATCTTATATCCATGCAGAGGGATCTGGTCTGTGTGAGCCAAATCCACCATGCTGTCGAAGGAGAATGTTCATAACTGGAACTAATTAGGACAGAAAGTAGCCAAGAAATACACGAAAGAGGGAATTTGTGCTTAAATCATTAAATAAAAGAGGGGAAAAAAACCCCAAAACAAATGTGAAGATAACATGAAATTTCCTCTTTGATGTTCTGCGCTGGGCAGCTTTCAGTCTTTGTTTAAAGACTTTTCCCCCTTGTTTGCTTCTTGTTGGATTGTATCCAGTATTCCAACGTTCATGTAATGCCTTGACTTAGCTATCGCTTTTCTTGGGATAATTATAGGTTAGCATAATGTATCTATTGTTCTGTTCCACAGAGCAGCACTGTCATATGGATGGCTGGGGTGGGGAGGGGGAGAATCTTTGTGAGTCTCCTGCATCCACACTGCGTTTTTAATTAGCATTCTTCCTCGCCTTTCCTTCCTACGCTGAAGGCTGAGCTCTGCCCCTTCTCGGCCTGTTGCTTGCTCTCTCTTTCCAGCTGCTGTAATGGTGCCATGGCTGTCATTCCAGGCAGACTTCACTTACGTCCTAGAAGGTTTCCCTTTCAGAATGAAAATGACATTAAGCCACGTGTTGAGCTACTGGTATTTATAAAGGAAGCATGTAGATTATCCTTTCCCAAACTGTATTCGTTGAGTTTCTCTCATTAGTTTGAATAATTTTTATTAGTACCAGAGAGGAGAAAATATTATTTATTACATTAGTGTCCAGAGCCCCAGTCTGGGATCAGGATCCAGTTGTGCTACACACCGTACAGACATGGAGTAAAAACAAGAGTCCCTGTCTTGAAGAGCCTACACTTTTTCTTATATCAACATTTTGTCTTTGCCCCCAAAGTAAAGCGATGGGGTACTGTTGTTGAATGTTATAAACTTGTCTTTGTGTGTTTATGACATGTGAGTAGTACCTAAGTGGGTGCTTGAAAAATAAGAATAATATAAAGTGGAAAAGCCTAGTTAAATAGCTACAGTTATATGCAAGGAAAAAATCGTGGCTCATAATTAGGGCCCTATCAAATTCATGGTCCATTTTGGTCAATTTCATGGTCATAGGATTTAAAAAATAGTAAATAGTAAAAATAGTTTTATGATTCCAGCTATTTAAATCTGAAATTTCATGGTGTTGTAATTGTAGGGTCCTGACCCAAAAAAGGAGTGTTGTGTGTGTGGGGGTGTCATAGGGTTATTGTAGGGGGGATGTGCGGTACTGCTACCCTTACTTCTGCACTGCTGCTGACGGCAGTGTTGCCTTCAGAGCTCGGCAGCTGGAGAGCAGCGGCTGCTGGTCGGGAGCCCAGCTCTGAAGGCAGAGCCATCGCCAGCAGCAGTGCAGAAGTAAGGATGGCATGGTATGGTCTTGCCACCCTTACTTCTGTGCTGTTGTCTGCAGAGCTGAGCCTTCAGTCAGCAGCCGCCACTCTCCGGCTTCCCAGCTCTGAAGGCAGCAGCGCAGAAGTAAGGGTGGCAATACCCCAACCCCCCTAAAATAACCTTGCAACCCCCCCCCACAACTCCTTTTTGGGTCAGGACCCCCAATTTGAGAAATACTGGTCTCCTCTGTGAACTTTGTATGGTATCGGGTAAAAGCACACAAAAGGCCAGATTTCACACGGGGAGATCCAATTTCGTGGTCCGTGGCACATTTTTCATGGCCGTGAATTTGGTAAGGCCCTACTCATCATTGGTTGAAAAGTCATGCAGTCAGTCACTTGGTTTCTGTTGTTGCCATTTCTAAGGTAAACAATACTGAGATATGGAGTGAGTTTACAGTCAATCAGGCTGCATATGCAAATAGATGCATCTAGATTAGTTATGCTGATGTCAGTGAAAAATATTTTTTGTCTTTGAGTTCATCAGGTAGCTTATGGAGATAGTTCTTGACTGGCTCATCAGAGGATAATAGTAGGCTTTTTTTCAGGACTTCAGACTACCTTTGGAATGTCCTTTTTTTTTTAAAGGAAATAAACACTATTACACTTTTGAAATCCATTGTTTTACTGCAGAAAGTTCGAGATATTCAGAATATATTACAACACATATATTGGGCCACATTCAACACTGGCATATCTGAACACAACTCCACTGACTTAAATAGTGAATTTTGTCAATGTTTCCTTTCCCACTGACCTCCCTCCTGCACCTATGCAGAAGGCCAACACACATGCTCTTTCCTTGAATCTCTTCTCTAAAACACAAGCCTACCATGAATCCTAGAAGTTAAAGAAGTAAAGACTATCCAGCTCCATATCATTGTATAATTGTTCTCCACAGGACCAGACATCTGGTTTGAAGATTGTAACCCGAAGAAATGTTTTTGCACACTTATAGGATGACAGTTTGCAACTCTGAGATTGTGTGTATGGGGTGGGGGAATGAAGGGCATGCAAGCAGACTTTTCAGTGTGTCCTTGCAATATGATGAGGCCTTCTTAAATTCATCTCTTTCATAATAATAATTTGTGGAACTATGTCTCAGAAACAAAGGAACCAAACAGATGTACAATTTGGTAAACTGCAAGCATTAAATGGCCAAACTCGTCATCCCTGGTGTAAACCCATAGTGTTCAGGGGAGTTATAATGTGTGATGTATGTGTATAAGGAGTGATGAATGTGGCCGATATTGCCTTTCAGTAAAATTTAATTTTTTGGGTTGCTTTCCAAAGGAATGGTGAACTAGAGATAGTGCTTTAGAAACAGATGATGTCTCTTGTATTCAATGCTTGCATCCTGAGAGAGAGGGAGAGACGCTAGCCAGCCAATTCCTTACTGGGGATGTTTCCAGAGCTAAGGAACATTGCCAGGTGTGGTCACAGGCTGGTTCTGACCGCATTATGTATGTTTGAACAACACTAGGATCCTCAGTACAACTGCTGTGCTTACTTATCGTATTTTTCCCCTTTGTGTGCTGACCATGGAAAACCACAGGTTAATCTCAGTCAGATCTTGCAAATGGTTGACACCTTTGGACCAGATCCAGAAAAATTCCTTCCCCTGGCTTAAGCCTATTTACATACCACAGATTATTACCAGCTGGCACTCACCTTTTTTATTCATTCCCACACATCATGACCCAGGCGATTGGCTCACTTTTTTTAGTATTTCCTTTATTCTCAATGTATTTTTAAAAGCCAAATAAGTGATCCTTGTGTATCTTGAGATCTGCTGCAGTCATTCCCATTGACTCAAATGACACCTTGAAGGAGATGGAATAAACTGGCTACAGTCTCTCATTGTCTCTCTTTCGCTTGCCCTTACCCCACACTCTCTTGTGGCTGAAATCCACTAACGCTCATGATTCTAGCTGTCTTTTTTTGCTTTTTGTCCACTTCTACCTCAAAGAGCCAAATGCCATCTCTCTCCATTATCTGAGCTTAGATCAGGGACTCCTTTCATACCCCTAATGTTGATCAAAGATTTTAAATTGGGAGTAAAGCAGGAATCAACTGCTTGTTTGGGGAAGAAGAGAGATTAAATCTGAGAATTGCCCTGGGTCACTCCACTTGAAGAGCCTGGCCTAACAAAGAACACACTATGAACATTATTTTATTTATTTCTTCATTATTAATATAATACTCTCCATGTTGTATAGTGGCAGAAAGATAAGAACAAATTCATCTTTGGTGTCACTTGGTTGCATTCCGTGGATTTACACCAGGGATGAATTTGGTTAAACTAGATTTACAGTTACAATGGTCGCTTGCTCTTCTGATGTTTTCAGATCCCACCCACTCCTCTGAGATTTCAGGGAAGAGAGAAGACAAATCAAGTCTGTACATGTGTCCTAAACTTAGGATTCATTTTTGTTCTTCCAGGGGTGTCCAATTTTTAGCTCTAATCTAGGCTTCATAGCTGGTAGGGGGCTTTCCATGGGATAAATAAATAGAGATATCCTATCTCCTAGAACTGGAAGGGAAAGGTCATTGAGTCCAGCCCCCTGCCTTCACTTGCAGGACCAAGTATTGTTTTTGCCCCTGATCCGAAAGTGGCCCCCTCAAGGATTGAGCTCACAACCCTGGGTTTAGTAGGCCAGTGCTCAAACCACTGAGCTATTCCCTCCCCCTGAGCTGAATCAGTGAATTTCAAGGATGCTCTGGCCATGACCTTTTCCCAGTCAGTGCCACCAACTTTCAGGGCTGTTCTGGCTGCTGCTGCAACCCCTTCCAGGCAGAGTTTCTCTTATCTGGGGTCCCTAGCCATGGGTCTTGGTAGAAGCTGATGTATCCCACTAAAGACTGAATTAAGTGCACAGAGGGCAACAGAACAGCCAAGTTTCAAAGTAAGGTAAAAAGGTAAACAAACAGGCTAAATAGTGAGAGACACTAGATTTATGAAATTCATTCTGGTTCAGTAACCTAAATTGTCTCTTTCAACCAAGATAATTTTTTATCTTGACAATGTCTCTTCGAACATTCTTCTGCTGGCAGGGCTAAGGGAAGAGCAGAACACAATGGGCCTGATTCGCCTCTCACAGTGATGTAAATCAGAAGCAATTCCACTTAAGTCAATGGACCCAAATAATTTCAGGCTCCTCCTGAACAGAATTTGCTTGACAAGCTGCAATGGGCTATATTCAGAGTTTGTTTAATAAGGGAAGCCTTCACCCCTGGGGCAACTCTCCCAGATCTCACTAAACTCAGTTATGAGAGAGAAAGTGGGTGAAGTAATATCTTTATTGGACCAACTTCTGTTGGAGAGAGAAACAAGCTTTTGCGCTTACACAGAACTTTTATTCAGGTCTGTAAAATGTATTCAGAATGTCACAGCTAAATACAAGTTGGAACAGATTGTTTAGCATAACTAGTCAACGCACATTTCAAGGGACCACTCATGGTGAAATGGCCTGTCAACATCCATGCAGTCATAGGAGAGAAAGGGAGGAGGCGGGAAAGGGAGCTGCATATGGGGTTGTTAGTGGGTTATAGATTGTTGTAATAAACCATAAATCCAGTGTCTCTATTCAGTCCATGCTTTTTTGTCTAGCAATGTTATGAATCTAAACTCCCAGGCTCATCTTTTGAAAGTGTTGTGCAGGTTTCCTTTGATGGGGATGGATAAGTCAGACATAGAGTGATGGCTTTGTGAAATGTGTTCACCCACAGGTGATATGGTGATTTTATCTTTTATAATTTTCCTGTGCAAGTTCATTTGAGACTGTAGTGATAGTCTGGATCCACCCACATAGCTGTTATTGGGGGCGTGTAGTACACTAGATGAAGTACACGACATGTTGTGATAGGCATGTGTAGGACCCATGGATCTTGAAAGGTATGTTTTGGGGAGTGTTGATCATTATAGCAGTGGCAATACGTCTGCAGATTTTGCATTGGTTGTTCTGGCAGGATCTGGTGCCACTTTTTGAGTTGGTATATCCTGGTCTATTGGGAGCTTGCTTCTGATGATGAGCTTGGAGAGATTGGGAGGTTGTTTGAAGGCCAGAAGAGGGGGTTCAGGAAAAAATTCTTTCAGGAGGGCTCCCCATCGAGTATGGGTTGTAGTTGTTTGATGATACCCTGTATGGGTTCCAGTGTAGGGTGGTAGGTGACAACTAGGGGTGTGCGATATTTCTGTATCAGGTTCTCTCTCTTGGGTGGCTCAATCCATGATCCGATCGACTTCTCTGGTGAAGTGTCCTTGTTTGGTGAAGGCAATTTTGAGTGTGTTAAGGTGTATACCCCAGACTTTCTCCTCTGTGCATATTCTATGGTATCTGAGTGCCTAGCTGTAGATAGCAGATTTCTTGGTGTCTTTGGGGTGGTTATTGGATCTATGAAGGTAGGTGTGGTGATCTGGGGTTTCTTCTATAGAGTTGTCTGTAAGGTTCCAATATTGAAGCTGATTGTGGTGTCCAGGAAGTTGATGCTGATGTAGGAGTGTTCCAGAGAGAGTCTAATGGATGGGTGGTGTGGTTGAAGTTGCGGTGGAAATCTATGAGGGAGTTTAAATCATCTGTCCAGAGGATGAAAATATCATTGCTGTATCTCAGATATATCATTGGTTTCATGGTGTATTTGTCTAGAAATCTTCTTCAAGGTGGCCCATGAAGAGGTTGGCATATTAGGGAGCTGTCCTGCTCCCCCGGGCTATTCCTGTGGTTTGGACAAAGTATTTGTTATTGAATGTAAAGTTGTTATAGGTGAGGATGACATGGATGAGTTTGGTGGTGTGTTTGGGGTGGATATCTGAGGGCTGTCCATTGCCTTGTAAATATTTGAAGCAGGCAGCTATGCTGTCATTGTGAGGGATGTTGGTGTATAGGGAAGTGGGATCCATGGTGGTAAGGATGGTGTTCTGAGGGAGGTTGTTAATGTTTTGGAGTTTGTGAAGGATGCTGGTTGTGTCCAGGAAGAAGCTGGCTCTGTGTGTGGTGAGTGGTTTGATGATGGTTTCTATGAGTCCTGATATTCCTTCAGTAAGAGTGTCATAGTCAGATATGAGGGTCTGCCTGGGTTCCTGTGTTTGTGTATCTTGGGAAGTGTCTAGAAAGTCCCTGGGGTGGGTCCTTGGAGGATAAATTTGTAGAATTTCTCATGGAGTTATTTGGGAAAGGATTTGATGATATCTTTAAATTCCCGAGTTCTTTATAGGAGGTGGTGTCGGAGAGTTGTTGGTTGGCCTTGTTAATGTAGTCATCACAGTGGAGGACGACGATGGTGCTCCCTTTGTCTGCTGGTTAGATTGCTATCTGGTGGTTAGATTTCAGGGACTGTATAGCTGTCCTTCCAGCGGTGGAGAGATTGTGGTGCATGTGATGTTAGTTGTTGACTGTGAAATCCTTAACGATGTGGGTGAAACCAGACAATCACTATGCTCTCGAATGAAATCACACAGGAAAATGATAAAAGACAAAATCACCGTATCACCTGTGGGTGAACACTAGTCACAAAGTGATCACTCTATATCTGAGCTATCAGTTCTCATACTCAAAGGAAACCTGCACAACTCTTTCAAAACACAAGCCTGGGAGTTTGAATTCATAACTTTGCTAGACACTAAAAATCATGGACTGAACAGAGACACTGGATTTATGTTTTATTACAACAATCTATAACCCACTATTAACCCCCACCAGCTGCCTTTCTACCCCTGCCCTCTAGTGTTCTCCTCTGTGACTGCAGAGATGTTAATTTGCCACTTCACCTTGAATGGTCTCTTGAAATATGTAACTTCCTATGCTAAACAATCTGTCCCACCATGTGTTTAGCTATGACACTCTTAGTATGTTTCCCTGAAGAAGAGTTCTGTGTAAGCTTGAAAGTTTCTCTTTCTGACCAACATAAATTGGTCCAATAAAAGACATTACCTCACCCACCTTCTCTCTCTAATATCCTGGGACCAACACAGCTACAACAACACTGCATACACTCAATATGGTCAATTTTTGTATGGTCTCTGTTCAGAGTGCAATGGTAAAAGGCACTTTTGTTGAGGAAAATGACTTTTTAGCAACCACATTGTGGGATGCCAGATTTATTCTGTCTGATAGATACAGTCTTGCCAATGCTTGTGATTTTTCTTAGAGCTCCCAGCTCTTGGAATCCAGAGACTGCATGAGAGTCTCAGCTTTCATTTAAAAAAAACGTTCCTAGCTCTCCTGGTTGTGGAGAAAACCTTGAAAATGGGAACTGAGGGTAACCTAAAGGCTCAGAAACCAGAAGACAAATAACAAGAAATTCAGATTAAAAAAAAAAAATCTTCTTGTTTTTGGGAGCCTGACTCATAATTTTTGAATGTTTTTTGTTGTCAGTATTGTGGATATTTGTAGAGCACCAGCCCTTGGAGCAAAGGTCGGCAAACTTTTTGGCCTGAGGGCCACATCAGGGTTGCGCAACTGTATGGAGAGCCGGGTAGGGAAGGCTGTGCCTCTCCAAACAACCTGGCCCCTGCCCCCTATCTGCCCCCTCCCACTTCCCGCCCCCTGACTGCCCCCCTCAGAATCCCTGACCCATTCAACCCCTCCTGCTCCTTGTCCCCTGACCGCCCCTCCTGGGACCCCTGCCCCCTATCCAAGCGCCCTCTGCTCCTTGTCCCCTGATCACCCCCTCCCGGGACCCCCACCCCTAAGTACCCCCTGGGATCCCACCCCCTTATCCAACCCCCCCGCTCTCTGTCCGCTGACTGCCCTCCCGACCCCTATCCACATCCCCGCCCCGACAGGCCCCCCCGGGACTCCCACTCCCAATTCTCCCTGTTCCCCATCCCCCCACCCCCTCAGAACCTCCCATCCAACTGCCCCCTCCTCCCTGGCTGCCCCCCAGTACCCCTCAATCCTCACCCCACCAGCAGGAGTTCGCAGCTACGACACCCGGCCAGAGCCAGTTGTGCTCCCCATGCTGCCCAGCAGGAGTGGTGGGCCAGAGCGCAGCCCGTGGGGGAGGGGCCAGGGACTAGGCTCCCCGGCCGGGAGCTCAGGGGCCGGGCAGGACGGTCCTGTGGGCCATAGTTTGCCCACGGTTGCCCTGGAGTATCTAAGTGAATCCCCATCACTGGAAGCTTCTAAGAACAGGTTAGATAAACATCTGTCAGGGATGCTCTAGTTATACTTGATCCTGCCTCAGTGCAGGGGGATGCCTCTCAAGGTCCCTTCCAGCCCTACATTTCTGATTCTATGATTTTTCTAGTTAAAACTAGAGATAGGCCTGTCTGTAATGGGTTGAATCTAAATGCTACATCTTATTTCTCCAGAATTTGGGGTGATTCGGATTCATATCTGGATTTTGAGCCCTCCTCCGTGAAGGCACATTTGGCTCTGGAGAGTTGGGTTGGCCTATTCTAGAGGTATGGATCCAAAGAGATGGGGAGGCCCATTCTAGAGTTTTGAGGCCTGATCCTTGACTGCTTTATGTTGCATCCTGAACAGAGGGGTGAGTTGGGAGGAATACACAGGCACAGAAACACTTGACAAGTTTAGCAGAATTTTATTGCAATAAGACTGACAGTCACTGACAAAAACTTCTACTGGTACCTCCTTACCTTCTCTGGGTATAACCTTCCTTTCTGTATGGAGCATATCTAAGCTTTATCTTGTCCTGAAATCTTTCTGGATTAGATTTACCTGACTACAACAGTTCACTTAGTAATGGGTAAGGGACCCATTTTGATCTAGGGCCCAGAGTTAAGAACATAGGAACACAGGATGGGCAGAGACCTCCTGGATCATCCTGTCTAGTCACCTATTACTGCAGGCAACCAACTTCTCAGTCTCCCTCACACACTCATGGTCCCTCGCATCTCTTTTTTTTTCTTTTCATCTGCCTCCACTCACACTTATCCTTCCCAGAGTGGTTCTGCCACATGGGAGCTGCAATGAACAACTCTCCCAGTGGTCCACTTTGAAACTTCACCTGCCCTATTAACTGACCCTTTGAACAAACCCCTCAATATAATGTGATTTTAAACCTGGTGTTAGGAAATGAATAGTGTACTCTATATTCTCTGTACTCTAGAAAAACTCCTATACTGCAAATACCGCCTCAGTCTTCCATAATCACGCCCTTGCACCTGGTGCAGTCATTAACACCTGTGTAAACTGAGTGTAAGATGCTACCATAAATCAGAATGGTAGCCTCTTACAGCCAGCGTTCATGGGTGATAATGATTACAAGAGATAGCTCAGTGGTTTGAGCATTGGCCTCCTAAACTCAGGGTTATGAGCTCAATCCTTGAGGGGGCCACTTAGGGAACTGGGGTAAAAATCTGTCTGGAGATTGGTCCTGTTTTGAGCAGGGGGTTAGACTAGATGACCTCCTGAGGTCCCTTCTAACCCTGACATTCTATGAGGTGCAAGGTGGTGGAGAATCAGGCCTACAAAGTTCAGGTGCAGGACTCAAATCCAGGTCCAGCTAGAACATTTTTTATTTTAACCTTCCAGTTAATTGTGTGACTAAAAATTAAGTTGAGTTTTTTCCGCTTCCTACTCTTCTTTGTGCAAAATGATTCTGGAATCAGAATTTATATGACAATCATCAATAACTTTTTCTAAAGTAACTTTTGGTTCTGCAGAGCAGACTATAGTACAAACTGCATATTAATCTGAAGGGAGCAGATGTTTACAGTAATATGGCATTATTTTCACTGTCATTCTCCCAGACATAATGACATTTTAAAAAGAAGTAACTTAGGGTGAGTCCTCTTTCTTCAAAAGAACTGCATTCCATGGGGTTCCCCTCTAATATTATATCAAGCTGCACTCTGTGGATCTCAGATCCACAAAAAATACAAACCAACAAACAAAAGTCCCTACAAAAACCCTGAAGCAGAAAGATTTGAAAATGTGTCCATCTTTATGTATTCAAAAGTTTAAAATCTGCCAACCTATAGAGAATTATAATCACACACAAAGCATGCCACCTTAAATCCTCTAGGAATTTTGCCACAGGTGTCTGCCAGCTGCTGCTGATGTTTCCAGCTGTTCCTCCACTTTTGGATGCACCACACAAATTGAGAAGCCTCATCAACTGACAGATGAAGCTGAGGAGTCTGATGGATGAGCTCTGAGGGTGGAATGGGGTGGGACACAGAATTTCTTCTGAGAGGATGGACTGAGGACATAACTGTACAGTAGCTGCCTAGGAACTGGAGGCTCCTTCTCTTAGTACGTTCTGTAAGTGACACTTTTTACATTTTGCCTTTTTAGACCAAAAGTAGGAGCATTAGAAAGAAAGGACCATAACTACAATATTCTGTTATGATTAAAATCTTTCCTTCAAAAAGTAACACAGGAATCAAGAAGAAGATCCCCCTCAGTTATTCACGCTGCCCACAAAAAGAATATTCTCCAGCCATAGAATCTAAAAATACATAATATAAAATAAACACAGACATCCTCTGCTTATAAAAACTAAATCAAAGTTCCTGCAACTCATCTAAAGTAAAACAGTCAATGCAAAAACCTCAGAGATAGCAACCTTAAAAATAGTATTTGATAAGTATGTGATACATATGTAATATAACTGTCTTAAACTTAGAGACATTTTGTTATTGAATGGATTCACAGGGTGAGCCACAAAACCACCATTGTGCAGTGTCCTGAAACTATGTTGTGATGTCGTTGTTGCTTTATCTTTGCTGTTGCAGCACACGATCACATATTGATGGTAAGCTATGTGCAAACATCTCAGGGCAATGTCAGATCATTACGCCATGATTGTTTTGTGGCTCTTTGAAAATGGCATTTCTTCTTATTTCCGCTCTTTCTGACTGCTGACATGGAGGGGCGTTTTCCTCTTTTTACCCATCCCCATGGCAGTTTGGAAGAATAAAGAGGGATCCCAGATGCTCTGGTTTATTTGCACAGCATTCTTGTTTGTAAATCAGAATGAGAGGAGCTCTGATCAAACCTGCAGGCATCACCAGAACCACATGTTATCCTGCAAAGTGCTACAAGTTGTTACTGGTTTATATAATAGATTTTGCCCAACTGAGATTATATGAGTTTTTTGGCTTCCTGGAAAACATTGTATGCTTCATCAGGTCACATGGTGCTCTTTCAGCTAGTCACTCTGCTTATTCAGAGAATGATTCAGAGTGGGACTAGTGTGTGTTTGTCTGACAATGTGGAGAAGTGATTCGCCATCTGCTTATACCTCCTCCAGCCAAGGAGTCTGATCCTGAGAGGTGCTGTGTACCCACCATGCTCATTAAAGATAATGTGAGGTCTGAGAATTCAGCAGCTCTCAGGATCAGGCCTAAAATTAAGCCACGATAATCCCCCCACCCCCGATTATTCCATTCCCCATGGAAAGGTCTCCATGTATTGGAACTGGAATTGCCACCAGCCATCATAACTCTGACTGCTAAGGGAGTTGGAGGTTGAATCCATGAAATAACTTCTATCTTTTATGCTCTCCCAGCTTTCAACCTGACCCAGTTAGTGGTGGCATGAATCCAGAATTTCTTGGTGCTGAGCATGAATATACAGTGCTTCAGACTGACAACATTGAGACAGCCATGCACCATGGCTTCCACTCCAGCTGGGGCCATGCCTCATCTCATAGGGTTCCTAGAGGTGCTATTGTAACACCAACAGACCCTGTTTGTCGGCGGGCGGGATCAAACCTGGGACCTCTGGAGTATGAGCCTCTACTGCATGAGCTAAAGGCCAACTGGCTGTTAGCTGAGGCTGTAGAGCAACTAACACACACACACACACACACACACACACTCTCTCTCTCTCTCTCTCTCTCTCTCTCTCGTTTCTTTCTTTTCCCCCTGGTCTTGGTGCCACTAGATGGGACAGAATACCACCCCACCCCCAGGAGGTGTGTGGGTTACACTATGAACAGTGCAATGTCAAGTGCTGCGGCCTTGTCCTAGTGCTCCCTAGTAACACTCTGTACGTGAGCCTAAGAGAGAGGATACAAAGAGACCAAGTAAGAGGATTAAAGCTACTTTATATGGGGCAGCCTTGGAGGTCAAAAGGTTCTTTCCTGTCTGGAGATTCCTGACAGCCTTATATAAATACAGTGGGCAATATTCATCCCTCGGGAACTCCAGTAAAGTCAGTGGAGTTACACCATGGAGGAATCCACACCAATGTATTTACTGTTGTTCTCCTTCTGTTACCTACTCTCCCCTTCTATTGGTCCTGATTCTTCACTGCCTTGTACCAGGTATGCTCACATACAGCTTTGCAAAGGGGGTAAAACACTGCCAAATTAGAGTGGTTGCATTTTATCTGGACATTGCTCTCACTTTGTGTTGTAGGTGGCTACATAAGACACATGGCAGTGGAGAATCATGCCTATTGTCTTCAGCCATTTGGGGTTGAGGTCTTGATCTCCAATAGCTTGAGCATGGGAAGCATGGGCCCGATTCTCCCTTGCCTTTCACCATGTCGTCACTTACGCCAGTGCAAAGAGAATGGAAAACATTCCCACACTGATTTGGTAGTTCTTAAAACCCACTTTGCCCTGGTGTAAATACAGTAAGATGCAGGGCAATGGAGAATTTGGCCCCTGGTCTTTATATCTGTGTGCAAAACATTATATGCACCTATATAAATCATTATGAAGAACAATCCTACAGGAGAAGGCCAGGAAGGCAAGCTCAGAGAAGCTCTCCTTGCAGAATTCCCCTCAAATTGTTCAATCTGAGGGGAGAGGGTCAGGGTTTTGTCCTCTGTGGAACTGCCAGTAATTTGGATCCCAAACCTCAAGACCTTGAGGCAAAGGATAATCTGCAGTATTGCCAACCCCAAGCATTCATGAATGAGAGCCCCCAAAATCAGGAGATTGGCTTACGAATAATGACGTTTTGAAAAACATAAACATTTTGCCTTCTGGTTCCTGAGCCTTTAGGGGGAACCTGCTTCATGTTGTCTAGCTTTTCTCTGCCACTGTGAGGGCTAGAAACTTACTTCATAGTTAATGAATCCTGAGATTCACATGCAGGCTCTTTATTCCAGCAATTGGGCTTTAAGGAAAGTACCAAATGTTGTGAGAATAGTAATAAAATTGCAAGATTTGGCAAAGCCAGACCTGTACCATTGCCCCATCTCCAAGATTCCCTTCCCTACCAATGAGCAGTTTCCTCCTCTATTGGAGCTGTGCTCCGAGGGCTTCCATCACCCCTTGCTACTCAGCTCCCTCACACCCCCTCAACAGGAGTGGTTTGTTCCTCAGTGCAGAGTGGGCCATGGGAAACTTAACAGAACATGAAGCTGCATTTACCTTTTTTGCTTGGGTTGACGGGCGGAAGGGGGGATGATGCATGCACTTCCCTTCCTGCATCCTCCTTATGTGCCTTGTACAAATGCTTAGACCTAGAGTGGCTCCTTCATAGGGTCTGGGGCAAAGGGGGAAGGGGCTGCAGAGGTGACTGACTGCTCACTCCATGGTCAGGAGGGCTCTGTGCTCAGAGAATTCCTTCTACTCATCAATCCTGGGAGAACTATAACCTCCCTCTTCCCACCAATTTTTGTGACCTTTATCAGGCCCCTTTCCCCCCCCCCCCAAATCCTACCGGTGACGGGACTGTTCCCTTCCCCCATGTCCCTTCCCTCAGAGCTGTTTTCCTTCTGCTGCTGAATGTCAAGTGCTTTGAGCCTGCAGTCCTGATGGGTGGGGGGGGGGGGGGAGGAGGGGAGGCGAGGACTTGGATCTACCCCCTGAGACAGAGTGGAGCCAGGACAGACGGGTTATTTTAAATTGTGTGGTGACAAGCTTTTCCCCCCCTCTTTTTGTTCCCGGAGGATGGCTGGGGAAGTTGGTTGTTGTGCCAAATGCTTGGAATGTGGTTTTTCTCCTCTTCCTCCTCCTTTTTCAAAAGAGAGAACTTTGTGCTTTGAAATATGTTAATTCTGATCATAAATCCAGACTGTGGCAAAGCACCCATAGGATTGCGCACCTACTGGAATGTAATGCGGGAAGAGCCACTCTCTTCTCCCTGCCCTCCCAGCTGAATTTCTTGTGGCACAGTCCTGTTCCAATCGAAGTGTGAGGCTATCAAGGAGTGCGTGTGTGCAGGGGAGCTGGAACAATTGTATAGTGGGGGTACTGCTGATGGAAACCATGTATTTGGTGTTTGTTATTACTACTTCAAGCCAGGGGGTGCAGCAGCATCCCTCGTTCCAGCACCACTGAGTGTTTGTTTGGGGTTCAAATGTTGTTACATGACTGAAAATAACAAGAGCTCTTTCCCCAAACTGATACAACCAAGCCCTGGCCTAGCACATGCACAGAGGGCAAAGGTTGGCCCACTGTCAGGTCAGTACAGTAAGAATTTTTAGTGGCAAGGCAAGCAAGTGTTGCTAAAGGATAAAGAAGAGAGAGAGACCTGTGCCCCTGGGAGCCCCTCAGTGCCAACTGGCAGAGGGCACGACATAC